>NC_134691.1:116460290-116772290 GCF_050947455.1 Rhinoderma darwinii
TGACCATCAGCCCCCCACTCACAGTAAAATGACCATCAGCCCCCCACTCATGGTAAAATAACCATGAGCTCCCCACTCATAGTAAAATAACTATCAGCCCCCCACTCATAGTAAAATTACCATCAGCCCCCCACTCACAGTAAAATGACCATCATCCCCCCACTCACAGTAAAATGACTATCAGCCCCCCACTCACAGTAAAATGAACATCAGCCCCCCACTCACAGTAAAATGACCATCAGCCCCCCACTCACAGTAAAATGACCATCAGCCCCCCACTCACAGTAAAATGACCATCAGCCCCCCACTCACAGTAAAATGACCATCAGCCCCCCACTCATGGTAAAATAACCATCAGCTCCCCACTCATAGTAAAATAACTATCAGCCCCCCACTCATAGTAAAATGACCATCAGCCCCCCACTCACAGTAAAATGACCATCAGCCCCCCACTCACAGTAAAATGACCATCAGCCCCCCACTCACAGTAAAATGACTATCAGCCCCCCACTCACAGTAAAATGACCATCAGCACCCCACTCACAGTAAAATGACCATCAGCCCCCCACTCACAGTAAAATGACCATCAGCCCCCCACTCACAGTAAAATGACCATCAGCCCCCCACTCACAATAAAATGACCATCAGCCCCCCACTCACAGTAAAATGACCATCAGCCCCCCACTCACAGTAAAATGACCATCAGACCCCCACTCACGGTAAAATAACCATCAGCTCCCACTCACAGTAAAATGACCATCACCCCCCCACTCACAGTAAAATGACCATCACCCCCCCACTCACACTAAAATGACCATCAGCCCCCCACTCACAGTAAAATGACCCTCAGCCCCCCACTCACGGTAAAATAACTATCAGCCCGCAACGCACAGTAAAATGACCACCAGCCCCCCACTAATAGTAAAATTACCATCAGCCCATCACTCACAGATTCCCCAGTAGATAGTGCCACACAGTCCACTTGTAGGTAGTGCCACACAGCCCCCTGTAGATAGTGCCACACAGCCCCCTGTAGATAGTGCCACACAGCCCCCTGTAGGTAGTGCCACACTTCCCCCTTGTAGGTAGTGGCACACATCCCACAGCCCCCTTGTAGATAGCACCCCCCCTTCCTGTAGATAGCGCCACTGTAGCTCCCTGAAGGAGCGGAACACCCCCCTGTGGCCGGGGATTCCGCTCTTGGAGTGCTCCGCTTGATGTGTCTGTCCATATATGGACAGTGACATCAGGGGCAACTCCTGAAGCAGAATACCCGTCCACAGCGTTGCCGACGCTGTGACCGGGGATTCCACTCCAGGAGAAGCCCCTGTCGTCTATGTCCATTTATGGACGGTGACGTCAAGGGCTTCTCCTGGAGAGGAATCCCCGGTCACAGAGTCGGCAATGCTGTGGACGGGTATTCCCCTTCAGGAGTTGCCCCTGATGTCACTGTCCATATATGGACAGAGACATCAAGCGGAGCGCTCCAGGAGCGGAATCCCCGGCCACACAGAGATTTCGCTCCTTCAGGGAGCTACAGTGGGGCTAGTAGATTGCAGAGCAGGGAGATACCTCCCTGCTCTGCTATAGGACGCCGCCGGCTATGGGGGGACCCGTTCCGAAGGGCGGCACGTGCACCCTCATGCCCGGTGTCGCCACCCATGCCACTTTCTGTTCTCCCAGAAATGCCCTCCTCCTTCCCCCACTGAGCCCTGGCACTTAGTGTCTCCACCCTGATACCCACCGACTGTATCTGCCCTACCCCTCCAAAGAGACCCTACTAGTTTGCTTTTCACTGCTGCCTTACCTCCCAGCCCTTTAATTTGTGCCCGCGCCAATAGTGAGGGGGGCCCCAGACTCATTGGCTGTATGGGGCACAGAAATTTCTGATGGCGGCCCTGCGTGGAGCTGTCAATCAAAAGTAAGGAGGCGGGGTAAACTCGGAAACACTTGAGGAATGAAGATATGACTTTTTTCAAACAAAGATATGCTCATTAGCATTCAGTGTGGGAACACAAAAAAACGGAATACTAAAGCTACAGAGCCGACTAAGAAGACAATTATAGGTTATATAGAAATGATTTTTCACCCACTACCGCCTGGTATTACTAGTATAATAGGTGAAATGCTGGTGACAGTTTCCCTTTAAGTTATTATGTGTATTGAATACACTGATACTATACTGCGATTATTTACTTTGTTTGGTGTATTTTATATCTAAGTGTGATTACTGTTTGTATTAATAAATATTACCTTTATTTACTAAACAGTCGTATACACTTACTTAGCAGCAAAGAGATTAGATTGGCGTTAATACAAGAAAAAGGTAGGGGAAACTGGGCATAACCCTAGTAACCCTAAGATAAAGGAGGTTGTAATAGTGGGTGACACTAGACCAGTGAACCCCATTATTTTACAAGCCCTTTTTCACCGCCGCTGCAGCCAATCATAGGCTGCAGCAGTCTCCTGGGATGAAACATCGGCTAAATGCTTGTTTTCTGCTGCGGACATTCCAGGCGAAAAACTACACCACAATTTGGTGCGGTTTTTCACCTAGAATTCCCTGCGACGCATAGGGCAGATAGGCTGTGTGCTTTTATGTGTGAAATCATCTGCACATACACAACAATATCCAAACAGCTGGTCCACTTTTGTACCGGGACTGGGTGGCTTGGAGGGTTTGCTGGTGACTACACACAAGAGATTGTAGCAGATTTCCTAATAATGTCTTAAATTCAGACAGTTTTGATTAGACTACATGTGCCAAATTATCACAGTGGTTCATGCTGGCTTATACATTTGGTGCACCTTTGAACACTTCTGTCTAACTTTACACCACCTCTTCGTTCACTTACTTTATTTGTCGCAAATATTTGGAGCAATTTGGTTCGTCTTTGACCATGCCCCTTTCATGCTTAGTCAACTACGCTATTATTTCCGAGAAAAAATGGGAACCTTACAGAACGGAAACAAACGGAAACCATTTGCAGTGGAAGCATTACTATTGAAATCAATGGTAACGCAAACTGAATCTATGGTATCCGTTTGATTTTCCGTTCATCTGTTCCTCTGACCGAATGCATGAATGAAAACTCCAAACGGAACCAGACTCTGATGTGAATGAGGCCTTAGAGATATTAGTATGTGACTTCTATTAATCACTCCTAAATTTACATAGTCTTAGGCCTCATGCACACGACCGTAGCCGTGTGCACGGCCGTGATTTTCGGGTCGGCCGGCTGCGGACTGTCAGCCGCGGGCCGCCCGCAAATCGTAGGACATGCACATGGCCGCCGTCATTGTTTTCAATGAGCCCGGACCGCAGAAGACGGCCGTAATAGGACATGCCCGTTCTTTCTGCGGTGCGGGTTCCCGGGCCATGCAAAGACCGCAAAAACTACGGTCGTGTGCATGGCCCCATAGAAATGAATGGGGCCGCAATTCTCGCGTGGATTTTCGAGGGAATTGCGGCCGCAAAAACACGTACGTGTGAATGTGGCCTTAGTATTACTTGATCAGTTGGATGGACTTAAGGAAAAAGACAATATTTACTTTACTCAAATAAACGGACTTGTGCATGCTTTGTGAAATACTGTAGAAAACATACCGTATTCATTTCTCTGTACATCTATCAGTTCCAATGTATTAAACTGCCAAAATTCATAACTAAAAACACTTGGCTTTGAAGTTAAATTGGCTCTTGTTTTTAACCTTTAAACTTTCTCAAAGAAAAAAAAAACTACAAAAACTGCCTATCTATTTAATTAAACTTTGAATTTTACTCTGTAGAAGGGTTAAGGCTACATGCACACGTTGTGTAATTTGATGCAGAAAATCTGCATTAAAACCACAGGTAAACACGGGTAAAATACACACTAAGGCCCCATGCACACGACCTTAAAATTTGTCCGTAATTGCGGTCCGCAATTACGGACCCATTCATTTCTATTAACCACTAACACCTTCCTGTATATTTACGGGAAGGTAACAGGGGCGTAGAAAGCCACTGCAAAACATAGGACATGTCCTATTTTTTCTTTTAACAAAGTATGGGAGCACAGGCCGAAAATGCGGGTGGATGTCTGCGGCCGTGTGCCCGCAATCACTGGCATTTTTAGGTCCTTTTTCTTTTTCATTTTAATGCTAAAATAGGTGCAGCTTTTATGCTGTGGATTTTGGTGCTTTTTTTTATAAACTTGTCAGATACAATTCTGAGACGGACTTGCAAGATAAATTGACATGCTGCAAATTTTCTAATTTGCACCACAGGTCAATTTAGGTACGGAGAAAAATTGTGCAACGTGCAGATGAGATTACTTGAAATCTCATTTACTTTGCTGCTATCGTAATGTTGTGGAATTCCCGCATGGAAATTACGGATGGAAATTCTGCAGCATTTCCATCCTGTGTACAAGTGGACTAAAAGTGGATTTCTTGCCCGCATGCTTCTAGCCACATGCACACAATGCACATTACGCGGATTTGTAAAGAGTTACCAACCAAGTATAAGACCTAGTTCACACAGAGTATTTTTCAGGCAGTAAAATTTTGACCTGCCTACACTTTTTTGCCATTAAAAATACTTTTTCTGGCTCCCATTGATTTCAATGGGAGGTCAGAGGAGGAACCACGGCTAAAAGTCACCTGGGAAAAAAACGACTCTGCCTCCTATTGAAATGAATGGGAGGCGATTTCGGCTGTTTTTGGTGCTGATTCCGATGCGGTTCCCACATCAAAATCAGCGCCAACAGACTCCGCATGAACTGGGCCTAATTGTTGAACTATGGGGCAGATTTACTAAGAATGGTGTTTCATACGCCACTATAAGCTTTGTGCTCCGCTGAAGATGCAACAGATTTATTAAGATGTGCATGCTTCTTAATAAATCTGTCGCATCTTTCAGCAGGACATGCACCACAACTGTGGCGTAACGACCGCGGCATTGCACAAACAAGACCCCCCTCACATTGGACATAAAATAAAAAAATATATATACTCACTGATCCTCTTCGCTTCTCCCGTCCGGGTCCCCTCAGCATGCTGCGGCTCACCCAACCATGGTCAGGGCCTTATAAGAGACGCAGTACTTAACGTCCTGAGTGAGGCTTCACATACACTGTCCTGACATTGCCCGCAAACAGTATGAGTTGCAGCATATTGAGAGTACCCGGAGGGGAAAAGCGGTGAGGTGTGTATACAATTTTTTTTAATGTCCGATGGGAGGGCAAGGATTGAGGCCTGGCACGGGCCTCTACCTTGCTAAGCACCATAGAGTGAAATCTAATTCAGTTAGGAACTGGCGTAGATTTCCACTTTTTATTTCTGATGTAAATAATAACAAAAATTGGTCGGGCGGCGGTGGCCCCATTATCTTTTCGTAAACCATCCCCCCTTTTCACAAAAATTACGATATAAGAAAAGTCTGCAGCAAGTAAAATACTATTCTACAGCACAAATTGACTGTAGTTTCAAAAATCTTCACTGCAGTTCAATTTCTGCACAGAAATTTTCTGCAGCGTATGAATGAAATGTCTAAAATTTCATCCACTTTGCTGCTACTGTAATATGCTGCGAATTTTCCATCTGCAAATTACACAACATGTGCAGGTGGCTTTAATCAGATTTTTGGTGCTGGAGGAGGGGCTAGGGGTACAAAGCGAGATGATATGTGAAAAACTGTGGAACTTTTTAATAATATTCATATAAACAAAAGTATATTCTTCTGAATATGCTACCGTAATGCTAAAATAAGGCCAAGGCATTCAATAAAATAAAACAGAGACTAAATTAATGGCAAAACCCAAAATAATGACATTTGTTTGAGAATTGTATATTTTATTTATATGTGGAGCCAACTTGCACCAAAGTTGATTAAGCAAAGGATGTGGCTTGTTATAGAAAAAGTTTGTGACACTGTCTTCTTTAGAATGAAAAGAGGTATTACTTGCCACCTTCTCACGCAATCATTCAGCCTCAATGAAAAAAGAACATGCTGTTAAGCAGTTACACTAAATATTGATACAATGTGAGCATTACTAAAAACTAGGGAACTCCTCCTAACCCTAGGGGCACCAATAAAACACCTCATAAACAGGCTAGAAATTCTTAGAAATGTTTTACCTGATTAAAAAACACCACCTCACGAGTGTAAACAAAATATTAAAGTGAAAAGAAACATCACTGATGTCTGCAGATGTATTCCAGACACTGTTAAAAAGTACAATAATATACCCAACCCCCTACCCCAGGGAACCTTTCTTTTTTTACAGTGCAGTCAAGCACGCCAGGCACAGCACCTGGAAACACACAGCAACTTGAGACAATGGAGCTCTTTATTTTGTGTCTTAATCGCCTTTTTCCCATTTTTGTTGAATGTAACAATCAGAAAGTAACTTAAAAAAAACTACTGTTGCGGTTAATGCTAATTACTTTTCTATTAATCAAGAAGTCAATTGCAACTGGCTGACCAAACTCACCAAAGTAGTCAAAACATTAATATGCGTCAGCAGAAGAGTGAAGCCATATGCAGACATCTTTTCTACAGACAGCATGCATAAATGGGGATGTAATATTTTCCACACGTTTTTTTCCGCAGCGTGTGGATGAGAATTGTTCAAACCTCATTTACTTTGCTGCTACTATAATATGGTACGGGATTTCCGCATGGAAAATCCGGACGTACCCTAACGGTAGGAACACACACAGCGTAAACACTGCAGATTTTCCACAATGGATATCATTGCAGAAAATCCACAGTGTAATGCAGTAGCAACAGTGTGGGTGAGATTTCAACAAATTTCATCCCCACACAACGGAAAAAAATAGCTGAAAAAAACGCTCAGAAATTGACCAGCGGTGCATTTATTTCAGCCGAAGTATGTCAATTTATGCTGCGGAATCACTGCTCTTGTGTTGTGGGTTTTCTTCATTGAATTCAATGGGGTGCTTCAACTCGCAACAAAGTGGTATGTGTTGCGACATTTGCAGCAGAATCGCAGTAATTCCGCAGCTAAAATCACAAGTAAGAAACAAATTTAAAATATTATACTTACCCAGAATTCCCTACTTCTTCTCCAGTCCGGCCTCCTGGGATGAAGTTTCAACCATGTGACCGCTGCAGCCAATCACAGGCTGCAGCGGTCACATAGCCTGCAACATCATCTTAGGAGGCCGGACTACGCACAGAAGAGAGGGAGGGGGTAAGTATGAACATTTTTGGTTTTTTTTCAGCGCTGCTTTCCGCAGAGGAAATTCTGCCCAAAAAATGCACCACAACGTGGTGCGGTTTTTCAGAAGGCATTTCCTGCGGGTTTCAGGGCGTATACGTTGTACAGCTTGACGCAGTGTAGCCGCCCTGAACACGCTGTGTTTGTTCCCACCCTTAGAAAGACAAAGTTGAAGGAGGGTAAAAGCTTTATTGGTCTGTTTAAAAAAACAAAAAAACGAAAAAAAAAGTTCACATCTCGATTTTACTGTACATCTGATGTGCATGTTTTGACATGAAAAAACAGTGTCAAAATGTGTACCACAGCGTGTATATTGATTTCTATGGTCAGGACGGATGCCATAACGGTGTAGTTTGTGCATACGTTTTGTGTGCTTACGTTGCATCCTTTTTTTCCCATGTCCTGAAAAGCATAGTCTACTACGCTTTTCAGTACTTTTCCAAAACGTATACGCTTTTATTTGCATGAAGTCAATGGCGACGTATGTACGACATATGCAATATTAAACCCTACGCTTGCATAAGTAAAACGTATACGTTTTTTTAACCTTATATGGGAAATGTTGACTTTACAAAGTTTGATTTAGCTAAAGAACAAAAAAAATGTATATGTTTAATATACGTATACGTATAAGAACGGAGACAAACGTATAAAAACTTAAACTACAAAAACGTAAGCGATATGTACTGAGCCTAAATGAAGTGCCAGAGAGATGCTGTGAAGCCTTTAAAAGTGGCAGCCTACAAATGAGAAGAAATAACCATAAGAGAGAGACCTCCCACTCTCACTGGCTTCATGAGACATTTAAATGTTCTCTTTTGAGCACCATTTTATAGTTTCCATATACTGTAGATATAACCTACATAAAAAGTTGAGTTAGGCCCCTTTTACACTGCAGTATTTTGGTCAGTAATTTGCATCAGTAGTTGTAAGCCAAAACCAGGAGTGGGTCTAAAACTGGTGTCTCAAACTCGACCGGGTAAATGGGCAGCACATAAAAAAAAATTTAAGTTAATGGGCCGCATTACTTTCAAATTTGATACAATACGAAATTACTGTTAATCAATTAGTTATTTGAACTACTATAACAATTCTACATTACTATAATAATACCACATTACTATAACAATACCACATTACTATAACAATACCACATTACTATAATAACACTACATTACTATAACAATACCACATTACTATAACAATACCACATTACTATAATAACACTACATTACTATAACAATACCACATTACTATAACAATACCACATTACTATAACAATACCACATTACTATAACAATACTACATTACTATAACAATACCACATTACTATAACAATACCACATTACTATAATAACACTACATTACTATAACAATACCACATTACTATAACAATACCACATTACTATAACAATACCACATTACTATAACAATACTACATTACTATAACAATACCACATTACTATACCAATACCACATTACTATAATAACACTACATTACTATAACAATACCACATTAATATAACAATACCACATTACTATAACAATAATTAGTTACTATAATACTAAATTACCATAATACTACATTACTATAATAATACTTCATTATCACAATACTACATTACTATAACAATACTACATTACTATAATAATACTACATTACTATAACACTGCTACATTACTATAACAATACCACATTACTATAACAATACTACATTACTATAACAATACTACATTACTATAACAATACTACATTACTATAATAATACTACATTACTATAACACTGCTACATTACTATAACAATACCACATTACTATAACAATACTACATTACTATAACAATACTACATTACTATAATAATACTACATTACTATAACAATACCACATTACTATAACAATACTACGTTACTATAATACTACATTACTATAATAATACCTCATTATTATCACAATACTACATTACTATAAGAATAGCGCTAGGTTTAAACTTACTGGAAATTTGCAGGTTTACTCCACGTGCTTATTTTAACAATACAGTTTTCCAGTTTAAGTGTTGCTAAATGCAGTTTGGCTGCTCAGTTGGCAGCGTTTGGCAGACACAAGAATGTCAAGATTGGTCAGCCCCTTTTTAGGTAGTGACACAGTGCCACCTGTAAATAGTGCCACAGTGCCCTCTGTTGATGATGCGACAGTGCCCTCTGTAGATAATGCCACAGTGCCCTCTGTAGATAGTGCCACAGTGCCCTCTGTAGATAGTGCCACAGTGCCCTCTGTAGATACTGTCACAGTGCCCTCTGTAGATACTGCCACCCCCCATAGATAATGCCACAGTGCCCTCTGTAGATAGTGCCAGTGCCCTCTGTAGATAATGCCAGTGCCCTCTGTAGATAATGCCACTGTGCCCTCTGTAGATGGTGCTACAGTGCCCCCTGTAGATGGTGACACGGTGCCCCCTATAGATAATGCCACAGTGCCCTCTGTAGATAATGCCACAGTGCCCTCTGTAGATAATGCCAGTGCCCTCTGTAGATAATGCCAGTGCCCTCTGTAGATAATGCCACTGTGCCCTCTGTAGATGGTGCTACAGTGCCCCCTGTAGATGGTGACACGGTGCCCCCTATAGATAATGCCACAGTGCCCTCTGTAGATAATGCCACAGTGCCCTCTTTAGATGATGCCAAAGAGACCCCTGTAGATGGTGCAACAGTGCCCCCTGTAGATGGTGCCAGTGCCCTCTGTAGAAAATACTACAGTGCCCTCTGTAGATAATGCAACAGTGCCCTCTGTAGATAATGCCACAATGTCCTCTGTAGATAGTGTCACACCCCCATAGATAATGCCACAATGCCCTCTGTAGATACTGCCTCAGTGCCCTCTGTAGATACTGCCACACCCCTTAGATAATGCCAGTGCCCTCGGTAGATAATGCCACTGTGCCCTCTGTAGATGGTGCCACAGTGCCCCCTGTAGATGGAGCCACATTACCCTGTGTAGATGGTGCCACAGTCCCCTCTGTATATAATGCAACAGTGCCCCCTGTAGATGTGCCACAGTGCCCTCTGTAGAAAATGCTACAGTGACCTCTGTAGATAATGCCACAGTGCCGTCTGTAGATAATGCCACAATGTCCTCTGTAGATAGTGCCACACCCCCCATAGATAATGCAACAGTGCCCTCTGTAGATTCTGCCACAGTGCCCTCTGTAGCTACTGCCACACCCCCTTAGATAATGCCAGTGCCCTCTGTAGATGCCACAGTGCCGTCTGTAAATAATGCCGCAGTGCCCCTGTAGATGGTGCCACATTACCCTCTGTAGAAGGGGCCACAGTGCCCTATGTAGATAATGCAACAGTGCCCTCTGCAGATACAGCCACATTGCTCTCCGTAGAAAGTGCCTCAGTGCCCTCTGTAGATAATGCCACAGTGCCCTCTGTAGATAATGCCACAGTGCCCTCTGTAGATAATGCCACAATGTCCCTGTAGATAATGCCAGTGCCCTCTGTAGATAATGCCACAGTGCCCTCTGTAGATGGTGCTGCAGTGCCCCCTGTAGAAGGTGCCAGTGACCCCTGTAGATGGTGCCACAGTGACACCTGTAGATGGTGCCACAGTGACCCCTGTAGATGATGCCACACTGCCCTCTGTAGATAATGATACAGTGCCCTCTGTAGATACTGCCACAGTGCTTGGTGTAGATACTGCCACTGTTAGGGATCTGCCAGGTACTTCATCTAGCTATACTCCTGGGATTAATCAATCCACACCTGAGGCCAGACCTGTTCGACTGACACCATCTCCCACCAACCAGGGTGGCAGGCTCAGGAGTGGGAGAGCCTATCGCGGCCTGGTCTCTCGGAGTTAGCTCCGCCCCCTGCCCTTTATTACCTGCCCTGTGCTCTCCCTCAGTGCTTGTAATTCTTTTGGATTCCTGGCCCCACTGCTGCTTGCTCCAGCCTGCTTCTGCCGTGCTTCTGCCTTGCTGCAGTTCTGCTTGACCTGCTTTGCTTGCCCTGGCTTGCTTCTGTCTCCGTGCCCGCTCGGGTGTACTCACTTCGTCCTGGTCCTGACTGTTCGTTCGCCGCCCCGTTTCCTCGTGGCGTTCCGTGGCTACTGCCCCTTCCCTTGCGTGTTCCCTGTTTGTCTTCCAGTGCACTTAGCCAGCGTAGGGACCGCCGCCCAGTTGTACCTCGTCGCCTAGGGCGGGTCGTTGCAAGTAGGCAGGGACAGGGCGGTGGGTAGATTAGGGCTCACTTTCCCTTCACCTCCTTCCTGCCATTACATAATTACAAGCCCTTACCTAGTCTACCCTTTCTCCTACGCTGACGCTATCATGGACCCCCTTGAGACCCTGACCCAGCAGATGCAGGGCCTCTCCCTACAGGTCCAGGCCCTGGCCCAAAGGGTCAATCAGGGTGACGCTGCTTTAGTAGTACCCCTCACCTCACCTCTAGAACCCGACCTCAAGTTACCTGACCGGTTTTCAGGGGACCGTAAGACGTTTCTCTCCTTCCGGGAGAGTTGCAGACTGTATTTCCGCCTAAAGCCCCACTCCTCAGGTTCCGAGAACCAGCGGGTGGGTATCATCATATCCCGACTCCAGGAAGGGCCCCAAGAGTGGGCCTTCTCCTTGGCTCCTGACGCCCCTGAACTTTCCTCTGTTGATCGTTTTTTCTCTGCCCTCGGACTCATTTACGACGAGACTGACAGGACTGCTTTAGCCGAGAGTCAGCTGGTGACCTTACGTCAGGGTAGGAGACCGGTTGAGGAATACTGTTCTGATTTTAGGAAGTGGTGTGTAGCTTCTCAGTGGAACGATCCGGCCCTAAGGTGCCAGTTTAGGTTAGGATTATCTGACGCCCTGAAGGATCTGCTGGTTAGCTACCCCTCGCCTGACTCCCTTGACCAGGTTATGGCCCTAGCAGTACGACTTGACCGACGTCTCAGGGAACGTCAGCTAGAACGCTTCAGTGTGCTCCCCTCTGACTTTTCTGCGATTCCCCCCGAGGTCCCGTCTCCTCGCCCCTCCACGGAGGACTCGGAGGTACCTATGCAACTCGGGGCCTCCATGTCCCCTCGACAACGTAGGGAGTTTCGCAGAATGAATGGTCTCTGCTTCTACTGTGGGGACGACAAGCATCTACTGAACACCTGTCCCAGGCGCAAGAATAAGAAGCCGGAAAACTTCCGCGCCTAAGTGATCATCGGGGAGGTCACTTGGGCGCACAGGTATTTCCCGTTAATGTGAAACGCAATAAAATTTTGCTTCCCTTTCAGGTCTCGTTTGCTGGCCGGTCTGCCACGGGCAGTGCTTTCGTGGATTCTGGCTCATCTGCTAATATCATGTCTGTGGAATTTGCTATGTCTCTAAAGATGCCTTGTATTGATTTACCTTATCCTATCCCTGTAGTAGGAATCGACTCAACTCCCCTTGCTAATGGTTATTTTACTCAGCATACTCCTGTTTTTGAACTCCTGGTTGGCTCCATGCATTTGGAGCAGTGCTCTGTACTGGTGATGCAGGGATTATCGTCTGATCTGGTTTTAGGCCTTCCCTGGTTGCAGTTGCATAATCCCACATTTGATTGGAATACTGGGGATCTCACCAAATGGGGTAGTGAATGTCTGATGTCATGTCTTTCTGTTAACTCTATTTCTCCCCGGGAGGAGGTAAACACGCTTCCTGAGTTTGTTCAGGACTTCGCCGATGTGTTTTCTAAGGAGGCCTCCGAGGTGTTGCCCCCCCATAGAGATTACGATTGCGCTATCGATTTGGTGCCTGGTGCCAAGCTTCCTAAGGGTAGGATATTTAATCTTTCATGTCCTGAACGTGAAGCGATGAGGGTGTATATCCAAGAATGCCTGGCCAAGGGTTTCATTCGCCCCTCGACTTCTCCTGTAGGTGCTGGCTTCTTCTTCGTGGGGAAGAAGGATGGTGGTCTTAGGCCGTGCATTGATTATCGTAACCTGAATAAGGTCACCGTAAGGAACCAGTACCCACTTCCTTTGATTCCGGATCTTTTTAATCAGGTTCAGGGAGCCCAGTGGTTTTCTAAGTTCGATCTACGGGGGGCATATAACCTTATCCGCATCAAAGAGGGGGATGAGTGGAAAACTGCGTTCAACACACCCGAGGGTCATTTCGAATACCTGGTCATGCCCTTTGGGTTGTGTAATGCCCCTGCTTTCTTCCAGAATTTTATTAATGAAATCCTGAGAGAGTACCTGGGTAATTTTCTTGTTGTGTACCTTGATGACATACTGGTGTTTTCCAAGGACTGGTCCTCCCACGTGGAGCATGTCAGGAAGGTGCTCCAGGTCCTTCGGGAGAATAATCTGTTTGCTAAGACTGAAAAATGTGTCTTTGGGGTACAGGAGATACCATTTTTAGGGCAAATCCTCACTCCTCATGAATTCCGCATGGACCCTGCCAAGGTTCAAGCTGTGGCGGAATGGGTCCAACCTGCCTCCCTTAAGGCGTTACAGTGTTTTTTAGGGTTCGCCAACTATTACAGGAGATTTATTGCCAACTTCTCGGTCGTCGCTAAGCCTCTTACGGACCTCACCCGCAAGGGTGCCGATGTCCTCCATTGGCCCCCTGAGGCCGTCCAGGCCTTTGAGACTCTCAAGAAGTGCTTTATCTCGGCCCCCGTGCTGATTCAGCCCAACCAAGAGGAGCCATTTATTGTGGAGGTTGACGCTTCCGAGGTGGGAGTGGGGGCCGTCTTGTCCCAGGGTACCAGCTCCCTCACCCATCTCCGCCCCTGTGCTTACTTCTCTAGGAAGTTTTCGCCCACGGAGAGTAACTATGATATTGGCAACCGCGAACTTCTAGCCATTAAATGGGCGTTTGAGGAGTGGCGGCACTTCCTGGAGGGGGCCAGACACCAGGTAACGGTCCTTACGGATCACAAGAATCTGGTTTTCCTAGAATCGGCCCGGAGGCTTAATCCTAGACAAGCTCGGTGGGCACTATTCTTTACCAGATTTAATTTCTTGGTTACCTATAGGGCTGGGTCCAAGAATATTAAGGCTGACGCTCTGTCACGTAGTTTCATGGCCAATCCTCCTTCCGAGAAGGATCCCGCTTGTATTTTACCCCCTGGCATAATCGTCTCTGCCACGGATTCTGATTTAGCTTCTGATATCGCGGCTGATCAGGGTGCAGCTCCCGGGAACGTCCCTGGGGATAAACTGTTTGTTCCCCTGCAATACCGGCTGAGGGTACTCAGGGAAAACCATGACTCCGCTCTATCTGGTCATCCTGGCATCTTGGGCACCAAACACCTCATTACCAGAAACTATTGGTGGCCTGGGTTGCCTAAAGATGTTAGGGCTTACGTCGCCGCTTGTGAGGTTTGCGCTAGGTCCAAAACCCCTAGGTCCCGACCTGCGGGCCTACTACGTTCCTTGCCCATTCCCCAGAGACCTTGGACCCATATCTCCATGGATTTTATCACCGATTTGCCTCCATCTCAGGGCAAGTCGGTGGTGTGGGTGGTAGTCGACCGCTTCAGCAAGATGTGCCACTTTGTGCCCCTTAAGAAGCTACCTAACGCCAAGACGTTAGCTTCTTTGTTCGTGAAACACATCCTGCGTCTCCATGGGGCCCCAGTCAATATCGTTTCTGACAGAGGGGTACAATTTGTCTCCTTATTTTGGAGAGCTTTTTGTAAAAAGTTGGAGATTGATCTGTCCTTCTCCTCCGCCTTCCATCCCGAAACTAATGGCCAAACGGAAAGGACCAACCAATCCCTGGAACAATATTTAAGGTGTTTCATCTCGGACTGTCAATTCGATTGGGTCTCATTCCTTCCCCTTGCTGAATTTTCCCTGAATAACCGGGTCAGTAACTCGTCAGGGGTCTCCCCGTTTTTCTGTAATTTCGGGTTTAACCCAAGGTTCTCCTCCGTCTCCCCTGGTTGTTCCAATAATCCTGAGGTAGAGGAGGTTCATCGGGAACTGTGCACTGTCTGGGCCCAGGTTCAGAAGAACCTAGAGGCGTCCCAGAGCGCACAAAAGATTCAGGCGGATAGTAGACGTTCTGCTAACCCCCGGTTTGTCGTCGGGGATTTGGTCTGGTTGTCGTCCAGGAACTTGCGCCTTAAGGTCCCGTCCAGGAAGTTTGCTCCCCGATTCATTGGACCTTATAAGATCATTGAAGTCCTCAACCCTGTATCCTTCCGTCTGGAGCTCCCCCCATCCTTTGGCATACATGACGTCTTCCATGCCTCCCTCCTTAAACGCTGCTCCCCGTCCTGGTCCCCCTCGAGGATACCTCCTGTTCCCGTTCTCACCCCTGAGGGGGTGGAATTCGAGGTGGCCAAGATTATGGACAGTAGGATGGTCCAGGGCTCCCTCCAGTACCTGGTCCATTGGAAAGGATACGGGCCGGAGGAGAGGTACCTGCCCGTGATGTTCACGCTGGGGTATTGATCAGGAGGTTCCACCTCCTCTTCCCCACTAAACCGGGTCCCCATAGTAAGGGTCCGGTGGCCCCTCATAAAAGGGGGAGTACTGTTAGGGATCTGCCAGGTACTTCATCTAGCTATACTCCTGGGATTAATCAATCCACACCTGAGGCCAGACCTGTTCGACTGACACCATCTCCCACCAACCAGGGTGGCAGGCTCAGGAGTGGGAGAGCCTATCGCGGCCTGGTCTCTCGGAGTTAGCTCCGCCCCCTGCCCTTTATTACCTGCCCTGTGCTCTCCCTCAGTGCTTGTAATTCTTTTGGATTCCTGGCCCCACTGCTGCTTGCTCCAGCCTGCTTCTGCCGTGCTTCTGCCTTGCTGCAGTTCTGCTTGACCTGCTTTGCTTGCCCTGGCTTGCTTCTGTCTCCGTGCCCGCTCGGGTGTACTCACTTCGTCCTGGTCCTGACTGTTCGTTCGCCGCCCCGTTTCCTCGTGGCGTTCCGTGGCTACTGCCCCTTCCCTTGCGTGTTCCCTGTTTGTCTTCCAGTGCACTTAGCCAGCGTAGGGACCGCCGCCCAGTTGTACCTCGTCGCCTAGGGCGGGTCGTTGCAAGTAGGCAGGGACAGGGCGGTGGGTAGATTAGGGCTCACTTTCCCTTCACCTCCTTCCTGCCATTACAGCCACAGTGCCCTCTGTAGATAATGCCACAGTGCCCTCTGTAGATAATGCCACAGTGCCCTATGTAGTTACTGCAACACCCCCCTGTATATAATGCCACAGTGCCCTCTGTAGATAATGCTGCAGTGCACTCTGTAGATAATGCCACAGTGCCCTTTGTAGATAATGCTTGTGCCCTCTGTATATGGTGCCACAGTGCCCCCTGTAGATGGTGCCACAGTGCCCTCTGTAGATAATGCCACAGTGCCCTCTGTATATAATGCCACAGTGCCCTCTGTAGATAATGCAACAGTGCCCTCTGTAGATAATGCCAAAGTGCCCTCTGTAGATGGTGCTACAGTGCCTCCTGTAGATGGTGCCATAGGGCCCCCTGTAGATGGTGCGACAGTACCCTTTGTAGATGGTGCCACAGTGCCCTCTGTAGATAATGCTACAGTGCCCTCTGTAAAAACTGCCACAATTCTCCCTGTAGATAGTGCCACAGTGCCCTCTGTAGATAATGCCACAGTGCCCTATGTAGATAATGTCACAGTACTCTCTGTAGATAATGCCACAGTGCCCCCTGTAGATGGTGCCGCAGTGCCCACTGTAGATAATGCTACAGTGCTCTGCTGGAGGAGCCTCTGACTTCTCTGTCCAAATATGGACAGTGACGTCAGGGGATCCTCCTGGACCGGATTTCTTGGCCAGATCGTTGCTGATGCTCTGGCCTGGGATATCTCTGCTGGAGGAGCCCCTGAAGTCACTGCCCATATATGGACAGTGACTGTACAAAAACTGTACAAAAACATTGTACAAAAACACATAATTTAAATGGCATACAAAATGTTTACTACTTTAGAAAACTTCAGGTGTTTCGTAAGCCTTTTTGATGTTTATCAAAGAAAAATCAACCGCCTGGACCCGTCCTCATACAGACTGTGACTCAGGATCAGTGCAAGATAACAAATTAAACATATTTACAAAGTTACTAAACCTTTTATGTAAAAAAAACAACAACAACCTGTAAAATTGTGTTTGAAGGTGGACATACACTTTCACCTGCACATAAATTCAACTTTTTGTCAAGCTAAATAAAGGAGTCATCTGCCAACAATACATGCTAATAACTGTCAGACAGACTTTTTAAACAGTTCCTACTCACATTAGGTTTTGGCTGTTTATGCACAGCATTAAGGGTGTAATCACACATTGTGGTACTTTTGCAAACGTGTGAATACACTTTATAGAGGTTCTATAGTTTTTCATAAATATCCCTAAATTAGTAAACATTATTTGTTCACATCAACCTCATACATATGGACCTAGATCATGCTTGAGAAAGGTCCTATTGCAGGACTGAAACGTTGCATTTTCTTGATGTTGACTGAATAAATTATACTTTTTTAAATCGTCTACCGGAGTACTGCAAGATCTTCTTTTGAAAATTGGACCTAGATCTAGATATATCCCATGTCTTTGAACAAGGTGAAGTCTCTCTTCTCAGACAAGAGTGCAGACAACCCACTCTCATAAGCCCCACTAGGGCATGTGGCTTAGGCCCCATTCACATCTTGTTTTTCCCCTATGTCTAGTGTGTATGTCAGGTAAGAGTGTCCTTTTGGCCTCCGTCAGGATAGTACACATCAGTATACTTTTTTTATATATGGAATATCATAGTAGTCTACGCTATTCCATCCCGCTGCATTCCGCAAAAAAAATTATACCGAACTATATGGTTTTTTAAATGGGAGCCTATGGGTAATGTATGCCACTGTATGGCACAGCCATCCATTACATTTATACGTCATGAGCTTTTTAAGAGTTAAACAGGTGCTATATTAGCCTATGGATGAGAGATGAAACTGTTAGGCATCCGTCACAGTATACGTTTAACGTACACTGTACGTCAGGAGCTTTTCCCGGCATATACAGTAAATGTAGGCAAAAAACGAGAGGTCTATGGGGCCTAATAGATGGGGGATGTCATGCTTCATTCAACTTTTTCAGCTAAAGCCTAGAGCTGCAACCAGGGTACAGATGGTGCAGGACCACAGTCCTTCATTAAAAACAACGCACTGAAATATATTTTTTTAAATGTATTTACACTGTGGAAACCCTTGTTCGAATAGATAGTATACAAGGATGACATATATATATATATTTATATATATATATATATATATATATATATATATATATACAGTTTATATAAAAAGTCTACACGCCCCTGTTAAAATGACAGTTTTTGTCATGTAACAAAGGCAGTACAAGTATTTCAGGACTTTTTCAACCTCTAATGTAACCCATAATCTGTACAATTCCATTGAAAGACAAACTGAAATCTTTTAGGGTGAAAAAATTAAATAAAAACTAAAAATAATATGGTTGCATAAATATGCACACCCTTAAACTAATATTTTGTTGAATAACCCTTTGACATTATGACAGCATTCAGTCTTTTTGGGTAGAAGTCTATCAGCATGGCACATCCTGACTTGGCAATTGTTGCCCACTCTTCCTTGCAAAAGCGCTCCAAATCTGTCATATTGCGAGGGCATCTCCTGTGTACAGCCCTCTTCAGGTCCTGCTACAGATTTTCAATGGGATTAAGTTCTGGGCTCTGGCTGGGCCATTCCAAAACTATCATTTTCTTCTGGTGAAGCCATTCTTTTGTTGATTTAGAGGTATGCTTTGGGTCGTTGTCGTTGTCGTGCTGAAAGGTGAAATTCCTCTTCATCTTCAGCTTTTTAGCAGAGGCCTGCAGGTTTTGTGCCAATATTGACTGATATTTGGAAATATTCATAATTTCCTTCACCTTGACTAAAACCCCAGTTCCAGCTGTTTTAATTCCATCCGATGGTCCTGTGGACTTACTTAACCATCCACACAAGAGCGCCCGATACATGGAGTATTTTTTTCTACGTTCCTCATCATGTTTTTCCCACATGCTTTTGGCAGTCTTGATATAGGTCTTTGCAAAAAATAGCCGAGCTTGGTTGTTTTGATTTGTTGGAAAAGGCTTCCGTCTTGCCACCCTATCCTACAGCCCAAACATATGAAGAAAACGGGAGATTGTTGTCACATGCACTAAACAAACAGTACCTGGCAGAAAGTCCTGAAGCTCCTTTAATTTTGCTGTAGGCCGCTTGGTAGCCTCCTGGACCAATTTTCGTCTTGTCTTTTTATCAAGTTTTGAGGGACCTCCAGTTCTTGGTAATTTCACTGTTGTGCCTGTAACATCCGCGGCTGCAGACCGCAGACTCCTCTCATTCTGCCGACGCCTTCCTTCCCGGAGATGTGAGCACATGCGGCCGTCCTGGCCTGCAGTGACCACTCAAACAATGAGTGAAGGGGATGGGCCCTTCTTGTAGTCTGGGGTGATTAGACAATTCTAAACATGTGTGCGCGTTGGCCCTTTAAGGTCGGGACTGAGCTCACGCGCGCGCACACATGTTTAGAATTGTCTAATCAACCCAGACTACAAGAAGGGCCCATCCCCTTCACTCATTGTTTGAGCGTTGTTGTGTTTACCCGTTTTAGTCTTGCAAATGGTCCCTTAGTATTTTCCAGTTCCCAGTGTTGCCGTTCCTGCTACCTGTATCCCGTGCTACCTTGTTCCTGTACCTTAGAGCGTTGGAGTCGTGTTGTGCCACTGATCATGTCTGCTGTGTTACACCACGCCTGGTGTCTGCTGCCACGGTCCCATCTGACCCTAACCATTGCTACTGTCTGAACTACCACAGGTACACCTGCTCGGACTATAGACTTTACCTGGTACACTGTGTGGCCAGCTGCTATCCTGCTACGGCGGTACGGCCCAGTGGATCCACATACCCACAGATCGTGACAGTGCCAAATGTAATCCACCACTTGAAGACCATCTTCACTATGTTCCATGGTATATCTAATGCCTTGGAAATTCGTTGGTACCCTTCTCCTGACTGATGCCTTTCAACAATCAGATCCGTTTGATGTGTTGTAAGCTCTTTACGGACCATGGCTTTTGCTGTCACATGGAACAAAGAAAATGGCAGGAAAATCCTAATAGAACAGCTGAACTTTATATGGGGTTACTCAGAATCACTTTAAATAGTGGCAGCTGTGTACGGACTACTATTTAACATGAGTTTGAAAGTGATTGGCTAATTCTGAACACACCCACATTCCCAATTATAAGTGGGTCTTCACACTTATGCAACCACATTATTTTTGTTTTTTATTTTTTTTTTCCCCTCTAAATGATTTCAGTTTGTTTTTCAATGGAATTGTACATATTATGGGTCAAATTAAAGGTGGAAAAAGTTCTGAAATGATTCATCTTGTACTGACTTTGTTACATGACAAAAACTGGCATTTTAGGGGTGTGTAGACTTTAGATAGATAGATAGATAGATAGATAGATAGATAGATAGATAGATAGATAGATAGATAGATAGATAGATAGATAGATAGATAGAATTTGTAGATTTGTATCTACAGCTATTTTCAATTAAAAAAAGGGCAGCCTGGGTCATCAGAATTGTTGCATAAGTAAATTAAAAAGGTTCGCCATACATAGAACACAAGATATTCTTCAAAATCAGAGCACCTGGAGATTAAATAATTGATTGAGTTGTACCTATATTATACGTTGAGGGAGGCACCAAATATTTAGCACCATGAAAGAATATGAATAAAGCCTGAATAATATAAGCATTATTGCTGAAGCACATCTGGTTAAAATTAGGCAGACCTATTAAGCTATTTGTGGTGTCAGTGGATTTCCCTGCTTTTCTTCCAGCTGCTTTAAAACACCTGATAAAACCCAATTCCATACAATTTTCTGGAATGCAGTATAACTCATGCTATATTTTATAAGTAAAATTTACCAGTCCATTAAATGGAAATGGAAAGCACTGAACACCTGCAGGCGATAGTGATGATCACTGACATGAAGCAAATACTTTAGCGAATGATTTAACACTAAAGGTCTATGTGTTTTCATGACTATTTATTGACATTTAGGGTCTGTAGTCTGCATAGCGTGCCCTTTGCCCCGAGATATGACCTTTTAATTACGTCTATAATAAATATCAGTCACCCGAGAGAAGTTTAGCAGACCACTAAACCTTATATTCTCAGCCAGACATTAAAGACTCAATATGAAGAAAAATAGTCATGTAATTCTATGGAAATCCAATAATCAAGGGTACAGGTTTAAGTTTTGTCTGACATCAGTTGTTTTATATCAGTAGGATGATAAATTCACTTTTTTATGTTTTTTGGTTTCCTCAAAAACCAGAGGTTTGCTTTAAAGAGGCTCTGTCACCAGATTTTGCAACCCCTATCTGCTATTGCAGCAGATCGGCGCTGCAATGTAGATTACAGTAACGTTTTTATTTTTAAAAAACGAGCATTTTTGGCCAAGTTATGACCATTTTTGTAGTTATGCAAATGAGGCTTGCAAAAGTCCAAGTGGGTGTGTTTAAAAGTAAAAGTAAAAGTCCAAGTGGGCGTGTATTATGTGCGTACATCGGGGCGTTTTTAATACTTTTACTAGCTGGGCGTTCTGATGAGAAGTATCATCCACTTCTCTTCAGAACGCCCAGCTTCTGGCAGTGCAGATCTGTGACGTCACTCACAGGTCCTGCATCGTGTCGGACACATCGGCACCAGAGGCTACAGTTGATTCTGCAGCAGCATCAGCGTTTGCAGGTAAGTAGCTACATCGACTTACCTGCTAACGCCGATGCTGCTGCAGAATCATCTGTAGCCTCTGGTGCCGATGTGTCCTCGCTCGTCTGACACGATGCAGGACCTGTGAGTGACGTCACAGCGTGATCTGGCAGAAGCTGGGCGTTCTGAAGAGAAGTGGATGATACTTCTCGTCAGAGCGCCCAGCTAGTAAAAGTATTAAAAACGCCCCGATGTACGCACATAATACACGCCCACTTGGACTTTTACTTTTAAACACACCCACTTGGACTTTTGCAAGCCTCATTTGCATAACTACAACAATGATCATAACTTGGCCAAAAATGCTCGTTTTTTAAAAATAAAACCGTTACTGTAATCTACATTGCAGCGCCTATCTGCTGCAATAGCAGATAGGGGTTGCAAAATCTGGTGACAGAGCCTCTTTAAGGTTAAATTTAGACCTGCTGCTTACACATGAAATATACTAGCATATTCTAAGCAGTGAAAGCATTAGAGACAAAGGCAGGGGCGTAGCTAAAGGCTCATGGGCCCCGATGCAAAAGTTCTTATTGGGCCCCCCCCCCTCCTCGCAAACTTCTCATGGCCGACGGTCCGCAGCCTTCAGCTGCATCGCTGGGTCACCTAAGTGACCCAACAATGCAGCACTAGCAGCCAGGGGCGTCACTAAGGGCTTAAAATGTCAGGGGAAATAGCCCCAATACATATGTGTGTCCGCTCAAAAAAAAGTGTGTATAGGAGACAGCATAGCATATCTATAGCACTACGACCCTATAAACTATGGATAGGATTAGATACATTGGCTCAGCAGACAGTATCACACACGATAGGATTAGATACAGTGGCTCAGCAGACAGTATTACACATGATAGGATTAGATACAGTAGCTCAGCAGACAGTATCACACATGATTGGATTAGATATAAGGCCCAACAGACAGTATCACACATGATCGGATTAGAGTTATAGTTCCCCATGCAGGGGAAGGGCATAACAGACAGTAGTTTCTTTGCAAAGTACTGGGGACACACTTTTTTCTTATAAGCTGCTGCAGTACTGCCTGGCTCTTACCTTTGAGTCTGACTATGTCTCTGCTCAGCTCTGTGAGCCATGATGTAGCCGGCACTCTGTCCCCCGAGGATGAATGTGGGCGGGTGGCTGAACATACCTACTTATGCAGAGCAGGTACAAGATGTAATATGATGGGGCCGGGGGAGGGGGAGTGGAAGTGGAAAAGGTCAGTCGACGACTCATGAGGCACCTCCTGCTGCTAGGACCACGACAATTCCCCCCTATGCAGTGCAGAGTCTACATGCTGGCCTCTGTAGTACACAGCCTAGTGCAGCCCAGCCAATCAGTATGACCCACACTAATTGGCTGGACTGCAGCAGGCTGCGTAGTACAGCGTCCAGCAAGTGGGCTGTGCGCTGCTCAGGGAGGGGAAATGTGTCAGACTACAGGGCCCGCCGCTGGGGATAAAGAGGTGGGCGGGCAGCAGCAGCACACTACATACACCGGCATCTGGCATTTGCCAGATAGGCAGCCCGGCCCTGCAGTCAGCGTTAGTGTGGCGAGGGGGGCCTACGGGCCCCCCTGGCTTACGGGCCCGGTCGCAACTGCGACCGCTGCGACCCCTATAGCTACGCCACTGGACAAAGGCAAACATCTCCCGGTTTCTGTATATTTCTGCTCTGATAAGTGCTTTAGGTCAGGGAGATGTAGAAATGTATATTCCTTAGGCCTCATTCACACGGCAGGGTTTCCCGTCCGGGTGCCGGCCGTTCATAAATCGGCCGGCACCCGGCTGCATTAGGAATGATAGACCCCTAATGGGGCTATTCACACGACCGATTTTTTGACGGCCGGAAAATCCGGCCGTCAAAAAATAGGACATGCTCTATCTTTGCCCGGGCACCCGGCCGCCCGGCTCCCATAGAAGTCTATGGGGCCGGGTATTACACGGCCATCACCGGAATGTGTTCCGAGTGATGGCCGGGTTTCCCGTGGCTTGCGCTCTATCTCCTCCTCCTCACAGCGCAGAGTGCATGTGAGGAGGAGGAGTTGATGCCATTCTGACGAATGGCATCGCTGCACACTGTGTTGCAGGGCCGGGGTGTACAGCAGGTGGAGGGAGCGCTGCGCTGGCTCCCTTCCCCTGCTTGTTAAAAGCACCCTGGCTCGGCGACACCTTAGATGGCGCCGCTAGTAGCAGCAGCTGCTGCGGCTGCTACTACTGCAGCGACGCCACTATAGCAGAGCGGGGAGGTATCTCCCCGCTCTGCTATGTGCTAGCCGCACTTTAGCTCCTTGAAGGAGCGGAATCCCCGTGTGTTCGGGGATTCCGCTCCTGGACAGAGCGCTTGATGTCTCTGTCCATATCTGGACAGTGACATCAGGGGAAACTCCTGAAGCGGAATCCCCGAACACATGGGGATTCCCCTTCAGGAGCTGCCGCTGATGTCACTGTCCGGATCTGCCCGGCCCGGCACGGATGCATAACTTTATGCAAACCGGCCGGGCAGAATGGCCGATTTTACCGGCCGGCACTCGGGCTCGGACCCGACCCGGTCGTGTGAATCCCGCCTTATCATTAACATTTAAACACAGGCTTTTGATTAGAGCCTGAATAATGTGTAAACAATTCCAAAACTAAATGTACAACAGCAACAGAACATTACTACAGATTGTGCTTTACAGTAATTCCTGGCACTTCATGCATTTTTCATTGCTGCAAGTATCCTGTTTAGAAACAGAGGAAAAACCCTAAAGGATAGCTGACCCGTAATATTGACAAAAAGGAGCCTTACTACTATATGTAGATGATACAATCCATTAATAGATTTAATTTACAATAAATTGCCAATTTACACCTACATTTTTCATCCAGCTGTAGAATAGTGAAAGCTGTTATCCAAATAATCACTATGTAGCACTACCTTTTCTTTTAATATATATATATATATATATATATATATATATATATATATATATATATATATTTAATGAAGTTTGAAAAACAAGAAAGAAAATGTATTGGATAGCTTTATAACTATTGAGACATGAATGTCATTGATACTAGGGCAATAAAAATTAGCGAAGGTTTATGCTTCCAGTGTGGCTTCAACCTACCATTTATAAATCTCAAATTGCAAACTTGTTAAAATACACATGAACCCCCAAGATGAGAATTCCTGAGTGGAGAAGTCATATACTTACTACCTACGCAAGCTGTCGTTTTATGCAAAAATTAACAGTACTAGTGCTCGAAGCCTCTTAGAGACGACCAAACAGGAGCTCTCCCTACCATTGTTTTATATATATATATATATATATATATATATATATATATATATATATATATATATATATATATATATATATATATATATATATATATTTAATTATTTATTTATTTTTACCATATTGAATTTTCCCCCAGTATAATGTATTTGATGTTTACTTTACTTCTAGCCTCATACCTAACCATGAAATTGTGCAGAGCTATCAGAAAGAGTCCAGAGGCCACTTGCGAAAATTTGTAAAGAGGACATACAGTGAAGGAAATAAGTATTTGATCCCTTGCTGATTTTGTAAGTTTGCCCACTGTCAAAGTCATGAACAGTCTAGAATTTTTAGGCTAGGTTAATTTTACCAGTGAGAGATAGATTATATTTTAAAAAAACCTGAAAATCACATTGTCAAAATTATATATATTTATTTGCATTGTGCAAAGAGAAATAAGTATGTGATCCCTTTGGCAAACAAGACTTAATACTTGGTGGCAAAACCCTTGTTGGCAAGCACAGCAGTCAGACGTTTTTTTGTAGTTGATGATGAGGTTTGCACACATGTTAGATGGAATTTTGGCCCACTCCTCTTTGCAGATCATCTATAAATCATTAAGATTTCGAGGCTGTCGCTTGCCAACTCGGATCTTCACCTTCCTCAAGAAGTTTTCGATGGGATTAAGGTCTGGAGACTGGCTAGGCCACTCCATGACCTTAATGTGCTTCTTTTTGAGCCACTCCTTTGTTGCCTTGGCTGTATGTTTTGGGTCATTGTCGTGCTGGAAGACCCAGCCACGAGCCATTTTTAATGTCCTGGTGGAGGGAAGGAGGTTGTCACTCAGGATTTGACGGTACATGGCTCCATCCATTCTCCCATTGATGCGGTGAAGTAGTCCTGTGCCCTTAGCAGAGAAACACTCCCAAAACATAATGTTTCCACCTCCATGCTTGACAGTGGGGACGGTGTTCTTTGGGTCATAGGCAGCATTTCTCTTCCTCCAAACATGGCGAGTTGAGTTAATGTCAAAGAGCTCAATTTTAGTCTCATCTGACCACAGCACCTTCTCCCAATCACTCTCAGAATCATCCAGATGTTCATTTGCAAACTTCAGACGGGCCTGTACATGTGCCTTCTTGAGCAGGGGGACCTTGCGGGCACTGCAGGATTTTAATCCATTACGGCGTAATGTGTTACCAATGGTTTTCTTGGTGACTGTGGTCCCAGCTGCCTTGGGATCATTAACAAGTTCCCCCCGTGTAGTTTTCGGCTGAGCTCTCACCTTCCTCAGGATCAAGGATACCCCACGAGGTGAGATTTTGCATGGAGCCCCAGATCGATGTCGATTGACAGTCATTTTGTATGTCTTCCATTTTCTTACTATTGCACCAACAGTTGTCTCCTTCTCACCTAGCGTCTTACTTATGGTTTTGTAGCCCATTCCAGCCTTGTGCAGGTCTATGATCTTGTCCCTGACATCCTTAGAAAGCTCTTTGGTCTTGCCCATGTTGTAGAGGTTAGAGTCAGACTGATTCATTGAGTCTGTGGACAGGAGTCTTTTATACAGGTGACCATTTAAGACAGCTGTCTTTAATGCAGGCACCAAGTTGATTTGGAGCGTGTAACTGGTCTGGAGGAGGCTGAACTCTTAATGGTTGGTAGGGGATCAAATACTTATTTCTCTGTGCACAATGCAAATAAATATATATAATTTTGACTATGTGATTTTCTGTTTTTTTTTTAAATATAATCTATCTCTCACTGGTAAAATTAACCTAGCCTAAAAATTCTAGACTCTTCATGACTTTGACAGTGGGCAAACTTACAAAATCAGCAAGGGATCAAATACTTATTTCCTTCACTGTACCATGTGCTCACCACTTTAAGTTGGGCAGCACGGTGGCTCTGCTGCCTTTCAAAACTGGGATCCTAGATATAAACTTGATCAAGGGCAGCATCAGCATGGAGTTTGTATGTTCTCCCCACTTGCACTTGCTCAGAGGGCGGAAATGCTGTGGATTTTCCATTTGGATGCGCGGACGACAAATCTGCAGCTGAACACAGTGCCAGCCATGTAGATGAGATTTCATAAAATCTCATTTACATACTGCTGAATTTTCCCGTACGGAATTTATCTGTGGCACGGATTTTAATATCCACAGCATGTCAATTTCTGTTGCAGGTTTTCACAGCTGATTTGTCTCGTTTTAATAAGAGGGGCGGATTTTTAGCAATTTTTTTCCACCCCATGTGGTACTCATGCTGTGCAAACATATAGAGAGGTTAAAGATATTGCAATCTTTTAACAAACACTTTATATTAAAAAAGATGCCCCTGCAACTAGTTGACATCCCGCTGCTGTGACCCTCCCCATCCACTTGTTGCCAGGGGAGTCTCTTGGCATCTGATAGTTATCCCTGCTGCAACACTGCAGTGCAGATGACACGTTGCCCATTAAAATCAGTGTTTTGGTGTAATGCTTCAATGTTAATGGTTCTTCAGAATAAAATAAATTATATAGAATTTCTCCACTCTAGGTAATAGTGGGAGTCCCAAATAGATTTTGCACTAAAAATACACAACAAATGTACTGCACAATGTAAGTGAATAGAGTTTGAGAAACTATATAATGCAGAACAAATCTACCCTGATAAGTCTGCATGCTGCAGATTTTCAAATCCTCAGCATGCTGTATTCTACAATAAGTTAGGTTATTGCCGAGTTGACTGAACTACATTTACTAAGAGTGTAAAGCCACTGGATGTGCCATAAAAGCCTGCTTGGTGTGGGTCCTACTGGTTAAACACCCACATTACTAAGTACAGAGGTGCCTGGCCTTCTTTCCCATTAGAAAAGTAGCCACCCTATTAAAAAAAAGTGTCCACCCTTATTCTCTGTATCGGTGGGTGTCTTAGATATACTGAAGAAACTTTTGTAGCATATGCATAGACTGTATTGCTACTTAAAAAAGTAATAATTAGGGTATATCTTTACCTTTGTGAAAGAAGGCCGGATGTAATTTGATACATATTAAGATGAATATATGAGAATACAATTATTGAGTAATGCTCTGCTAAATATCCATCCAATATTTGTAGTTATTTCTGCTCCTGGATAATATTTCCATTACTTGCAATCCTAAGAATGTGTAGTATGGGTTTGTTCTTAGTAAAACAAAATACATAGTTCTACTATATTAGCCCTATAAGGCTTACCAATAAAGGGATAATTCTGCACAAGTCATAGGGTGTTAGTTCATCACTGGGCACTAACATGGTCTAAAGATAGCTTTACACATAAAAGTCAGTTTCAGCCGATCATTTTAAAATTTTATTTGAACCATCGTTCAGGATAGCCTACGACCGACAGCTTTTTGCCAAAAAGGTGATCTGTCATGTTGGATATCTTCAACCAGATGTTGGCTGAAATAATGCATGTAGTGTATGGCATGATCGGTCGCACGTACAGGACCTGCCAGGACCTGCCAGAGAAGTCTGGCATTCGAACGTACGATGCATCGACCGCATTTTTTCTGGTCCTAATCTTAAGTGTATGGGTGCTTTGTACTGCAGCAAGCATTTAACAAAAAATAAGAAAAATGGAAAAAGAAAAACCATGAAATCATTAAAAAGTTTTACCTATGAAAAACACTAGGAATGTAGTTTTATAAAATAGTTATATATTTCATTAAAAGCAGAGCACGTTAATGGACTGACAAAGTAAAGAACTTCTAAACGTTAATACTATTTCTTATTTTATAAAACAATAATTTGCTACATTCAGAAATGCACTTGCCAAATAGTACAAAAAAGATAGGTTGAAGGAAATTTCCAGTCATCAAATAATTGTACAACAATGTACAAACAAACCTCCAACCAATTCTCCTTAACAGAATATGATGACAGAATATGATGATAGGGCTTAGAAACTGTAGACATCAGTTGTAAACATACCTAATGTTATATTATAGCTAGGCCCATGACTCATTGAGGCAGATTCATTTTTATAGTTATATTTTTGGTGTACAGATGTATCACAGTTTAACTTGACTCTGATAACTTGCTGGGGCATGAATCACACAACAAAAGCCATTGGAAAGGTCAAGCTGGTTTGTGTTGGATAACAGATTTAGATTAATTTTTCTAGACAGAAAAGTGGCAGTTATCGACAATAGGAAATAAAAGCCAAATGTCCTACAATTAGTAAAGAGACTGGATATACACAATCATTCAAAATATACTGCAAAATCAACCTTTACTTCGAGAAACAAAAGATTTAAAGAGTTATCTGGACATTATAATTTTGTTAGTATCGGCCATAACTGACTCGTCACGTGGTCACTTCATCCAGACTGTTGATCAATACAATGCACATGATAAGTCGTCACTAGATAAATTACATTCGACCGTATCCAGCCATGGGTAGCTGCATTTGTAATAAAGTAGAATTTTTAATACAAAATAAATTCGAAATGTAATTTATTGATATTAAAAGGTATGCTTATGGTTAATGCTAAAAAAAAAATATGTAAGCCCAAACAGCAGTTGTTGGACACAGACAACTTAATGCCTTATGCGGGTGAGCCCCGCTCCATCAGAATACCTCTTAATTCCCCTACAGTGATGGGTAGCAACCCTAGGGCAATGAAGGGGGTTAATGGCAAACTCCTGTGTGATCTGGGGCAGTTAAGGGGTTTGTTAATAATATTCTTGGTGGACTAGTGCAGAGAATGGGTTAATGATAATAGCTCTGGTTGTCTAAGGTGAGTGAAGGCGTTAGCTACCTGTACTGAAGGCTGCAGAAAACCTTCCTATGGCTTCTCAATCTGTGGCTGTAGACTGCTCTGACACACAGATACCACATAATTAACTATCAGCCAATCACAGAGCTGCTTAGACAATCATAGAGTCTCTGTGATTGCCTGACTGGGATGATGCTGTTAGGAAACGCCCGTCTCTTTAAGATTACGATGACTACTAGTCTAGCTTCTGGGCGGTTCCGGTTTTAGTTGTTGAGCCTATCCCACTTCTCTGTCTTTCTTCCTATCTGATTGAAGGGTGGAGTATTTAAAGCTGGTTTAGTTCTGTTTTCTTTGCTTGTGATTTTCCTTTCTACATTTGCTTGATCTAGCTTCTGACTATACCCTGAACTTTTGACTATTTGGACTTTTTGGAAATGGACCTTGGCTTGTCTCTGGATTACCCTTTGCTTACTGATATGGACTTTCTGTTCCCGGCTGGTTTTGACCTCTGCAATTCCTGATATCCCCTAGCTTTGTTATTTGGACTTTCTGTTTACCCTCTGGCTGTCTTGTTATCTGTTCTGGTTTTGCCTGCATTGCACCTCTTATCCAACACCGAACTCTGTTAAAGCAACCTTGGTTCTATGCCGCAAAATCCAACCTACCTTGCGTTGGGCTCTGGAAAAAACCATAGAGTAGCCTTAGACTATGTTGATTAGAGTTGTGATGGTTTCGGGGTTGCGGATTTACTTGCACGCTCATTCCTCATGGCCTCCCGCAACCTTTGGGGAATCGTTCAAATAGCAATTCCATAAACTTCCACCCTGGGAATTGCTCAACCAGTGATTCCATAACATACTGTTGGAAAACGCCAGTCCCTTTAAGATTACCATGACTACTAGGCTAGCTTCTGGGCGGTTCTGGTTTTAGTTGTTGAGCCTATACCACTTCTATGTCTTTCTTCCTATCTGATCTCAGGTGCCAGATGGGTCTCTAAACTGGATTTACGTGGGGCCCTCCAATTTGGTTCGTATCTGCAGAGGGGATGAGTGGAAGACAGCGTTTAATACTCCAGATGGTCATTTATGAGTATTCATGCCTTTTGGTTTAAGTAATGCTCCAGCAGTTTTTCAGAACCTGGTTAATGATATTTTCAGACATTTTATTGGATGCTTTGTGGGTGGGAATCTGGACGATATTTGTGTGTTTTCTTCCGATTGGTCCTCTCATGTTCAACATTTAAAGAGGCTCTGTCACCACATTATAAGTGCCCTATCTCCTATATAAAGAGATCGGCGCTGTAATGTAGGTAACAGTAATGCTTTTTATTTTAAAAAATGATCTATTTTCACAACGTTAGGAGCGATTTTGGTTTATGCTAATGAGCTTTCTTAATGCCCAAGTGGGCGTATTTTTACTTTCGACCAAGTGGACGTTGTACAGAGGAGTGTATGACGCTGACCAATCGGCATCATGCACTTCTCTCCATTCATTTACACTGCACTAGCGATATAGTTATATCACTATGTGCAGCTACATACACAAACCCTAACATTACTACAGTGTCCTGATAATGAATACACATGACCATCCAGCCTGGACGTCATGTGTATTCAGAATCCTGACACTTCTGAATATTTTTTGTGAGATTCCGGCAAGTGAAACGAAATCTCGCGAGATTACGGAGGTAAACGAGATTTCGTTGTGAAAATAGATCGTTTTTTAAAATAAAAAGCATTACTGTCACCTACATTACAGCGCCGATCTCTTTATATAGGAGATAGGGCACTTATAATGTGGTGACAGAGCCTCTTTAAGATCCGTCCTTCAAGTACTGAGGGAAAATTGTCTTTACATGAAATTTGAAAAATGTCTTTATGGAGTTCAGGAAGTTGATTTGTTGGGGTATGTTCTGTCTCCTGATGATTTTCGTATGGACTCCGCTAAGCTTCAGGCGATTCTTGATTGGGTCCAACCCATTTCACTAAAAGCTCCGCAGAGGTTCTTGGGTTTTGCTAATACCGAAAATGTATTCATAATTTCTCCTCTATTGCCAAACCTTTGATGATTTCTTACGAAAGTGGGTTCTGACCTTGTAAATAGGAAACCTTGTGCGGTGTCCGCCTTCGAAACCTTAAAACAGTGTTTTATGGAAGCGCCTGTACTTGTTCAACCTGACCTTTCAAGCCCCTTTATTGTTGAGGTGGATCCCTCAGAAATAGGTGTATGGGCTGTGTTGTCTCAAGGATCTTCTGTATTGACTAATTTGCGTCCCTGTGTTTTTTTTCTCTTAAATTTTCTGCCACTGAGAAAAAGTATTATCTAGGTAATCGTGAGCTTCTTGCTATTAAGTGGGCGTTTGAAGAGTGGCACCACATTCTAGAGGGGGCTAGACATGAAATTACTGTACTGACTGACCATAAAAACCTGACTTTTTTAGAGTCAGACAAAACACTCAATCCCAGACAGGCTAGGTGGGCTTTGTTCTTTACCAGATTTGACTTTATTGTAACCTACAGACCCGGATCTAAAAATGTCAGGGCCGACGCCTTATCTCAAAGTTTCTGTTCCTCACAAGACCCCAACATCCATCCTGAAACTATTTTATCTAAGGGGATAGTGGTTTATGCAATATCGCCTGATCTTGCTACTGAGATTAAAAAATGTCAGAAACTCGCTCTGCAAACCATTCCTGCTGGGAGATTATTTGTCCCTCCTCAGTTCAGATTTTGTTTGCTCAATGAGTTACATGATTCTGTTTTGTATTGCCATCCAGGGATAACTGGTACTAAAAAATTAGTCTCGCGGCTCTACTGGTGGCCGTCTTTGTCTCGTGATGTGAGTTCCCATGTTTCTGCTTGTGGTGTCTCGCGCTAAGACACCTCGGGTTCATCCTATGGGTGAACTACTTCCATTGTCTGTTCCGCAGAAACCTTGCTCTCTTCTGTCTATGGATTTTATCACTGATTTGCCTCCCTCTGAAGAGAAAACTGTAATTTGGGTTCTGGTGGACCGTTTCAGTAAAATGTGTCATTTCATTCATTTGCTTCAACTTCCTGATTCCAAAACTCTGTCTAAATTACTTATTGATCAGGTAATCTGTCTGCATGGTATTCCAGAAAATTTTGTCTCTGATAGAAGTATACAATTTGTGGCTAACTTCTGGAGAGCTTTCTGTACGAAACTTGGTGTACAGTTATCGTTCTCTTCTACTTTTCAGCATGAAACTAATGGTCAAACCGAGCGCTTTAATCAAACCTTGGAACAATATCTTAGGTGTTATGTTGCGGATAACCAGGCTGAATGGGTCTTGTATCTTCGACTGGCAGAATTTGCTATAAATAATCGTCAACATGTTTCTCTTGATACCTCGCCGATTTTCTGTAATTATGGTTTTCATCCTCGTTTTGGATAATTTTCCGGCTCTTCTTGTGATAACCCTGAGGTGGAAGTTGAATCAAATAAACTGTGCACAGTTTTGGCTCAGGTTCAATTGAACCTGAAGAACTCCCAATTATTCAAAAGAAAAATGCTGACAAGAAACGTACAGTGGGTCCTGTGTTTAGTGTGGGTCTAAATGTGTGGCTTTCTACTAAGAATCTGCGACTGAAAGTACCGCCTTGTAAGTTTGCTCCTAGGTCTATTGGTCCATATGAAATTGTTGAAGTTATTAACCCTGTGTATTTTCGTCTGGCTCTTCCTGCGTCTTTTAAAATTCATGAAGTTTTTCACAAATCTGTCCTTAAATTTTTTTTCCACCATCTAATCCACTCAAGAAACCTCCTCCTCCAGTTCAGATAGAATGCGTTTCAGAGGATTGTGGTTTCCTTAAGGGTCAGGCATACGCTCCAGTACTTGCTACACTGGAAGGGGTATGGGTCAGAAGAACGAACTTGGGTTCATGCCTATTCAGTACATGCTAACCATTTAAAGTCTTTCATTTGAAGTATCCTTTGAAACGTAGACCGAGGTTTAAGGGTTCAGTGGCCCCTCGTAGAAAGGGGGGTACTGTTAGGAAACCTCCATCCCTTTAAGATTACCATGACTACTAGTCTAGCTTCTGGGCGGTTCTGGTTTTAGTTGTTGAGCCTATCCCACTTCTCTGTCTTCCTTCCTATCTGATTGAAGGGTGGAGTTATTAAAGCTGGTTTGGTTCCGTTTTCTTTGCTTGTGATTTTCCTTGCTGCATGTGTTTGATCTAACTTCTGACTATACCCTGTACCTTTGACTATTTGGACTTTTTGGAACTGGACCTCGGCTTGTCTCTGGATTAGCCTTTGCTTACTGATAAGGACTTTATTTTCCCGGTTAGTTTCGACCTCTGCAATTCCTGATATCCCCTAGCTTTGTTATTTGGACTTTCTGTTTACCCTCTGGCTGTCTTGTTATCTGTTTTGGTTTTGCCTGCATTGCACTTCTTATCCAATACTGAACTCTATTAAAGCAACCTGGGTTCTTTGCCGCAAAATCCAACCTGCCTTGTGGTGGGCTCTGGCGAAAACCATAGAGTAGCCCTAGACTCTGTTGATCAGAGTTGTGACAGATTCGGGGTTGTGGATTTACTTGCACGCTCATTCCTGACAGTCTCAAGCAGCCTTTGGGGAATCACTCACATATCAATTCCATAAACTTCCACCCTGGGAATTGCTCAACCAGTGATTCCATAACAGATGCAGTGTCTGTGCAATATATGAGAGGCTTATGGAGAGTGTAAGTAGGGGATTGAGGTGAGAAAAGAAAAATATTTGTCTTAAAACCTGCTGTGGCCAGAGTGTGGCCTCCTCCCTTTGGGCCCCGGTACCACAGAACAGGCTGCACAGGCTATATGTCCGCCTGTTAAGGTTGTGGAATTTCCTCCAAAATCCCAATATTTTAATGTTATTGAAAATATGTGGAATGTTTTAAAACGTGCTGTGAATGCAAGACGATCAAATACAATTTCTGAACTTGAGTGTTCTGCAAGGAAGAGTTGAAGATAATACCTAATGCAAAAACACGTTTCCCAATTTTCTGCTATGTGGAGTTATAGTCTTATCATTCTATAGTAAAGTTCTTCTAGTACAATAAGTCACCTAACAGCAATTTTTTTACACAACTATTTCCCTAATTTTCTCTGTGAAATCAAATGCTATCTAGTGGATTAGAAAAGGCACCTGAACAAAAAAGGTAAAACAGTTTTTCATCAGATTTTATACAGGCTGCTCCAAGGTATATGATGTCATCCTTCTAACATGACAGCTCTTGCTTTAAGGTTAAAAAGCAACACATGAGATAATAGTCTTTGTACTTGAATAAGATCAGCCAAGAAAACATGTATTTTACTTGGATTACTTTCTATCCTACCTGTCATGTTATTTTTAGATCCCTTCCAAATTTATATTTGAGAATTCCAAACTCAAGCTCTCTGCTCATCCCACCTCTTTTATTTATGTCAGTACAGGTGAAGTGAGAAATTTACATTTTATAAAGCAGAGAGTATGACACACACAAAGTTGAAGTATAAAGCCCTCGGGAGACTCTCCTGCACTCTCCATGCACTATAGTAATTATTGTTACTGAAACAATGGTTTCCTAGATGACTGTAAATTGGTTATTGAAAAGATAAAAAGCAAAATGTCTGCACAAACTCACTAAATACTTGAACTTGAAAAATCTAAAGGACCTTTTACACGGCCCAACGAGCACACGTACGAACACTCGTTTTCGATCATTGCCCTGTGTAAACAAGAAAGCGATCAGCCGACAAATAAGCAGATTCTCATTTGTCAGCTGATCGGATCATAGAAAAGCTTCCCATGCAAAACCACCTATAAGAAATGATCAGTGCAAACTGTACTGACAATATCATAAGTTAGCAATATATAAGGAGCTATTAGCAGAGCACCTAGAATTGTTTTTATAGGGTTCACCATAGTACCACTGATGAAAAGAGTACATGGTATTATCTATACAGTATCTGGATGTAAGAGCAGTATGAAAGATCACTGCCTGTTACTATGATCTCCCTCTGTACAGCCTTCTAGTGATACCTGGGAGGTCACACAAGAACTTTTCTTCATGTTATATCCTCCATAGCTGTCAGAGAGGATATGTGCTTATGTATTATCACGTATAAGGCAGACTCCGCCCCCCACTGGTATTAAGATGAGCAGTTGCACATCTATTCACCCCCTGCCCCATATCAGGTTATTTGTCTTTGACTTGGATGTTTATTTGTCATCTGGATCTGGAGATTTTTGGTCTCTCCAGTTTTGATGATTATGTGAAGATGTGTGCATTGTGGGTCTCAGGCCCTCCTTGGGTCATGCTTTTAGCCACAAGCATGACTTTTTTAATTTTTTATACATTAGGCTTTGCAAAATTGTATGAGGGAACTGATAAATGAAGTGCTGTGTGACATTTTTACAATGTTGCAGGTGTCTTTTTCATAAAATGTATAGGTTCTGGGTATGGATAATAGGAGCTTTTAAAAAAAAAAAAAAAGTCAGGTTTTATTTGGTAAAGGCAGAAGTATGAAAATTGTTGTGGCAGCAAGAGTTAACTCAGTTTCTCATAAATGTCTCCAAGGTGGGTGTTCCGGTACTAGGGTATTATAAAATGAATCAGCACAGAAAATTAAACCCAAAAATGTGTAAAAATATAATGAACTTAAAGAGGCTCTGTCACCAGATTATAAGTGCCCTATCTCCTACATAATCTGATTGGCGCTGTAATGTAGATAACAGCAGTGGTTTTTATTTTGAAAAACGATCATTTTTGAGCAAGTTATGAGCTAGTTTAGATTTATGCTAATGAGTTTCTCAATGGACAACTGGGCGTGTTTTTACTTTTTACCAACTGGGTGTTGTACAGAGAAGTGTATGAGGCTGACCAATCAGTGTCCTACACTTCTCATTGTTCCAGCCCAGCTTCTTTCATTGCACAATCACACTGTGCTGTGGATCATATAAAGAAACCTCAGTCTACTTCATAGAGGATTAAATACAGAACCCTGATTCAAGGGTATTCTGAAAAGATAAATCAACTCGATTGTATATATATATATGCACATATATAACGCAAAAATTGCACGTATTGCATAGTTGTACATGTCTAACCCAAAGCACATGTCAAATATTGGCGCGTCTCAATGCATTTGGAAATACAAATGATAGTTGTCAAGATATTCAACAGGAATTACAATAAGCATATTTCTTTAGTATAAATGAGCCAGTCCCAGTATCGGTGAGTCGATCAATGTCGCGATTTAATATGAGAAACGTGATCTGTGAATAAAAAGAAGTGTATTAAAAACATGCAATAAAATTATTGAAAAAGACATGAAATGGTAATCAATCCTGATACCAATAAAGACGTGGATTAAATACCTAATGTAAGAGGTGTGACTGTATGCAAAGTTTATTTAATAACGGTACCCAGAGGAAACTCAAAGTTTAAGCCACCTGGTTTGAGTGTACCCAATCTGTAAATCCACTGCAACTCGCGGCGTTTCAACAATCTAACTCTATCGCCAATCCTACGTAGTGGGGGTACATGATCTACTATCCAAAATTTCAAGTCTCTTTCACCGTGTTTAAAATCAGAAAAATGTTTAGAGACCGGAAGGTCAAGTCTCTTTTTTTGTATAGTATAGCGGTGTTGGTTCAGTCTCGTTTTAGCATCGTGTCGTTTCTCCTACATACAGGAGACGACAAGGGCATTGGATACATAGATAATGAATTCAGTATTACATGTCAAAAAGTTTATATACCTATTGTTATTTTATTTATTTTTTAATTTTATTTTTTATTATTATTTTTTACTTTTTACAAAATAAGTTAAAACAAAGTACAACTTTCTAATGTCCATTTTTTATTTTTCCTAAATTACACTATCCTAAAGTACTAAAATGGGTTCCCTATTTGTTTAGGTGGTGTTGATATATTTTGGGTTATCAAAGCTTTTTTTTTACATAATATGCATCCTCTTGGGACATTAAGGGCATGGTCAGACGTGGCGGAATTGCTCTGGAATTCCGCAGCGGCAATTTGCTGCGGAAATACAAAGCGGACATTTTCTCCATTGGTTTCCACACCTTTTTAATTAGGTTCGTGCACACGTGGCGGAAAACTCAGCTGCGGACAATAGGCTGCGGTGCGGAATTTGGTGTCCGCAGCATACACTGGTTGTTGCGGACTTGTTGCGGACTTATTGCGGAATTTCTCCATTGACTTCAATGGAGATTCAAAATTCCGCAATGAAATCCACAGATGTTATGTGTGTTGCGTTGCGGATTGGTTTTACGAACAGGATATTTCTTCATTCTGGCTGGACCTATGTGTTTCGAGGTCTATAGCCAGACTGAGATGAAATGTTTTAAAAGACAGCAGGAAGTACTCTTCAAATGAATACGCAACTCCTAATCTGCATCAATTTACTGCACATTTTAGGCAAAGGCGCAACGGAATCTGCAACGCAGATTATGTGCGTCATTGATGCGGACAGTGTCTGCAGAAATACGCCACGTCTGGCCATGCCCTAAAACTTTTTACAGTGAGATTTTATACTATGCCTGTCTGATAGCCAGGCACTTGACCAGTTCCTGCTTGATTGAAGTAGCACTCCCGTCATGAATACAGCATACTCATAACTATAAGTCTGCTATAATCTTTCAGCAATCCTGCTATCCAAACCGCACAAAGAGTACGGACCTGTAGCTGTAATATGCTGCCCTTACATTAGGCAGCACATTAAGCTGACAAATCTGCATTAACTACCAAATGAGTATGAAAGCCAAACCATACAGAACCCAAATATTTACTAGATTGCAAAAACTGCCCAAATCAGAAGGCATCTCCTCACTTCAAAATTTGCAGATCCTGAAATTAAAAGATGTCTCTCAACGCTAACCACTTCACATTCCTAAAACTTTTTATTTGCAGTTTGAACTTTACATGTATATACTCTGTAAATGTGTTAAAATGTACATTTGTATATAACTCCTACCAGGCTATTGCATATGGGCAGATCTTCCTCGGCTAGTTGTAAAAGATGCCAGCACGATCGGGCAGACTTTGACCATATGGTGTGGCACTGCCCGGTAATATCTAATTTCTGGAGAGAGGTCACAGACTTTCTCTCATCAGTAACAGGTAAACGAGTCCCCTGTGAGCCTGGGCTATGTTTGTTGGGTCTGATCCCACCAAATTCCTGGTCACACTATGAAGGTATATTTTTACGGGAGACCCTGTTCATGGCCAGGAAGGCTATTGCACTTCGTTGGATGGGAGATCTTCACCCAACGGTTCCACAATGGAAATCACTGCTCAACTCAGTAATACCTTACGCTAATCTTGTATACAAACATAGGGGATGTCCGTATAAATTTCTGGAAGTGTGGGGTAATTGGTGCTCATCGCCTCTTGCATCATTTAATGTAGGTGACCTCAGGTCCTCCCTAAACGGTCTTGGGGTTTAATTGAGTAAGCAGGGACGGGGTAGAGGGCCCCAACTGGGGGGGGGAGGTTCGATAGGGGGTTGGACGAGATCAGTCCTGGATTGTACAAGTATCTATAACAGGGTTGTATATATTTGCATTGCTTTTGTTCCTATAAATGTATTGGTTATTCTCAATAACATACCGGGAAAGGATGTACCACTTCTTATTCTCATTGTGTAACGGAGATCGATGTTGTTGTTTGTATGGTTATGTTACATTGGAATAATGGGTTTCTTGCATGTCACCCAAAATGTTATGTTTATCATACCTTGTGCACTGTGTATTTTCAATAAAATGAGTTTAAAAAAAAAAAAATTACATTTGTAAAGTCTGTATTTCAAAGGTGGAAGTTAAAGAAGACATTTTGAATTTGTGTATAGGGAAGATGCAATCAGTCATATCATTGTAATGCTTCAATGCACTATTCTCACTAATTTATTAATGTGTATTAGGATCTTTACTTTATTCTGCTGAATGCAAAGTGTAATTCCAATGTGGAATTATACTACTGATAGCAGTATACTGTAACATAGCTTAAGTTCTTCTTAGCTTCATTTACAGATCTATGAGAAATGTGCCCTTGCAGTGTAAACTATGCTATGTCACATTAACAATAATAGGATCATAATATGGAAGGTTTGCCTTTTAAACAAATTACATAAATAACCTGTTATCACCCTGGAATCCATTAAAGGGGTTTTCCTGTTTTAATTAAATAAAGTTTAATCACTGTATAAATAAGAAACGTATATAACTTTCGAATAACTCTGCACCATGCAATATTCTTCACTATTTTAGAGATATTTGTTTGCTGTGGGTAAACGAGAACATAAAGCTGTGCATTAGTCCTGCTCTCAGCTGAGAAGCGCATACAATTGTAAGCAGTCCAGGCAATGCTCTCTGAGCTAAACAGCCTGGACTTCAGAATAAAACATTGTAACAAACTACCAGAGAGATTTGGTCAACTACTGCTGATGTATTACGCTCACAGAGGATTGCCTAGACTGGATACAATAGTATCTACTCCTTAGTGGAGAGCAGGGCTAGGCATATTGCAGCCTCTGATTGTAAATAGGAGTGTATTCACTCACAGCAAACTAATATTTTAAAAATGTTGAGGAAGTATATTGGAAAGTTGTATAACTTTTGATTTACACAGTAAATAAGATTTATTGATATAGAATCGGAAAACCCCTTTAAATTGCAGGAAAAAAGTGCCTTGTACTGGCATTTGTGGTGCAGTGATGAAGCCGGGCAGAGTACACCTCGCTGCTCGGTGCATGCCCAAGTAATACAAAGCAATGGCGCATCTGAGTAAGTTGGAGGAGACTGGTAGTGATGTATAACAGCCAGGGGATGTCAATCAAGCATGGAAAAGTGGGTTTGGAGGCAGGGCTATGTAACTATTATGTAACTATTCAGGATAGCGGTACCGCCCCATGAACCTTTATGAGTAATTATCAGACCAGGTATTGGTACTTTTCACAGTGTGGGCACGTGCCAAGTCCTGAAATCAGCATCTCTATAAAGCTTGTCAGCAGAGGGAAGCATGAAGTGCTCGAAAATTTCCTGCTAGACGGCTGCATTGACTCTGGACTTGATATAACACAGTGGACCAACACCAGCACATGACATGGCTCCCCAAACCATCACTGACTGTGGAAACTTCACACTGGACCGCAAGCAACTTGGATTGATGCCTCTCCACTCTTCCTCCAGACTCTGGGACCTTGATTTCCAAATGAAATGCAAAATTTACTTTCATCTGAAAACAGGACTTTGGACCACTGAGCAACAGTGTTGGTTTTCATTAACGGTTAGCCATAATCATCAACGCTTAAATAAAAAAAATACTGGAAATAGATCACTGTGTGTAATGAATCTATATAATATATGAGTTTCACTTTTTGAATTGAATTACTGAAATAAATTAACTTTTTGATGATATTCTAATTCATTGAGAAGGACTAGTATATACGGTGGATGTCGCAAGAAGCTTAAAATGCAGCCCTACATGTTTAGATTAGTTCTGTGTATATGCACAAGCTCACTAGGAATTCAGTACATGGAGAGCTGATTTCCATTACAACAGGGATGATTGCTAGAAGTCACTATAACACCAAGAGAGAAAAAGATCATCAAGAATCTATTAAACAAATCTCTATGATATGCCATCACTCCATGATCGTTAATGGTCCGACCCCTGGGACCCCCGCCAATCCTAAGAATGAAGGGGCTGGAGCACTGATTTAGCGCTACATCACCTTCACATTTTTTTCTGGCATAACAGCGCCCCGGGCCACTCGATGGGCGGCGAACTCCAGTAAATGGGGTGACTGCAGCTCCCTGCACTGCGACACAGAAAAAAACACTTTAAAGGAGACAGAGTGCTAAATTAGCGCTGCGGCCCCTTAATTTTCAGGAATGGTGGGGTCTTAGAGGTCTGTCCTCCACCAATCATAAAGTGATGGCATATACAAGGCATATCACTTTATGAGATGGGATTAACCCATTGAGTTTGAAAGCAATCTAATATACATAAAACATGATGCTCACAGTTATATCTAAAACTGTACAAAAAAAAATAATCTATTTTTAAAAATGTTGAAGACGTTAACCCCTTAAAGGCGATGTACACCATTGAATGGAATATATATTTTTTAATTTAATTTAAAAAAAATAGCCTGTAAGGACCAGGCCAATTTTAGCCTTGAGGATCAGAACAATTTCTTGAGGACCAGAACAAATTCATTTTTTTTTCCTCTATTATTCCTGGTGCTCATAACTTTTTTTTGCAGGACGAGTTGTACAAATTGCAATTTTTTGGTACATTTACATTATTGCTTATTTTCATACGTTTTTCTTATGGCAAATATGCGGGGAAAAAAGCAGTTCTATTGCAGTTTTAATTTTTTACTTTTTACAGCATAAACCAATCATCATAAATGATTATATAAATTTGTTGTGCAGGACGTTACGGCTGTAACAATAGCAAATATGTGTGTATTATTTTATGTTTTGGGATTTATATTTAATAAAGTTTATTTATTGTAAAAAAATTTGCATTTGCATGTATTTTTTTTTACAGAAGTAAAGGTAGAAAAGATCCACGTCACTCACCATTTAGTTGAATTTTAATTTAATGTTGCGGCAGACAAACACAGGCACAAGCACACGGCCGTTTCGCGTGGCCGTTTTGCGAGGCCTTGACAAAGCATGGGTCCACGCGAAACAGCCATAGGCTTGTGCTCCATATCCATACTGCCTGTGTTTGTCTGCCGCAACATTAAATTAAAATTCAACTAAATGGTGAGTGACGTGGATCACACCACTAAGCCCCACCTGTTGTGGATCCAATTGAATCCGTTTAGACCTTTGCGGTCGTCAGATTATTGAGACTTATAGTGCTCCAAGAGCCAAAGCAGTGCCGATCTCTTTCTTACTTATATATATTTTATTTAACATTTTTTTATTTTTTATTTATTTGAGTTGTTTTTTTTAATCCCATAGGGGGACTTGATTTTGATTTTTTAACTATAATGTACTGGTATATAACTACATGTCAGTACATTAGCCAGGCAGCTGTGAGGGCATACCTGACACATGCTCTAACAACAGAAAATATGGTAAGACAGCCCTGGGGTCCTTCAATGGATGTTCCTCGAAAGTGTCACAGGGATTGACTCTGACGCAGTCAAAGGGGGTCCCCTCTCCCTCTTTCTTTTTGAATATTGTGATTAAAGCTGGGGTTAACGGTGGGGATAATATGTTTCTCTGATCTCCGCAGTTAGAGCGGGGCTGTGGCTGTGCATTAGAACTGTTGCTCCAACCCTGATTGCAAGGGCATACTTGCTGTGCTCATGCAATCTGCATAATGAGTATGCTCGTCATGATGTGGCACCGTCCTACTGCTCATGACAAACATACATGTCATGTATTGTCAACGAGTTAAAATAATTAAACAAAATTATCCCCAAACACTGATCACCCTTACTCTCATAAGCAAAGACTCCTGTACCCTGCCCTCCCATCTCTATACCCACCGCACAATAAGGGTATGTTCACAAAGGACGGATACACATGAAAATGGCGCCGGATTTCGTTCTACGAACGAGCTTCGTATTGGTCTATGTGGAACCGGTGAATGCGCCGTTCCCACACAGGCGGCATACGCTTCTGTGAATGGAACGGCTCCCGTTCGCATTCTCTATGGGGTTGTATGCGCCATATTCCATCTCTGTATGTGTCGTTAATCGACACATACAGAGATGAAAAAAAATGGCAGTCCCCATAGAGAAGTAAAAGTAAGAACACTGTAAAAAGTTTAACGTCACAACACTAATAAATAAAATTTTTGTTTATTTTATTAAAAGCAATATAATAATAAAATATAATCATGATACCTTCCCTTTAAGATAGGCAGCAGCAATAATTGCAATCAGTAACTGGAATAGAGTAGATTTTTTTATATCAATTAATTTGCTATAATTTACACCCAAAAACTGGTGTCAATTATATTCATAGCTGTAGTAGATAGCTGAAGTAGATTTAAATTTTCTCATGCACAGACGGCCAGAGATGCACCTAATTTATTAAGAGGCGTGCACCTCTTAAAGAGGCTCTGTCACCAGATTTTGCAACCCCTATCTGCTATTGCAGCAGATAGGCGCTGCAATGTAGATTACAGTAACGTTTTTATTTTTAAAAAACGAGCATTTTTGGCCAAGTTATGACCATTTTTGTAATTATGCAAATGAGGCTTGCAAAAGTCCAAGTGGGTGTGTTTAAAAGTAAAAGTCCAAGTGGGCGTGTATTAGGTGCGTACATCGGGGCGTTTTTAATACTTTTACTAGCTGGACGCTGTGAAGAGAAGTAACATCCTCTTCTCTTCAGAACGCCCAGCTTTTGACAGTGCAGATCTGTGACGTCACTCACAGGTCCTGCATCGTGACGGCCACATCGGCAGCAGAGGCTACAGTTGATTCTGCAGCAGCATCAGCGTTTGCAGGTAAGATCGACTTACCTGCAAACGCTGATGCTGCTGCAGAATCAACTGTAGCCTCTGGTGCCGATGTGGCCGTCACGATGCAGGACCTGTGAGTGACGTCACAGATCTGCACTGTCAGAAGCTGGGCGTTCTGAAGAGAAGAGGATGTTACTTCTCATCAGAGCGCCCAGCTAGTGAAAGTATTAAAAACGCCCCGATGTACGCACATAATACACACCCACTTGGACTTTTACTTTTAAACACACCCACTTGGACTTTTGCAAGCCTCATTTGCATAATTACAAAAATGGTCATAACTTGGCCAAAAATGCTCGTTTTTTAAAAATAAAAACGTTACTGTAATCTACATTGCAGCGCCTATCTGCTGCAATAGCAGATAGGGGTTGCAAAATCTGGTGACAGAGCCTCTTTAATGAAGGCATATCTAACTCCAATTTTCTTTTCATCAAGACTAGTGTATAAAAAGGCGAGGCTTCAAAAAATTGCCCACACTATCTTATAACAAACAATTGTTGTAATATCATTGTGATAAATCAGTGTCTTTAGGAATACATTAAGTAGCTTGAAAATCTCTTTAAAAATCACTCCAGTCAAGCTATTTGATCGTTTTTTTTTAAATTGCTATATTCTGGGATTTCAGAGCGACTTTAAAAAGTCATAGCTACTTTTTATAGAAATCTTTTGCAAATCCCTTAACAACCAGGCCTATTTTTCGGAATCGGAGGCCAACAGTGGCTTCCTGGTCTCCCACGTACGGAAGCCTATTAGGCCCCGTCCAGAGGCGGAGCCTAATAGGCTTGCTGTCAGTGAATAGCTGACAGCTGTAATGCATTGCATTACTTGGGTAGTGCAATGTACTAGAATAAAAATGAGAGGTGCAGGTCTTCAAGTCTCCTAGTGGGACAAAACATAAGTTATAAAAAAGTTATAAAAAAGTTCAAAGTTAAAAAATTAAAAACTGCCTTTTTTCTAAGTCTTTTATTATAGGAAAAAGAATGAAAACGTTAAAGTACACATATTTGGTATCACTGCGTTCGTAACAACCCAAACTATAAAAATATAATGTTATTTTTCCCGCACGGTAAACACTGCAAAAAAATGTAATAAAAAATAATGCCAGAGTCGCTATTTTTTTGGTCACCATCCCTTCTAAAGTATAGAATAGAAAGTGATCAAAAACTCGCACAAACCCCAATATAGTACCAATAAAAACTACATCCCGTCCCGCAAAAACAAGTCCTTACACAGTCTTGTCAACACAAAAATAAAAAAGTTATGGCTCTCAGAATATGGGGACACAAAAAATAAATTATTTTTTTGAGCAAACGCTGTAAAACATAAAAAAAAAAACGATATACATATCGTATTGCCATAATCATATCAACCCGCAGAATAAAGTAAAATGTCATTTATAGCGCACGGTGAAAACTGTAAAAAAAAAAAAACATTGTCAGAATTGCTGGGTTTTGATCACCTTGCTTGCTAAAAAAAGGAATAAAAAGTGATCAAAAAATTGAGTGTACCCCAAAATGGTGCCAATGAAAAGTACAGATTGTCCTGCAACAAATAAGCCCTCACACAGCTCTGGTGGAGAAAAAATAAAAAAAGTTCTGGCTCTGAGAAAATGGCGATGAAAAATATGCAGAGTGTTCCAAAAGCGGATAAGATTGGGCGCCATTTATTAGTGCGACACCGGCCACACATATGCGGGTTATTATTTATTTACCGCATTATTATACCCTCTTATTATACCCTGATGTACCCCGCACAGATAACATACGCCCCCACATTATAAACTGAAATACCAGAAAAACTCCAAACAGAACAACTGCCAAGCAAAATCTGGGCTCCAAAAGCCAAATGTCGCTCCCTCCCTTCTGAACACTGCAGCGTGCCCAAACAGCAGTTTACATCCACATATATGGCATCCCCATACCCGGGAGAACTGGCTTAACAGTTTATGAGATATTTTTCTTCAGTGGCACAAACTGGGCACAACATATTGTTCAATAAATTGCCATATCAATGGAAAATTGCAATTTTCGCTTTGCACCATCCGCTGGGCACTAATTTCTAATGTAGAATCACCTGTGGGGTCAAAATGCCCTAAGGGGTGTAGTTTCCAATATGGGGGTCACTACTTGGGGGTTTGTTTTACTATTTGACTTCCAAGCCCTGCAATTGTGGGTCAATGCTGTGAAAATCACCAAAATAGACCTTAAATGCGCATGGTGCTCTTCACTTCTGAGCCCTGTCATATGTCCAGGCAAATGATTAATGCCTTAAGGGGTGCAGTTTCCAAAATGGGGTCACTTCTTTTGGCTTCCACCGTACTCTGGTACCTCAGGGGTTTTGCATATGCGACATGGTGGCCAAAAAACAATACAGCAAGATCTGCATGCAAAATAGCGCTCCTGCAATTCTGAGCCCTGCCGTGTGTCCAAACTGCAGTTTATGACCACATATGGGGTATTGCCATAATCCGGAGAAATTGCTTTTCAAATGTTGGAGTGCTTTTTCTCCAGTATCCCTTGTGAAAATTAAGACATTCTACAATTTAGTGGAACAAAATGTAGATTTTCATTTTCACGGCCTAATTTCAATAAATTCTGCAAAAGACCTGTGGGGTCTAAATGCTCTCTATACCCCTAGATATAGTTTCCCAAATATTGTCACTTTTGAGGGGTTTCCACTGTTTTGGCCTCTCATTGGCTTTGCAAATGAAACATCACACCCGAAAAACAATAAAGCAAAATTTGAGCTCCAAAAGCCAAATGGCACTCCTTCCCTTCTGAGCCCTGCCGTGGGTCCAAACATCAGTTTATTACCACATATGTAGTATTGCCGTACTCAGAAGAGTTTTCTTTACAAATGTTGGGGTTCTTTTTCTCCTTTATCTATTGTGAAAATTCAAAAATCTGAGCTAAAACGACATTTTATTAGAAAAATGAAAAGATTTTCATTTTTAGAGCCTAATTACACTAAATTCAGCAAAGTACCTGTAGGGTAAAAATGCCCACTATACCCCTTGATAAATTCCTTGAGGGGTGTAGTTTGCGAAATGGTGTCTTTTTTCGGGTGTTTTCTTTTTTTTGGCCCCACAAGACCTCTTCAAACCTGATACGGTGGCCTAAAATATATTCTAATAAAAATAAGGCCCCAAAATCCACTAGGTGCTCCGTTGCTTCGGAGGCCGGTGTTTCCGTCCAGTAGCACGCTAGGGCCACATGTGGGATATTTTTAAAAACAGCAGAATCTGGGCAATAAATATTGAGTAGCGTTTCTCTGGTAAAACCTTCTGTGTTACAGAAAAATATGGATCAAAACTGATTTTCTGCAAAAAAAATTACATTTGTAAATTTCACCTTTAATTTGCTTTAATTCCTGTGAAACACCTAAAGGGTTAAGAAACTTTCTAAATGCTGTTTTGAATACATTGAGGGGTTCAGTTTTTAAAATGGGGTGATTTATAGGCTGTTTATAGTATATAAGGCCCTCAAAATCTGTTCAGAACGAAACCGGTCCCTAAAATAAGGTTTTTGACATTTTATTGGAAATATGAGAAATTGCTGCTAAAGTTCTAAGCCTTGTAACGTCCAAGAAAAATAAAAGTACATTCAAAAAACAAAGCAAACATAAAGTAGACATATGGGAAATGTAAACTAGTATCTATTTTGTGTGGTATTATTATCTGTCTTACAAGCAGATACATTTAAATTTAAAAAATGCTAATTTTTGCCATTTTTCTCCAAATTTTGGTGTTTTTCATAAATAAACACTGAATGTGTCGACCAAATTTTAGCACTAGCTTAAAGTCCAATGTGTCATGAGAAAACAATCTCAGAATTGCTTGAAAAAATAAAACCATTCCAAAGTTATTACCACTTCAAGTGATACATGTCAGATTTGAAAAAAATGGTCTCGTACTTAAGGCCAAAACAGGCTTAGACACTAAGGGGTTAAACAACAATAATTCGTTTTTGTGTCGCCACATTCAAAGAGCCATAACTTTTGTATCTTTCAATCGATGTATGCGTAAGCGGGCTTGTTTTTCCAGGACAAGGTAAAGTTTTCATTCGTACTACTTTGGGGTACGTGGGACTTATTGATTAACTTTTATTATTTTTTTAGTGGAAATAAAAAAAAGCTATTCCATCATTGTTTTTGCATTGTTTTTGTTTTGCATTCACCATGTGGTTTAAATAACATGTTACATTTATTGTACAGGTCATTACGATTGCGGTGAAACTATATATATTTATTAACTTTTTATACTTTTGCAAAATAAAACCACTTTTTATGGATAAAATGGTTTTAGTTTACATTTTTACTCTGCACTTTTTAAAAAAACTTGATTTAATTGTTTTTAATTATTTTTTAGTCCCACTCGGATACTTCACAAAGCGATCTTCTGATTGCTGATATAATGCTTTGGTATACTATGTTAGTGTAAAACGAATAGGCTTACAACCATAGCAAGCCAGTGTGCCTTTGTTAGACCCCCGGGTGCCATGGCAACCCATCGTTTCCAGGGGTTGCCATGGCCGATAGAGAGAGCTGCCAGGATTAGAGTCACAGCCGGGCTCCAGTGGTGATCATGCGGGCACAGCTCCTCATCATGTACATGTTTGGCAGGATGTGGGAAACTGACCCTTTCCATGACGTACAGTACATGTACGTGAAAATGCGGGAGGGTGTTAAGATATGGATTACTCTATAGAAAAAAGTCTTACTACAAAAGGTCTTGGTGTAGCCCTAGCCCAACAGGGAACTCATTGGCCATAAGACCAAGTAAGCACAATGCCTGTGACTCACAGGCATTGTCAGATTGTTTTGGCTTTAAGGGAAGACGGCTACAAGACTTCTACAAAATTCACAAGTTGCAGCACGTCCTGCTAAAAATGTTTCTGTGAAAAAAGTATGTTATTGTAGAGGTGAAGCTTGAAACTATATTAAAATGTCAGAGCATGTGAGCTGCAGATTAGAGATTTACTAATCACATGCAAAGGAGCTTAGTTATAGCAAGTGGAGAAGCTAATGACACACCTGCCTATTAAAATACCTACAGGGGTAAACTTCTGAATTAACATTACAGTCCACAGCACCATGGGACTTCTACAGTATGTTGAATAGCACATACAAAATAAGTGTTTGATGCAGCTGTCCTTCATCCTTCAAGCTTCTGAAAGCACATTAACCCCTTAATGGCCGCCGATAAGCCTTTTTACGGCGGTCATTAGTGGGCTTTATTCTAGAGCGCCGCCATTCTACGTCGCTGCTGTAGAATAAAGTAAACAGAGCAGGGAGCTGTGAAATCTCCCTGCTCTCAGCTGCCAGAGGCAGCTGAGGGCTGGGGGCGTCCCTGCTCTGCCGGGTGAGATCGATATTAGTATCGATCTCACCCGTTTAACCCTTCAGATGCGGTGCACAATAGCGAGCACCGCATCTGAATGGTTTTGGAGAGAGGGAGGGAGCTCCCTCTCATCTCACTGACACCCGGCGATAAAATCGCCGAGTGTCTGTGTCTTCTATGGCAGCCGGGGGTCTAATAAAGACCCCCAGGTCTGCCTGGAGCGAATGCCTGCTAGATCATGCCGCAGGCATGACCTAGCAGATGCCTGTCCGTTTTAAACGGACAGGCAGTAATACACTGCAATACAGAAGTATTGCAGTGTATTATAATAGCGATCGGAGGATAGTGAAGTCCCCTAGTGGGACTAGTAAAAAAGTAAAAAAGTTTAATAAAGTTAATTAAAAAAAAAAAGTGAAACAAAAAAAATGAAAAACCCACTTTTTCCCCTTACAAAATGCTTTACTATTAAAAAAAACTACAATAAAGCAAAAAAGTTACACATATTTGGTATCGCCGCATCCGTAACGACCCCGACTATAAAGCTGTTACATTATTTAACCCGCACTGTGAACGCCGTAAAAAATAAAATAAAAAACAATGGAAAAATTGCTGTTTTCTGTTAATCCTGACTTTAAAAAAATGTGATAAAAAGTGATCAAAAAGTCGCATCTACTCTCAAATGGTACCAATAAAAACTGCAAGTCGTCCCGCAAAAAACAAGACCTTATACAGCTATGCCGACGCAAAAATAAAAAAGTTACAGCTCTTCGAATGTGACAATGGAAAAATGTAAAAAATGGCTTGGACATTAGGGCCCAGAATGCAAGCAGGGGGAAGGGGTTAAACACATTACCGTGGATATACAATTTGTAGTTTCCCTCTTGAAAAAAGCTACATTTAGGCCGGATTCACACGAGCGTGTGAGTTTTGCATGCGCAAAAAACGCGGCATTTTGCGTGCGCAAAAGGCACTTAACAGCTCCGTGTGTCATCACCACATGATGCGCGGCTGCGTGATTTTAGCGCAGCCGCCATCATTATGACACTCTGTTTGTATGTTTGTAAACAGAAAAGCACATGGTGCTTTTCTGTTTTCAATCATACTTTTGACTGCTGTTGCGCGAATCACGCGTGTCCCACGGAAGTGCTTCCATGTGGTGCGCGTGATTTTCACACACCCATTGACTTCAATGGGTGCGTGATGCGTGAGAAACGCAGAAATATAGGACATGTCGTGAGTTTTACGCAGTGGACACCCGCTGCGTAAAAATCACGGACTGTCTGCACGGCCCCATAGACTAATATAGGTCCGTGCGAGGCGCGTGAAAATCACGCGCGTTGCACGGACGTATATCACGTTCGTCTGAATAAGCCCTAAAGACAGCTCAAATTTCAAATTAACACGTAAAGACAAGCTATTTTTATTGATCACCATACAAACATAAAAGCCATTGATGTCTAGCGGTTGTTATTGCCTTTTAAGAGGGCACAATAACATTAAATATTTAACAATTGTTTAACAAGCACTTTTTCCTTACGTGGTGTACATCTCAGCAAAGCATTTTTTTCCCTGCAATGTTAAAAAAAACGAAAACGAAAGAATTTAAAAGAGAATTGATTTGTAAGAAGTTTTCGATATGAGAACTTGAGACAGAAAGTCATATGATCCGAAAATGATGCCATAGTCAATCAAATTGATTCATAATTTTAGTTTAAAAGTATTTATTTAAATATTGCTTTCAAAAACAAAGTACAGAACAATATCCCTACGTAGAGGGCTGAAACATGTATATACAAAGTAACAAAAGCTGCATCTTACACACAGTATAATAATGTAGTTTTCAGTAACATAGAAATAGAAAAAAAATGGGAATAAAAAAAAACAGGAAACATCCACTGTGGCTATTATGCAATAGAGAATCAGTATCATAACAAATTACAAAGTAATATGGTATAACTTACTAGGGGAATGAGGAGAGAATAACCATGATTGACATACTTTCAAAAATCTCTCAAATCATTAAATAATTTGAAGTAATGCAAAAAATGTTTTTCATATATAAGACCAGGTTTAGTGTTTGCGAATTCAGAATCATATTTGTGAATAAATAACAAACACAAAATATACCCTTGAGGTCTCTCCCTGAATTCAGTGACAGCTATATGGGACTAGGTGTGTATGGCATTCATGGTATGTGCATGGCAGAAAGATGTCAAAGTTTTGAAGTTAGAAGAAACTTTAGTCATATAAAACACTAGGCAAATGTTTCTTTTGATCAAACAAAAAGACGCCTTTACATGCTGTTAAGTGCGTCACTGATGAATAGATCTTTGTGACTTTGCATGCTTTCCTTTAGCTAACTATGCTTTTGATTCTGTCTCACTTTTAGGTGGCCTGTTATTTCACTAATTACTGGCACTCTCCACCTAGACTATACTGTTACTACAAGTTCAAGAACTAAGAACCCTAAACTCGTGCATCACACAGACCCTGCAGTTGATGATGTGATTTTGGCTTTAATATTGTAAGCAAATTGAAGAAATCTAAATATTGAAAAGCTAGTTATTGTATAATGCTGCCAATGTTTTTCATATTTGTAAAAAATAACATGAAAATTCCATATTCATAGTTTTAGTAAGTGTGTGTCTTTGACAGGAGGGATTTCAAATTAATTGGCTTAAAACATTACACTGAGACTGATGGTGTAGGGTAGAAAAGTTTTCCATACTATCTGTCAGGATTACCATCCATGCAATTGTGTGGGAGGGAGGTATCAAGAACTGTTTATTTATGTTTGCAGCTAAGGGGGGTTGTTTATTTACAACATAAGTAAACTAAAATCCGTCCCTCTTCCACAATATCTTGTGTTTTGTTATTTCAGGTATATGTACTGTTCCTTTTCCTGGAGGCTCTTTGTATTCTGCAGTATGAACTCTGTGTTATGACTTGTTTTTCTGAAATAATTTTGTCATATTTTGCTAACTCATCATACACTGAAGGAAATGCATAGACAATGTATGTTAATGCTAATAACAAGTGATGTGAAGGGCAGTGACAGGCAAATTAGTGGCAGGGTATGGGCAGCAATATGATTTTTTATTTTTTTAAAACCAGGTGTGTAATTATTTCTTATGATGCAATATTTGTGCAAGAGATTCACTAAATGTTGTATTATATGTTACTGCATTTCATGGATCTACTTTTTATGATATAGTATATGGAAAGAATGCAGCTACCCGTCTTACAATGCCCTTACTTGCAAGGCATAGTCTCGACATTCTTCAGGTAATAATAATCCTTGAATTTATAGAACATATGATAGGCTCACAAACATATTAGAATTTCATAATGTTTGAATAAAGCACTATAAGAAATAGGGGAAATCATAAATATGGCATTGCCAAGGCCAGCTAAAATTTCAGTGATACAGAACAAGAGATGAAAACAATTTGTTAAATAGAAGCAGCTCCATAACTCCATAAAATGGGAGACTATACAATAAAATCAAAGTTTACTAAATACTAACATATTTTTAATGCCATAACGCAGTTTTTGGGGACAATAGTGGTACATGGTGTTTAGTAGTTTGAGCGAATCCTTTACCAATATATCATAGAAAAGGAAATTAGGGTAAGACTGAATTCACACACAACGTCCTGCATTTTTCATGGTGTTTTTATTGGCGTTATTAACATCGTTTTTTTTTAGGTAAAAAATGCTGTGGCTAGATGTTACTTTGAAGGCTATGTACATGAATGGAAACCAAAAGGAAACCATAGCTTTCCGTTTGCATTATCATTGATTTCAATGGTAACGCTTCCTGTTAATGGTTTCCGTTCGTCTCCATTCCGTACGGTTTCCATTGTTGTGGCGGAATCAATAGTGTAGTCGACCGCTCAATCAACCGAAAAATAAAAAAGTTATGGCTCTCAAAATGTGGTGAAACAAAACAATTTTTATTTTAACAATTAGATTTTTCTTTGTAAAAGTAGTATACTATAAAAAATATATATACATTTGGTATCACCGTAATTGCATTGAGCCACAGAATAAAGTAAAGTTTTCGCTTTTACCGCACGGCGAAAGCTGTAAAAATGAAAACCCCAAAAAATGGAATCAGATTTTTTTCCTATATCAGCCCGCAAATAATTTTTTTTCCGTTTCCCAGTACATTTTATGGCACTTTAAATGGTGCCAGTAAATAAATAAGCCTTCCTACCATAAATGGTGTCAACAGAAGCTACAGCTCCTCCCGCAAGAAATAAGCCCTCACAACACTCTATTGACGGAAAAAGAAAAAAGTTATGGCTCTTGGAAGGGGGGGGAGTGAAAAATGACAATAAGAAATAAAAAAATGGATCAGTCCTGAAAAGGTTAATTCATTTCTAATGAAAAAAATGTATGACCACATGTGGGGTATTTCTGTACTCGGGAGAAATTGCTTTACAAAAATTGGTTGTTTTTTTCTCCTTTATCCCTTGTGAAAATGAGAAAATTCAACATTTTAGTGGAAAACAATTGTGATATTCATTTTCGCGGCCTAATTCTAATAAATTCTGCAAAAGACCTGTGGGGTCTAAATGCTCACTATATCCCTAGAAAAATTCCTTGAGGGGTGTTTCCAAAATGGGGTAACTTGGGGGATTTCCACTGTTTTGGTCCCTCCAGGGCGTTGCAAACGTGACATGGCACCGAAAACCAATCCAGCAAAATCCGTGATCCAAAATCCAAATGGCGCTTCTTCCCTTCTGAGCGCTGCCATGGGTCCAATCAGCAGTTTATTACAACATATGGGGTATTGCCGTAATCAGGAGAAAATGCTTTACAAATGTTGTGGCTCTTTTTTTCCTTTATTCCTTGTAAAAATTTAAAATTTCTATGCTTTTTCAGAAAAAAAGTCGATTTTCATTTTGACGGCCTAATTCCACAAAATTCTGCAAAAAACCTGTGTGGTCAAAATGCTAAATAAACCCCTAGATAAATTCCTTGTGAGGTGTAGTTTCCAAAATGGGGTAACTTTGGGGGGATTCCACTGTTTTGGCCCCTCCGGGGCGTTGCAAATGCGACATGGCACTGAAAACCATTCCAGCAAAATCTGTGCTCCAAAATCCAAATAGCGCTCCTTCCCTTCTGAGCCCTGCTGTGGGTCCAATCAGCAGTTTATTACCACATATGGGGAATTGCCGTAATCAGGAGACATTGCTTTACAAATGTTGGGGTGAATTTTCTTCGTTATTTCTTGTAAATATTAAAAATTTCTATGGTTTTTCAGAAAAACAGTAGATTTTCATTTGTATAGACTAATTCCAATATATTTAATGAAAAACCTGTGTGGTCAAAATGCTAATGGCCTTTTGAAATTTTCTTTAAAATATGAGAAATTGCTGCTAAAGTTCTAAGCCTTGTAACGTCCTAGAAAAATAAAAGGACGTTCAAAAAACTATGCACATATAAAGTAGACATATGGGAATTGTTAACTAGTAACTATTTTGCGTGGTATTACGATCTGTTCTACAAGCAGATACGTTTAAATTTAGAAAAATGCTAATTTTTGCAAATGTTTTCTACATTTTGGTGTTTTTCAGAAATAAATACCAAAATTATCGACCACATTTTTTCACTAACATAAAGTACAACATGTCACGAGAAAACAATCTCAGAATCACTTGGATAGGTAAAGCATTCCGATGTTATTACCACATAAAGTAACACATGTCCGATTTGAGATAACAACATATGAACTGGATTAACCTTACGCAATATGCTGAGTACCACAATCTAATTTCTTCTATCAGTCCCTTGTCCAGAGTTCACAAGGAAAGTGAACAGAAATAAAATACTACCAGCACTTAACTTTGTAGAATTAGTAACTGCGTCAATTATATCGCTGTATAAAGGAACTTGGAATGTACCCTATGGATCAGTACAATTGCTGCTTAGGCGTTATGAAAGCATCTGGGTAGTTGGCCATATAATCTGTTGCTCATCACTTGTTCATCAAAAATTAACAGATAGGACAGATGTTCTTATGCTTTTAATTCAGGTATATAAACAATGTATTATCTATGAAACAAAGACCCACTCTGAATAGTTCAACATCACACAAGTCATTCTTTGGTTTCTGTGTCTCAGGACAGAAATGACTGGTTTGAGGACATATATTTTACCTTGTTCACCAAACATTTTAGAAATGCCCTTTTTTTAATTCTTGTAGCTTATATAGTGCCAATATATTCCGCAGCGCTGTTCAGAGATTGTATTTATTCATATAAATTCCTGCCCCTAATGAGGCTAATAATATATCTTCCCTGTCTCAGACGCACACACTAGGGTCAATTTTATAGGAAGTCAACTAACCTATTAGAATGATTTTGCAGAGTGGGAGCAAACCAGAGCAGCCGCAGAAAACCAAAGCAAGCATGGGGAACATATAAACTCCACCCAGGTGTTGTCTCTAGTTGGATTTGAATCCAGGACCCTAGTGCTGTAAGGTTACTTTTCCATTGTACATACACAATCCTGCATGTTGATGTAGAAGCCAATAATATAGTAAACAGCTACAAGTCATGCACTGCCCACACAATTGTGGAAAGTTATTTAAGAAGAAATTTTCAAATTAGTGCAAGAGATAATACACTTCACATAACGCATAATAAATTTGGCGCACGTCATGTACTTTTTGCCACAATTTGAGATAGAATTTTGTCCCTTGGTAAATCTCCTTCGTTATAACAAGTAAAGCTGTCTGGAAATTTTTTGAACGATACATGTTTCGACCAATGCAGCAGATTTCCATCCACTTATTACATAACTGGAATAAGCATTTAGTATCACAGAGCATATCTATCTATCTATCTATCTATCTATCTATCTATCTATCTATCTATCTATCTATCTATCTATCTATCTATCTATCTATCTATCTATCTATCTATCTATCTGTCTTATTTATCTATCTATCTATCTATCTATCTATCTATCTATCTATCTATCTATCTATCTATCTATCTATCTATCTATCTATCTATCTATCTATCTATCTATCTATCTATCTATCTATCTATCCAACTATCCATCCAGGCACATTATTGTCATAGGCAGGCTTATCTAATGTAAATAGACTGGCTGTGGCAGAGAAATATATAACAAAAATCAAATCCTTTCAGAGACCTTACAAAATGAAGGACATTTACTGCTCTATGGTGTAAAGTAGTATACGCACATATGCAGATGAATCCATCATATTGAAATACCCCCTCTCCATGCGGTTATGTATCTAAAGACAAACTCAACTCAGACCCTAGTGTTCCACTTCCTCCAAAATATCAACCGCAGAGGTTCAGGATACACAACCCAGATACTTGGCCCATGTCATGACATGGATGGGGAGTAGTATATTTGGGTTACCTTCAGACATACCTTCATTTTCCGGTTTTGAGTGGAGACCAATTTTTAAATGAATAATGAGACAGAGCTAATATGAACCGATGAGTCAAATGATTAAGACGTATAACTATGTCTTGTTCTGTCTAATTGTAACAAACTATATGGCCTTTTAATGAGCCTGAACGTGAAACCTATACAGGACATATATTAATCTACTAGTACTGAGCTAATCGTGGAATCATACAAAACCAAATTATATTAAAAGATATATAAGAAAAGAGCATGTGTTTAATTAAAGTAACATTGTCACTGTGTACTGCAGGAAGAAGCACACATAGGTGTCTGTCTGGAATGCTGCAAGAATTAGCAGAGGATTAAATGGGTCATAACTCAAAACAGGAAGTAGATGAAGTCTTCCATACAAAACTATAGTGACTGAGCTTACTGAGCACATGCCTATCTAGTAGTACAAGTATTTTAGTATCTGCAGAAATGAAGCTCTATTTATACTGATGAACAGATCTCTATGAAGTATTACATAGAACAAAATACACCAAGCAAAAAATAAAGAATGTAAGAAGTGAACAGCTGCCATTAACATCAATTCACTGCAGAATGGCTGAAAAGTTTTAATCATCAAGCAAACCAGAGCTGTCCTGACCACAGGTAGCCTGGAGCTACATTACAGATGTTGAACTCAGCAAACAAGCAGAACAGCGCAACCAGTATCAAAACTTACTTTTTATTAATAATTCATGACTGTATTGTATGTTACCCATAAATCACCAGCACATCAGCAGCTTCAAATGAAGGGGAAAATGTAGGATAAGGTTCATGAACACGGAAAGTAGACATCCAAATATTACTCCAGAAACCCCTATGATTTGATATGACACAGAAAAAAACAATGCTGTAGCAGTACAATATATAACAGTGAGTAAAATGTATTTGAAAGGGGTTGGGATTTCTTTCTTGAAAAGCGTTATCTTTGCTTTGATATGGCTAATTGAGCCAAAGATTCATTCTGATTGCTGAGGATTTATAGGATTCTACCTCATAGGGGTTTTGTGTTGCCTTCCTCTGGATCAACAAAGCCTGAAAACAATAGAATGAACTTGAACTGGATTAGAAGTAACTCCACAACAGGGAGAGATAACCAACAGTCTACCATACACCTTCCCAATGCACAAACTAAACGCAGATCTAATCATTGGGATTCATCCGAAAATGTAACGTATATTTTAGCATCCTGGTAATTGGTCATTCTCAAACAGGAATAATCCAATTTTCATAATCTATAAATACAGAGTAAATGTTCAATATAGTATAATTTGGGAAATGACAGAGCATATCATTATTTGGAGTGGTGTTCCACTATAAAACAAGAAAAGCAATTACACAAGCCTCCACTGAATATTCCATAGCTTTCCATTGTGTAGCAGGCTACAGAAACATTAATGTGTGCACATCCTTGAACAATTGAGAGTGTTTCTGAAATATTAATGTTCCTGAGAATAACTGCTAATCACTTGTCTGGATCCATTTACTCAGTTTTTACTGTCTGTAAACTGTGGTAAAAGTTGTTACATTGCTATAATGATTCCCATAGCAAAGCACTGCAAGTCTGTAAGATTAGGGACAAAATCATATTACTAAGACTTAGACACATAAGAAAATATGTTGGTGGTGGAAAATGTCACCCAATCTTAAAAAAAAAAAAAGTGTAATGAGTTCTGGTCATTGTTCAACAAAGAAAACAAGAAACATTTTGTGATGTTTTTAAGTGAATGAAATCTTTGGAAATGTATGACGTCAAATAACAATTGTAAACGGTCAGCAACATATTCCTGATAGAGACATCATTTTATGCATATCATATGGCTGAGGAAAATTTGAGTCCTTTTCTGAAAAAAAAAACCTGCGCCCTGGATGTTCAAATCTGTTACAGCTACACATCTGAGATAGATAGATAGATAGATAGATAGATAGATAGATAGATAGATAGATAGATAGATAGATAGATAGATAGATAGATAGATAGATAGATAGATAGATAGATAGATAGATAGATATGAGATAGATAGATAGATAGATAGATGATAGAGATAGATAGATATGAGATAGATAGATAGATAGATAGATAGATAGATAGATAGATAGATAGATAGATAGATAGATAGATAGATAGATAGATAGATAGATAGATAGATAGATAGATAGATAGATAGATGATAGAGATAGATAGATAGATAGATAGATAGATAGATAGATAGATAGATAGATAGATAGATAGATAGATAGATAGATATGAGATAGATAGATAGATAGATAGATAGATAGATAGATAGATAGATAGATAGATAGATAGATAGATAGATAGATAGATAGATAGATAGATAATTATTATTATAATATCTTTATTATGGATGAGATGGATAGATAATAGATAGATAGATAGATAGATAGATAGATAGATAGATAGATAGATAGATGATAGAGATAGATAGATAGATAGATAGATAGATAGATAGATAGATAGATAGATAGATAGATAGATAGATAGATAGATAGATAGATAGATAGAGAGATAGATGATAGATAGATAGATAGATAGATAGATAGATAGATAGATAGATAGATAGATAGATAGATAGATAGATAGATAGATAGATAGATATGAGATAGATAGATAGATAGATAGAGAGAGAGAGAGAGAGAGATAGATAGATAGATAGATAGATAGATAGATAGATAGATAGATAGATAGATAGATAGATAGATAGATAGATAGATAATTATTATTATAATATCTTTATTATGGATGAGATGGATAGATAATAAATAGATAGATAGATAGATAGATAGATAGATAGATAGATAGATAGATAGATAGATAGATAGATAGATAGATAGATATGAGATAGATAGATATGAGATAGATAGATAGATATGAGATAGATAGATAGATAGATAGATAGATAGATAGATAGATAGATAGATAGATAGATAGATAGATAGAGAGAGAGAGAGAGAGAGAGATAGATAGATAGATAGATAGATAGATAGATAGATAGATAGATAGATAGATATGAGATAGATAGATAGATAGATAGATAGATAGATAGATAGATAGATAGATAGATAGATAGATAGATAGATAGATAATTATTATTATAATATCTTTATTATGGATGAGATGGATAGATAATAGATAGATAGATAGATAGAGAGAGAGAGAGAGAGAGAGAGAGAGAGAGAGATAGATAGATAGATAGATAGATAGATTAGATAGATAGATGGATAATTATTATTATAATATCTTTATTATGGATGAGATGGATAGATAATAAATAGATAGATAGATAGATAGATAGATAGATAGATAGATAGATAGATAGATAGATAGATAGATAGATAGATAGATAGATAGATAGATAGATAGATGAAGCTGCTGCTGTAGTAACTGATACATGAGGAGAGCCTGCAGTGATATCTCCTGTGTCCTGGGCTATTTATCATGAGCAGTGAATGGAGGCGATGATTTAGGGGAGATAACTACTAAGGAAACGGTAACCTCAATACCCTGACCTCAGTGACAGGCACCAGGTAAATAATGCCACATTACAACCACATTATCTGCTAAGTGACTATATTTACCTCACAATGGTGAGGTGGTAAATATACACAGTACATAGCGGGGGGCCATGTAGCAAAAAGTCTTTTCAGGATGGATATTTTTCATGAGAGGAAAATAATTGCACACATTTGTTAGTCATTCGACATATACAACAAAATGTCTCTCAGCGTGTGAGGAATATGTCGCACATAAAACCACCTATTAAGGTTACTTGTTGTAGCATATTTTTAGCACTTTTGTGTATTTGAAAACGTTCTAGAATGTTTTATGGAAGTGACCGACAATTCTTGAAAAGTTTTTAGTCAAAAGTGTCTCAAAACGCTTCTATGTAGTAAAAACGTCACATAGAAAGACCCACCGAATTAGGACATGCTCCACTGTATATACACACACACACATATATATATATATATATATATATATATATATATATATATATATATATATATATATATATATATATATATATATATATATATATATATATATATATATATATATATACATATATTTTTTATTTATTTTTTTTTCATATTTATTTAACCACTGGAGATTGATAGATTGATAGGGTATAGTAGAGAAGTTTTCTAATACATGAACACTTACCCACGAGCAGGCAGACTGGCAGCAGTAACCTGAAGATAAGCCCGCACACGACCTCTGATGCCATCTCTTCTGGGACCTTTGATGCAACTGAGCACGACGAAGTGAACGTAAGAAGTACAAGTACGCGCCAGCTAGTAAGTTCCCTCAGTCCAGCCAAGGCATGGGAGCATTCACCAGCGGGTAATTGAGGAGCATGTCCCCCCGCACTCCTCCTCACACTCAGCTCCACTCCAGCATCCTGCAGTCAGGGCGAGTTGTGGAAGTAAAGAGGCTGCACTTGGTGGCAGCAGCCTCCCACCCCCGGCCACATGCAGCATGGGTACAGGCGACCTGGCAATGAGGACCTCTGTGTGGAGGATTCAGGAGCCTGAGTGTGGGGGCTCGCAGTGTGCACCGTACCTCTTCTCTCTGCTGTGCTGACCCTTTCCTCCTAGTCTGTCAGGGTATAGAATCCCCACCTCCAAACTTTAACTCCTTACACCCCAGCAGCCCCGAGTCTCTCACTCTACAGCCTACTGTATGCTACTGTGACCGATACCTCAGAAACTTGTTACAACATTACACATCAGGCCAAGAGAAATCAATAGACTATGAAGAGAATACAGAAATGATGAGGTATAATAATAAATATTACGAGTATTGATGCAAATAATAAATCATGGTAACTGTTCATTTTATCAGTTTTACACATGATATATTTTTCATTATTGACAGATGTAGCAGAGCTGAGTTTGTTATGTATAAATGCTAAGTTTAAAATCATTTTTAATTTTATCTGTGATTTGTCTATGGGACAGCAGGGAAAATGACAGAAGAAACAGATATATGACACATTAAGCTCCATGACATATGTAGATCTCATAAACGTAAGGAGTTCTAAACACAGAATATATTCCTTTACATCAGTCCCCCAGTTGGGCTCAATATATTCCCAAGTAGGTTAAGGAAATGTTTTTACAACATAGAAGGAAACCAACCAAGGTGAACAGACACATTTCATGCATTGTGTTATGGGTATATCGTATATTCTAGTATATTACTCACCAACAACAAGGCAGAGTGGGAGAAGTAATCGGAAGATGAGTCCACACACGACTTGCGATGCCATCACTTCAAGGACTCCTAATTATAAAACTATTTGCAAGATCAAATGAAAGCAAAAAGCACTGTGTGCCAGTTATTCAATTCCCATAACCTTTATGTCCACCCAAGGGCACAGCTAACGCCTCTAAGCATTTGGAGCAAGCTATAAGCAGTGTCCTTGCATTTCCAGCACATTAAATTCCAAGCAAAGTAAGGTCTCTGTGGCTGCGTCCCTTTAGTCTTTCTTGTTTTAACCAGGTTTTTTGACTCTGCTTAGTGAAAGAAGTAACCATGTTTTCCCATTACAAAGCAAAATATTATGAGTAGTTCTAAATTCATATGTCAATTCTTATTTGTGTCCATATGATATTTACTTTTCTTCTATTTCAGAAAAGCTATGGTCTTAGGTCACAGATTCATCAGACGTTGTCCATCTTTTATCCCCAGGAGGAACCGCTGCTAAGTGGTAAAATGATAAGACAATTCATCCTAGAAGCTGTTGTGTATCATTGTGGTCCAGAAGCTCGTGGCCGCTGTCAAGGCTCCTAGGGATGCTGCAGTGTCGCTGTACAACTGTGCTGGGTTTTTGGAATGCCAGAGCCACTCCTCAACACACCGCACTGATCCAGCTTTAGAGGCTCCTCTCTGTGCCACACACCACCTCCTCAATGAAACTTTGCTGACCCTGCCTTATACGAGCACATCCAAGAACCAATGGGAAATTTAGACCCAGAATGCTGGCCAATCAGTCAGAGAAGCGGGTGGAGGTTTGGCATCATCCTTTAAGTCAGCAATATGGAGAGGTTTTTAAAGATGTTGCATTGCGAGACACATACCTTAGGCAGTGTTGCCAGTGGCAAGCTGGCAGTGTTCATCACAGTAAAACCGCATACACAAGAATTAATGACCAAATTCACTGTCTTCGGAAACTTGCATCTCAACATCTTAATAAAACTATTAGTTCTGTACAATTTGCTGAGGACCATAATGTGCAACCGCTTCCCATAGTTTGCTAAGGCAATAGTTACTTACTAAAAACCAGCAAATATAATCTAGAGTTTAAGTTAAAACACGGCTAAGGCTCTGTTCACATCTATGCTATGAATTCAGTTTTTCTGCTTCGTCATAGGAGCAGATTCGTCACGTGACGGACACCAACGGTTCTGTCTGATTTCCATCATGGTGTCCGTCATGACATAATCTGCAACAAAGGCTCCCAATGTAGGCTCTAACGTAGCTGTAAAGAGAGCATTAGTTTTGTCAATATTCTCTTCTGTGCTATAAATGGAACGTCTGTCTATAAATCAAACTCAGAGGTGTAATGTTGGATTTACACATTCAGTTTTAATGCAGTTGTTGGTGCAATTGTTAACGCAGTTTTTTTAAGCCAAAGCCAGGAGTGAATCCAAGAGAGAAGAGACATATCCGTCTTTCCTTTATACTTTTACTTCTTTTTAAATCTCCTGTCTATGGCTAAAAAAAAGTCATCAAAAACTACGAAAAACTGCATCAAAACAGAATCCAGCCTGACTCCTGGGCATTAATTCAAAGTCTTTACTAACTATCCTGTGCCATTCATAATACTGTTTCCTCTTATAAGCTTTGGACCCTGTCAGGCAGCTGGGTCTAGATAAAACTGCAATCACTTTACTCCTCCATGGACAAGACCAGAGGAATACATAAAGCAAATTGCTCTGGAACTCTAGTAATGTTGGCTTCATTCTAAAGACAAAACTTTCACAGTGAATTCAAGTTCTTCAAATCATGAGTTCTGTATGCCAAGCTGGTGCCATGCACTACAATGATAGTGATCCCCTGTGCTCCAAACGATGGTTCAGAGAGAAAAGTGATCAGTCAATAATCACTTCTCTTCTCCTGTTTCTGACCATCAGCAAATCACAGTGAGTAAAATTACATGTCACTAAAAAAGGCCATACTTACAAGGGCATGTTAAATACCAGTTCCCTGCTGGATGCAGTCAAGCCGCAATGTTATATAAGATAGGGCGCACAGGTGCAGAATACTGATGAACATATATGGTGCCAGTCCCAGGGTTACCTGTATGCCTATTGGTCACGCCCATACTATTAGATCAGATGGGTTGTCCAGCTTAGCCTAAGTACCTTGAGTACTGACACCCTATTCTCCCCTAATATCACAATGCCAGACTACTGTACATGCTTCAAAAATTATAAACATCAGGTGTTGGTTGATATTTTGGCTAAAATATGCAACTTTGCAACTTGCTTAAAGGGTACTGAATTGCAAGTCCTTACACGTCTAAGGCCCCAAGCACACGACCGTAAAAAACTTCCGTTTTTGTGGACCGCAATTGCGGTCCGCAAAAACGGCCCCATTCACTTTCATTGAATGCGGACACCTTTCCGTAGCGCTACGGAAGGGTGTCCGTACCGTGGAAATGTTCCGAAAATTCTGGAACATGTCCGTTCTTTTGCATTTTGCGGGCCGTGCTCCCATACTTTGTATGGGAGCACGGCCCGAAAATTCGGCTGTCAGTCGGCGGCCGGCCGTGCCCGCAATCTTTGATTGCGGGCACGGTCGTGTGCATGGGGCCTCATAGTATGTACATGACCAATAGGCTGTTAGCCAGCATGGTACACTACATGTAACTGTTTGACTGCCACCATATAGTAGCCTTATCTTTGTTCAATTAGAATATTAAGTAGCCACCCGCTTGTCATGTACATCGGAGAGAGGGAACCCCATAGCAAAGATCAGAATAGGTTCCCCATTGTAATGCCAGATTTGACCACCCAAGACAATAGTTTGTTTGTTTCCCCCTATACATCTGTTCCATTATCCTTGGACTAATTCCCTATCCCCTTGTTATCTATAAATACAGCTGTTTTGGAGAGTGTAGTCCTGCACAGGTTCTTGTTATCCAGGAGAAAAAAAAATGGTACCAAGTTCGGCTAGACCCCGTTCTCTGATCCCGGCCATTACAGTGGGAGCCATGGTGTCTATTTGTGTCGCAAAGTCACAAGGATGAATTACTACATCCTATTTAAAATCCCACAATTAGGATGTAATGGTATGTCCATTTGTGGAAAGGGGTTAATGCAAGTAAAAAAAAACAACCTTTTATAAGGAACCTGAGATGTAATCAAAGTTTACGCAATTTATAAATTAGGACACATTTCTGCTGCTCATTTACATTGAATTACACCCAAACTGTCAGTTATCTGTCTGTTTGAAATGCAGCCTAGGCCTATATTCATTGTCCCAAAAATTAGTGCTGACTCTTCTAAAAAATATATTTATAGTGTGTGTGTGCGCGCATGTAAATGTAAATGCAATGTTAATAGATACATAACTGCATTAGGAACCTTTGATATCGTTTTAGTACATTCATTTCATAGACCTTAATCCATCTTGCACCATTTGCAGTTAATAATTTATTCCTACATGTAGCAAATGGACTATTTTAAACTACTTAATAGTTACTGAATAGGTACAGCAGAAAGTTTATGGCGTCAACCAGATAATATCTCACCTGCGTAATAATAGTAACATGTTTGTTGTATAAATGGTTTACATCAGGGAAAAAGAAGAAGCAGCACATTTCAGAATTTTTTTCCTAAATAATCCCGGAATCAATTTTTCCTAAATAATCCCGTAGTTAACTACGGAATCAATACTATAGTCGACTACGGTATTGATTCCATCAAAGGGACGGAACCCTTGCACAACGGAGACAAACAGAAACCCTTGGCACTGGATCCGTCACCATTGTAATCAATGGCAGTCAGGGCTTCGTTCCGAACGGATGTGAACGTAGCCTAAACAAGAGCCTGTAAAATTTACTATACACTGCAATACATTATTATTTCAGTGTATTGTACCAGCGATCTAACGATCGCTGGTTCAAGTTCCCTAGGGGGACTAATAGAATGTGTAAAAAAAAGTAAAATAAAGTTTTTAGTAGTGAAAAAAACAAAATAAAATATTACAAGTTAAAAAAAAAACCTTTTCCCAATTTTTTCCCCATTTTACAAGTAATGTAAAAAATAAAAAAAGTTAACTAAATTGGTATTGCTGCATCCATAAAAGTTTGCACTATTACAATATAGCGTTATTTAATGCGCACGGTGAACGCCGTAAAAAATCAAACCTTTAAAACACCAAAATCGCATTTTTTTGGGGTCAATTTAGCACTCAAAATTTTTTTTATAAAAAGTGATCAAAAAGTTGTATGTACCAAAAAAGGTACCAATAAAAACTACAGGTCATCCTGCAAAAAATAAGCTCTCACACCACTCAATCGACAGAAAAATAAAATAGTTATGGCTTTCAGAACTAAAATATACTAAAATATAAAAGTACTAAAATATAAAAAAAAACTATATAAATTTGGCATTACCGTAATCGTATTGAGCCACAGAATAAAGTTAAGTTGTCATTTTTACTGCACGGTAAAAGCTGTAAAAATGAAACCCAAAAAACAATGGAGGAATCACAGTTTTTTACAATTTCAGCCGTAAATAAATTTTTCAGTTTAAATGCTACCAATAGAAACTACAACCCCTCCCGCAAAAGATAAGCCCTCACACCACTCCAGTGATGGAAAAATAAAAGAGTTATGGCTCTTGGAAGGCGGGGAGCGAAATCCGAAAATTACAAATAAAAAAATGGCCATGTCCTTAAGGGGTTAATCAAGCAATATCTGATATGTATTTTATTGAGAAAGGTTGTACTTGATGGACCTGTGTTAACTACAGAAGATCAGATAACAGAGCTAGACATAGTGTACCCATCACAGTGACAGCGGTAGTGAGCTAAAAGATGTGCCAGTCACAGAAACCCATAACAGTGAACCAAAGTACTTCAATACAGAACCAGCCAACGTGCCCTCATAACAGTTCCAGCTAGGAAGAGCCACAGTGCCCCTATAACAGGCAGTCAGAGTTCCTCATAACAGTGTCTGCTACAGTGTCCCCACAAAAGTTGCAGCTACAATGTCCCTATTACAGTGACAGCCACACTTACTCCAGTGTTACTTTTACTAAAACAAGATGTTTTGGTGCATGTGGAAAAATGCACCCCTGCACTTGCATTCCCCATTTAACCTGGCTAGTTTCTTATGTAATTTTCAGGGTAGTTGCTTTACTGTTGCCTGAAGGGAAGCACAAAATGGTAGAGTACATTGCCACAAAATATTCATTCCAGCTTAGGCCAGGTTAAGCTACTAGAGAGGATTCCCCCCAATCATGATCCTCAATAATTAGCTCAAGCTTTAGATAGGGAGAGAGAGAGTGAGAGAGAGAGAGAGAGAGAGAGAGAGAGAGAGAGAGAGAGAGTGAGAGAGAGAGAGAGAGAGAGAGAGAGAGATATGACATGACATAGATAGCTAGATAGCTAGATAGATAGCTAGATAGATAGATAGATAGATAGATAGATAGATAGATAATAAAATACTTTTCTTTGTAATCTGTAATGTCACCATCACACATTACAAATTATTGTTTTCCTTGAATATATAATTGCACAGCATCACATCCTAGAAACATTTGCATTGTTCTGTTCTTATGTGAATAGCATCTACTGTTAAACATTTTAAAAGATATATAAACAAAAGAAAAAAGGTTGTGTAAAGCTGTACCCGCACATTTCTCTGTAAAATCAGTTACAAAGATATATTCAAGGCGTTATTTGTATGTCTAATTGATTATATTTATATTGGGAAGTCCTAACAATTCCAAGGAAGTTTTAATGGAAAGTAAAATGGAAGTTAAAGAATGCTTTTCATATGTTTGTTATTTGACCGAAATATGTATATAGGAATTAAATGCAAATACTTTGTTCTTGATTGATGTTTATTAAGCAGTGAGATTTGTAGTACATTATGTTGGGTATTAAAATACAGATATGACGTGGTTTATGGCAATTTTACATGGAACTTTTTTCAAAACCAGAAATAGTTCCTAAATATGAAATTGACAACATCGGGCATGAAATCGTCTCCCAGTCTCCAAGTAGCAACAATTTTCTTTCTTCCCACATGTTCGCTTTCTGTTTAATAACAGATAAAAGAGTCTCTAAACGCCATTCTTCTTCTCGCCCTTTTACCTGCCGTAGTGATCCTATTCCCTCTCACCTCTTACAGTTTCTCCTCCCAGCTGTCACCACTCACCTGACTAAAATATTTAACCTCTCTCTGCTAGGATCTTTCCCTCATCTTTCAAACGTGTTGTTAGAACCCCATTACAGAATAAACCATCTCAGGACGCGTCCTGCCCTGCTAAATACCAACCTGTCTCTAATCTCCCCTTCATCTCTAAACTCCTGGAACATCTGGTCTACTCCCACCTAATCCACGATCTCTGCTAACTCTTTCTTGATCCCTTACAATTTGGTTTCTGCACTTTACACTCTAAAGAAACTGCCCTTACTGAAGTCTCAAATGATCTTCCTGACGGCTAAATCTAACAGCAATTATTCTCCATTGATTCTTCTGGATCTCTCGGCAGTGTTTGACACTGTAGACCACAAACTCCTACTTAGTGTGCTCCACTCCATTTATACTGCTCTCTCTTGGTTTTCTTTCTGTCCAACCTCTACTTCTTTTCATCTTCCCCTTATTGTTGGTGTTCCTCAAAGACCAGCCCTAGGTCCACACAGACTCTATTGGACAAACATCAGCAGATTTGACTTCCAGTACCTCTGATGACACCCAATTATAGACCTCTACCCATGACATCACCCCCTTGCTCTAATACAAAACACCAATGATTGTCTGTCAGCTGTATCGAACATCATGTCCTCTCCTTATCTGAAACAAAAACTCTCAAAAACTAAACTATTTGTGTTTTTACCAACTACTAACCTGGCTAAACATTATGTTACTATTTTGGTGTGTGGTACTACCAATACTCCTAGGCAGCATGCACAGTGTCTTGGGGTTTATTTCACTCTATTCTTTACTCTTTATATTTAATCACTTGCATGCTCATGTCATCTGCACCTCCAAAACATCTCTATAATCTTTTCTTACTGTGGAAGCAGCCAAAACTGTTGATGTAGCTCTGATTCCCTTCCATCTTGACTACTGTAACTCATTATTAATCTGTCTCCCCCTCGCTAAACTATACACTCTCCAATCAATCCTTAAACCAGCAGCCAGGTTAATCTTTCTGACCCACCGATACACCAATGCCTCTACCCTGTGCCAGTCACTGCACTAGACCGCTACACCAATGCCTCTACACTTGGCCAGTCACAACACTGGAAGCCCATTCACTTTAGAAATCAATTTAAACTTATTAATCTCATCCACAAAGCTCTCCACATCTCCTCCTTTATCTCTGTGTACCACCCTACCCACCACTACTACATTATGCCAACAATCGAAGACTAACATCCTCCATAATCTGAACCTTCCACTCACGTCCCCACGACTTTTCTCATGCTTCACCACTCCTATGGCATGCACTACCCAGGGCAATAGGAATATCTCCTACAATCTGCAGTTTTAAGCATGCCCTAAATACACATCTCTTTAGAAAAGTCTTATCACATTCCATTAATTAACTCCTGTCCTTTTCACTTTATTATTTATTATGACTGAACCATTGTACAAAACAAGCAATTTTTTATCTCGTGTATAACGCCCTATTTTCTCATAAATTGTAAGCTCTGTGCGAACAGGGTCCTCACTCCATTTGTTTGATTTGTTAATTAACTTGTTACTCTATTTTGTTTGATTTTGATTGTACATGCTCTTCTGAATTGTAAAGTGCTGCGGAAAATGTTGGTGCTATATAAACAAAGATTATTATTAAAACATTATTATTATTGGAGGGCACTATTCAAAAGTGTGGGCCCTTATGCTATTTACCCATTTCTACATAACAAAAAAACATTTCAAGAGCACTCTCTGAGATCCAAGACACTAAATGCTATTTGTAGATTTTTTTTTTGCATTACTGCTACATTTACTATACTTACAAATGTGAGGTTCTTATCGCACATCTGATCAAATTGTGTGAGCCCACCTGCCACGACAAGGCGATTTCTTTTAAGTGGGTCCATAACCTAAAAAGACACCACAGGGTAGGTAAGACCCATATTTACTCTAATTAACCCCTTAAGGACACGGCCAATTTTAGCCTTGAGGACAGAGCAATTTTTTTTACATTTCCCTCTTTGCATCCCGACGCTCATAACGCTTTTATTTTTTGTACGACGTAGTTGTATGAGACTTTGTTTTTGCGGGACGAGTTGTACTTTATGTACGTACCATTTTTTGGTACAAATACATTATCGTTTAATTTCTATACATTTTTAATTAGATTAAAATGCAGAAAAAAAGCAGTTGTGCAGCAGTTTTAATATTATTTTTTTTTACACCATACACCGATCATAATAAATAATGTTATAAATTTGTTGTACAGGTTGTTACGGTCGTGGCGATACCAAATATGTCTATATTATTTCATGTTTTGGGACTTATATTTTAAAAAGTTGATTTATTATAAAAAATGTGTATTTCTGTGTATTTTATTTACTTTTTATTTATTTATTTACCATTATTTTTTTTTTACATTCATTTAATTTTTTTTTTAATCCCATAAAGGGATTTATCATTTTGATTTTTATTTTGTAACTGTAATGTACTGGCCTAGGTCTATATGCCAGTACATTAGCCTGTTACTGATCGTACACAGGCAGTTGTTAGGGCATACCTCAGTATGCCCTAACAACAGGAAATATGTTCAGACAGCCCTGGGGTCCTTCACTGGACCCTGGGCTGTCTGGCCATACGAGTTGTTGGCTTTGATCGCGTCACAGTTATTTTCTGTGACGCGATCAATGTGCAGTCCCCTCTCCTTGAACGCCGCGATCAGCTGTCATCGCGGCGTTCAAAGGGTTAGCAGCGGAGAGAAGATATTTCTCTCCTCTCCGCTGTCAGAGCGGGGCCGTGGCTGTGTATTACAGCCGTTGCCCCGCTCTCGATCGCGCGCACAGACGCGCGCAGGGACGGCTGTCACACAGGACGAGTACGCTCGTCCTAATGCGCGAAGTGCTCGCCGCCAAGGACGAGCATACTCGTCCTGTGTCGGCAACCAGTTAAAGACACCTTTAGGCAGAATGCCTCCATTTTAGTCGTGCTCTCCTCCAACTCCGACCAAAGGTGTTTTTAATTGTAAGCATAGTGAACATACTAATACAAAATAATCTGAACACGGCATTTCATGGTCTTGGCGCTCGCAGAATTCTTTTGCAAGGTATTTTTGTTATGTATTGTCAAAGTGTACATGCCCCTGCACATTTATGTCATTTTGTTAGGATGTGCTGACCAACTTTTTGTGTGCTGAATTCCTATTTTCTGATCACTGGGTGGTCTCCTAAACAATCAAGTGCAATAGCTCCTACTGAAGCACATTACTACAAACATCTTATAGATGCTATTTATTAAAGAGGTTAGTCTGGGAATAGATTCCCTATAAACTAACTATAGGAAAAACTTTGTGTGCCTCTGATTTTACATAGAGGCACACAGATTTTATTTTTAATTACAGTCGCCTTGTGAATGTATGAGAAAAGAAATCGTGTGCTATCTTCTCCCATGTGAGGATTGCTTCAAGGGTGGAATAAGGTGGCACATAAAAGCACCATACAGCATCATGCAGAGCGCCTATGGACATCTAAAAATTGACTTGTAGGTACTCAAAGCACCGCGCTGTCTGAATGAGGCCTTAGTATTTACATAGTTACATAGTTAGTACGGCTGAAAAAAAGACACATGTCCATCAAGTTCAACCAAGGGACGGGAAAAGGGAAGGGAAAAATGTCTACACATAGGAGCTAATATTTTTTTGTTGTGGGAAATTATCTAAGCCTTTTTTAAAGCCATCTACTGTCCCTGCTGTGACCGGCTCCTGCGGTAGGCTATTCCATAGATTCACAGTTCTCACAGTAAAGAAGGCTTGTCGCCTCTGCAGCTTGAACCTTGTTTTCTCCAGACGGAGGGAGTGCCCCCTTGTTTTTTGAGGGGGTTTTACTTGGAACAGGATTTCACCATATTTTTTGTATGTGCCATTCATATATTTATATAAGTTAATCATGTCCCCCCTTAGTCGTCTTTTTTCAAGGCTAAATAGGTTTAATTCTTTTAATCTTTCCTCATAACTTAGATTCTCCATGCCCCTAATTAGCTTCGTTGCTCTTCTTTGTATTTTTTCCAACTCCAGGGCATCCTTTCTATGAACTGGAGCCCAGAACTGAACTCATATTCTAGATGAGGCCTCACTAAAGCTTTGTAAAGTGGCAATATTACATCCCTTGCCATTCCAAAAGGTTATATTTTGCCTTGGTCACCAAGGCTTGAAAAACCCTTGGTCATAAGAGGATTCATAAATTTTCCCTTTTTTAGATCTGATACCAGTTATGGCTTAAACATATAGTTTCTATAATTTAGGTCTTTGGTTTACTTCATGCCACTCGGAACCTGTAAGGGCTAAACTGGTGCTGATTATAAATTATAACCACAAATTGGTTAAAAATGTACCCATGTTCTTCTATTTGTAGTATTGCAACAGTTACCTTGCCTTAATTCTTAGTTGTGCTACGACTTTGAAATAGCAAAATAAAGCAGAACTGAGTTTATGTCAGAGGTGGGGGTGCACAACAGTCAGCTTCCCGATTTCCAGACAACCAAAATTGTAAATAGAGGAAAAACGGCAGCATTCCAGACTTTAGCCTTCTAAAAAGGGGTGTTTATTTAGTACATGTGCCTTGTTTCAACCTCCATGATGTCTTTGCTGTTCTTATTTAATAATTACCATAGTTGTTGCCAATTGTTACTTGTCGCCTGAAATTATTTTGTTTCTGAAAATATCACTTACCAAATGCCCAATGAACTTATTTAAGATTATTATAACAGTACAACTAATAATGGGCTTTAGCACTGCCTGTTTATTTATATAGTAGAAATGCTGCAATGTATTGTATGCTGCTGTAGTGCCACCTGTTGAATGAATAGGGGAACAACAACCGTGATCACAATATTTCACCCACTTACAAATGTTTACTTTGTTGCTAGAGTTATTCCATGTCCTGGATTTATAGCCTCATCTGAGGACTAATGACGTAGTTTAATTTCGCTATTATTATAATCATATGTGATAAAATACAGCTACTTCATGCACTGAGTGAATGAAATGAAGAAAACATACAACAGTCAATTTTTTTGAGCGTTTTATTAGGTATATGTGCAAAAGGCAAATCTTTCCTTTGTCGACCTCATTGTAGACATTTATCTAGCAGAATATATATATAGCCCAAAGTATAACAAACCTTAACTATACACTATACAAAATCTTTTTTAAGCCTATAGATACCTTGTCTTAATGTTATCGCAAACTGTCAATACATTTTAGCTGTGAACCTTAAACGTATAAAGTCAAATATTACTTTAAGGCCTCATGCACACGACCGTAGTGATGTGCACGGCCGTGATTTGCGGCTTGGACGGCTGCGGAGTGTCACGGGCCGTGCACATGGCCACGTGCATTCATTTCTATGAGCCTGGACTGCAAAACACGGCTGTAATAAGACATGTCCTATCTTTTTGTGGTCCAGGCTCCTGGGCAATGCACGGACCCTGGAAACCACGGTCGTGTGCATGGGCCCATTGAAATTAATGGGGCCGCAATTCACCCGCAGATTTGCCCGCAAAATCACGTTCATGTGCATGGGGCCTAAAGGCTATGTAACTCTTTGAAGCCTTGGATTTTGGAGAGCAGATTTTGCTGGAATGGTTTTCTGTGCCATGTCGTGTTTGCAACGCCCTGGAGGGACCAAAACAGTGTAAATCCCCCAAAAGTGACCCCATTTTGGAAACTACACTCCTCAAGATATTTTTCTAGGGGTATAGTTAGCATTTTGACCCTACAGGTTTTTTTCAGAATTTATTGGAATTAGGCCGTGAAATTTTCCACTAAAATGTTGAATTTTTTTCATTTTCACAAGGAATAAAAGAGAAAAAGCACCCCAACACTTGTAAAGCAATTTCTCCCGAGTACGCCAATACCCCATATGTGGTCATAAACAGCTGTTTGGACACACCACAGGGCTCAGAATGGCAGGAGTGCTACTTGGCATGCACATTTTGCTTGATTGGATTTCGGGCGTCATGTCACATTTGCAGAGCCCCTGAGGTACCAGTACAGTAGAAACCCCTGAGAAGTGACCCCATTTTGGAAACTACACCCCTCAAGGCATTTATCATTTGCCTGGACATATGACAGGGCGTAGGAGTGAAAGAGCAAATGCGCATTTGAGGCCTATTTTGGTGATTTTCGTAGCATTGGCCAACAATGGCAGGGATCTGGGGTCAAATAGTAAAACAAACCCCCAAGTAGTGACCCCCATTTTGGAAACTACAGCCCTCAAGGCATTTTTTAAGGGGTGTAGTGAGCATTTTGACCCCACAGATTTTATTTTTACTAGAAATGAACGCTCAGTGGATGGTGCAAAGTGATAATTGTAATTTTCCACTAGTGACCTCAGTGTATATATATATATATAAAGTCACAATATTTGTGGTCACCGGTAGAGTAAGTTGGAATATTTCCTATACAAACTTCTGGATGGCCTTTGATAGCACTGCTTGATTGTCATGACTAGCTCAGGCTCCAGCTGCAACCTGGCAGAGTAGAGCGGGGGATCTCCAGAACGGTATTGTAAAGGTAAATTAATCTTTGGAGGCAAGCAGAATTCTAGAAGTATGGCTAAGGCTTAGTTCACATTTTGTTTTGTGCACACGTTTGTGGTATACGGCGAAGTATACATTTTAAAAGTTACAAAAACGTATGCATTTGTAACATATGCTTACATGTTTTTGTAGTATATGTCGTATATGTTTCTATTTGTTTGTGTACGTTCTAAGTTTTAAAAACGTATACGTTTTTTGTTCTTGAGCCAAATTAATAAAGCTTTGTAAAGTCAAAATATAAAGGAAGTAGTAGGGAGTGGCTGCAGTGTTTTCAGGCGGCAGTTCTTAGGGGCTGGGCATTGGGAGGATAAGTTTTGCACATGATCTTGCTGATTTCCCATATATGGTAACAAAAATATATACGTTTGACTTATGCAAACGTAGGGTTTAACCCCTTAATGACCGTCTATTTTAGACCTTAATGACCAAGCCATTTTTTACGTTTTTCCATCGTCTCATTCAAAGAGCTATAACTTTTTTATTTTTGCGTCGACATAGCTGTATAAGTTCTTGTTTTTTGCGGGACAAGTTGTAATTTTTAATAGCACCATTTTGGGGTACATATAATTTATTGATTAACTTTTATTTCCTTTTTTTGGAGGGGAATAGAAAAAAAACTTCTTATCGCCGGGTGCTGGTGGGATGAGAGGGAGCTCCCTCCCTCTCTCCAAAACCACCGCTATTGAGCACCGCATCTGAGGGGTTAAACGGGTGAGATCGGTACTGATGTTGATCTCACCCGTTCGAGCAGGGAGATCTAACGGCCCCCTGCTCTGTTTATTTATTCCGATGCAGCGCCGTAAAAAGGCTATTGCATCGGAATAAAGCCCGTTAGTGGTCACTGTAAAAACACTATGGGGCCGTCACTAACGGGTTAAGTTTGCATACATCCTCCATACGTTGCCATTGGCTTCAATACAAATAAAAATGTATACGTGTGGCATACATTTTGGAAAAGTACTGAAAAGCGTGGTAGACTACGCTTTTTCAGGACTTGGAAGAAAAAAGGATAGAACGTAAGCACACAAAACGTATGCACAAACTACACTATTAGGGCATCCATTGTGACCTTAGAAATCACTGTACACGCTGTGGAGCATGTTTGACACGGTTTTTTCATGTCAAAACGTGCACGTCAGACGTATATTAAAAACGAGATGTGAACTTAGCCAAAGAAGTGAATTTTCAGTTTTTACATGTCAGACTTTAATTCAGTCATGCACGAGTCATCAATATTTTGGAAAGCTTGTCAAACAGTGATCCCTCTAATCATAATTTTACTTATGTAAATGTATTTGGTATGATGTTGTTCTAAATGTAAGAAGAATCTCTATATTCTAAGATGTAAGTGCTACTGAAATAGACAATTTCATAGCTGTTACAGTAATCAGTTTGCCTAGCACTATATTCAAGAGTGGTAACACATAATTAAAAGAATTCAAAATATTTCCTGTCTGGAATTAATTATCTTGGGAATGTTTCATCCACATACTTACTTGCCAGTTTACATAAAAGACTATTGTAGTCAAATTTCTAAATTGTATTTAGAGTGTATGTACATACTGATTTAGCTTCACAGAAGGAAATCATAACATCTGATAACAGATAAGTAGTAGTTATTCTAATTATTTGCATATATATATATGTATATATATATATATATATGTATATATATATATATATATATATATATATATATATATATACACACTACCGGTCAAAAGTTTAGGGTCACTTAGAAATTTCCTTATTTTTGAAAGAAAAGCATAGTTTTTTTCAATGAAGATAACAATAAATTAATCAGAAATACACTCTATACATTGTTAATGTGCTAAATGACTATTCTAGCTGCAAACGTCTGGTTTTTAATGCAATATCTACATAGGTGTATAGAGGCCCATTTCCAGCAACCATCACTCCAGTGTTCTAATGGTACATTGTGTTTGCTAACTGTGTTACAAGACTAATGGATGATTAGAAAACACTTGAAAACCCTTGTGCAATTATGTTAGCACCGCTGTAAACAGTTTTGCTGTTTAGAGGAGCTATAAAACTGACCTTCCTTTGAGCTAGTTGAGAATCTGGAGCATTACATTTGTGGGTTCGATTAAACTCTCAAAATGGCTAGAAAAAGAGAGCTTTCATGTGAAATTCGACAGTCTATTCTTGTTCTTAGAAATTAAGGCTATTCCATGCGAGAAATTGCCAAGAAACTGAAGATTTCCTACATCGGTGTGTACTACTCCCTTCAGAGGACAGCAGAAACAGGCTCCAACCAGAGTAGAAAGAGAAGTGGGAGGCCCCGCTGCACAACTGAGCAACAAGACAAGTACATTAGAGTCTCTAGTTTGAGAAATAGACGCCTCAAGGGGCCTTAACTGGCAGCTTCATTAAATAGTACCCGCAAAACGCCAGTGTCAACGTCTACAGTGAAGAGGCGACTCCGGGATGCTGGCCTTCAGGGCAGAGTGGCAAAGAAAAAGCCATATCTGAGTCTGGCTAATAAAAGGAAAAGATTAATATGGGCAAAAGCACACAGACATTGGACAGAGGAAGATTGGAAAAAAGTGTTATGGACAGACGAATCGAAGTTTGAGGTGTTTGGATCACACAGAAGAACATTTGTGAGACGCAGAACAACTGAAAAGATGCTGGAAGAGTGCCTGACTCCATCTTTCAAGCATGGTGGAGGTAATGTGATGGTCTGGGGTTGCTTTGGTGCTGGTAAAGTGGGAGATTTGTACAAGGTAAAAGGGATTTTGAATAAGGAAGGCTATCACTCCATTTTGCAACGCCATGCCATACCCTGTTGACAGCTCTTGATTGGAGCCAATTTCATCCTACAACAGGACAATGACCCAAAGCACACCTCCAAATTATGCAAGAACTATTTAGGGAAGAAGCAGGCAGCTGGTATACTATCTGTAATGGAGTGGCCATTGCAGTCACCAGATCTCAACCCCATAGAGCTGTTGTGGGAGCAGCTTGACCGTATGGTACGCAAGAAGTGCCCATCAAGCCAATCCAAGTTGTGGGAGGGCCTTCTGGAAGCATGGTGTGAAATTTCTCCCGATTACCTCAGCAAATTAACAGCTAGAATGCCAAAGGTCTGCAATGCTGTAATTGCTGCAAATGGAGCATTCTTTGACGAAAGCAAAGTTTGAAGGAGAAAATTATTATTTCAAATAAAAATCATTATTTCTAACTTTCTAAAATTTCTAACTATTTTTTCTAGGCATTTTGCAACTCATTTGATAAATATAAGTGTGAGTTTTCATGGAAAACACAAAATATACAGGGGTGAAACTAGCCCCTTTGCTGCCTGAGGCGAACTATAGAAAGGCGCCCCCCCCCCCAATCTATTCAAGTAACCACAGCCGGACCTTCTGACTTTCTGCAGAGTTCAGCGGCCCAGCGCGGATGGCATGATGCAGTGACGTAATCGCGCTAGGCCGCTGACGTCAATAGCGTGCTCTTGGACTGTTGTAGACCGCAGGCCTAAACCAGGCTGTAGTCTACGAGAGAAAACGGTGGGGCAGGGAGCCAACGGCCCAGGGCTGGCTGGCACATTTTAGCCTGGAGGCAAGCACACAGCACTTTTCCAAGAGTAGTGGCCCATTTTGGGGGCATTGTGCAATTGCTGAGTTTGTCCTCCCTAACACCACTGCTATAGAACTGCTACATGTCAATGGAAAAATCTTCCGCCAGAGAAAAAAATGTTTCCCAATGGTGGAGTAAAAGAAAGCTTCACCCGAGCCTGGGACCTGGTATTCTGCCATGTGGAAAAAATTTCCCTCTGGCGAAAGACTTTTCAGTTGACAGGTAGCAGAGTCTGAAGGGGAATTATTTTTATTTTTTTTACCTCTATATTCTAGTGCATTGCAGGGGAGAAGGAAAGTGTATATTTTTTTATTTTTCATACTTTTTTTTTTCCCGGTTGGTTCCAATAGACCGTTTGGACTACGCCGTAGATTTATTTGACTACTGTAATGATAGGGGTAGGGAAACGGACAAGTGAGCCCTAATCTACACGCCACTCTGTCCCTGCCTACTTGCAACGACCCGCCCTAGGCGACGGGGTACAACTGGGCGGCGGTCCCTACGCTCAGTGCAGCCAAGGAGAAGGCCCACTCTTGGGGCCCTTCCTGGAGCCGGGACATAATTATACCCACCCGCTGGCTCTCAGAACCTGAGGAGTGAGGCTTTAAGCGAAAGTAAAGCCTACAACTTTCCCGAAAGGAGAGAAAAGTCCTCCGGTCCCCTGAGAACCGGTCAGGCAACTTGAGGTGGGGTTCAAGAGGTGAGGTGAGGGGCACTACCATAGTAGTGTCAGGCTGGTTGACTCTCTGAGCCAGGGCCTGGACCTGTAGGGAGAGACCCTGCATTTGCTGGGCCAGGGTCTCAAGGGGGTCCATAGTAGAGACAGGGACCAGGGTAGACTAGGTAATGGGCTTGTGATTATGTAATGATAGGGGTAGGGAAACGGACAAGTGAGCCCTAATCTACCCGCCACTCTGTCCCTGCCTACTTGCAACGACCCGCCCTAGGCGACGGGGTACAACTGGGCGGCGGTCCCTACGCTCAGTAAGTGCACGAGACAAACAGACAAGGGTACACAAAGCTAAGGAAAATGGGGCAGTTGCCCACAGCAACACCGTGAGCAACAAGAGGGTGAACGAGCCGAGTCAAACCAGGAGTGTACAAGGTACCAAACGCAGAGCAGGAGAGTAGTCAGTAAGCCAGGGTCAGTATGGAGCAGGATCAAATAGTCAGAAGCTGTAGCTGGGCCAGGAAACCACACGAGAAGAATCACAAGCAAAGGAGGAACAGGAAAGGCAGGTATAAATAGACCGAGGGCGGGAGCTAGCTGAGTCTGGCCAGGCTGCGATAGGCTCTCCCACTCCTAAGCCTGCCAGCCTGAGTGGTGGAAGCTGAAGTCAGTCTCAGAGACATAGACTCAGGTGCCGACTGATTACCTATGGGCGTTAACCCCGAAGCTGTGCCTGGCAGATCCTTTACAGTACCCCCCCTTTTATGAGGGGCCACCGGACCCTTTCTAAGTGGACCTGGTTTATTGTGGAAACGAAGGTGGAACTTCCTGACCAATACCCCAGCGTGAACATCCCGGGCGGGTACCCAATTCCTCTCCTCAGGCCCGTATCCTCTCCAATGGACCAGGTACTGGAGGGAGCCTTGGACCATCTTGCTGTCCACAATCTTGGCCACCTCGAATTCCACCCCCTCAGGGGTGAGAACGGGAACAGGAGGTCTCCTCGAGGGAGCCAAGGACGGGGAGCAGCGTTTAAGGAGGGAGGCATGAAACACGTTGTGTATTCGAAAAGATGGGGGCAACTCCAGTCGGAAGGAGACAGGATTGAGGACTTCAATGACCTTATACGGCCCAATAAACCGGGGAGCAAATTTCTTGGACGGGACCTTAAGGCGCAAGTTCCTAGACGATAACCACACCAGATCCCCGACCATAAACAAGGGGTTAGCAGAACGTCTTCTATGAGCCTGAGTTTTTTGTACGCTCTGGGACGCCTCTAGGTTCTTCTGAACCTTGGCCCAGACTGTGCACATTTCCCGATGAACGACCTCTACCTCGGGATTGTTGGAACTACCAGGTGAAACGGAGGAGAACCGTGGATTAAACCCAAAATTACAGAGAAAGGGGGAGACCCCTCACGAGTTACTGACCCGGTTATTAAGGGAAAATTCGGCGAGGGGAATGAATGAGACCCAATCATATTGACAGTCAGAGATAAAACACCTTAAATATTGTTCTAGAGATTGATTAGTCCTCTCGGTTTGGCCATTAGTTTCAGGATGGAAGGCAGAGGAGAAGGACAGATCAATCTCCAACTTTTTACAGAAGGCTCTCCAAAACAATGAAACAAATTGTACCCCTCTGTCCGAAACAATATTGACAGGGACCCCATGGAGACGCAGGATGTGTTTGACGAACAAGGTAGCTAACGTCTTGGCATTGGGTAGTTTCTTGAGGGGCACAAAATGGCACATCTTACTGAAACGGTCTACTACAACCCACACCACCGACTTGCCTTGAGATGGAGGCAAATCGGTGATAAAATCCATGGAGATATGGGTCCAAGGTCTCTGGGGAATGGGCAAAGAATGTAGTAAGCCCGCTGGTCGGGACCTGGGAGTCTTGGACCTAGCACAAACCTCACAAGCGGCGACGTAGGCCTTAATGTCTTTAGGTAACCCAGGCCACCAATAGTTTCTGGCAATGAGGTGTTTGGTACCCAGGACGCCTGGATGACCAGATAGTGCGGAGTCATGATTTTCCCTAAGTACCCTTAGCCGGAATTGCAGGGGAACAAACAGCTTGTCCTCAGGAAGGTTCCCGGGAGCTGAACCTTGATCAGCCGCAATTTCTGAGACTAAATCAGAATCAATAGAAGAAATGATTATACCAGGAGGCAGAATACAAGCAGGATATTCCTCCGAAGGGGGGCTGGCCATGAAGCTACGGGACAGTGCATCGGCCTTAATATTTTTAGACCCAGCCCTATAGGTAACCAAAAAGTTGAATCTGGTAAAAAATAGCGCCCATCGAGCTTGTCTCGGGTTTAGCCTCCGGGCAGATTCTAGGAAAACCAGATTCTTGTGGTCGGTAAGGACCATTACCTGGTGCCTAGCCCCCTCCAGGAAGTGGCGCCACTCTTCAAATGCCCATTTAATGGCTAAGAGTTCGCGGTTGCCAATATCATAGTTACTCTCAGTGGGCGAAAACTTCCTGGAGAAGTAGGCACAGGGACGGAGATGGGTGAGGGACCTGGTACCCTGGGACAAGACAGCCCCCACTCCCACCTTGGATGCGTCAACTTCCACTATAAATGGCTCCATTTGGTTGGGCTGAACCAGCACCGGGGCCGAGATAAAGCACTTCTTAAGGACCTCAAAAGCCTGGACAGCCTCACTAGGCCAGTGGAGGAGATCAGCACCTTTGCGAGTGAGGTCCGTAAGAGGCTTAGCGATGACCGAGAAGTTAGCAATAAATCTCCTGTAATAATTAGCAAACCCCAAGAAACACTGTAACACCTTCAGGGAGGCAGGTTGGACCCATTCCGCCACAGCCTGGACCTTGGCGGGGTCCATGCGGAATTCATGAGGAGTGAGGATTTGACCCAAAAATTGTATCTCCTGTACCCCAAACACACATTTTTCGGTTTTCACAAACAGTTTGTTTTCCCAAAGGACCTGGAGCACCTTCCTGACATGCTCAATGTGGGAGGACAAGTCCTTGGAAAACACCAGTATGTCATCAAGGTACACTACAAGAAATACCCCCATGTAATCCCTTAAAATTTCATTTATGAAATTCTGGAAGACCGCAGGAGCATTACACAACCCAAAGGGCATGACGAGGTATTCGAAATGACCTTCGGGCGTGTTAAACGCAGTCTTCCACTCATCCCCCTCTTTGATGCGGATAAGGTTATACGCCCCCTGTAGATCAAACTTAGAGAAGCATTGGGCCCCCTGAACCTGATTAAAGAGATCAGGAATCAAAGGAAGGAGATACTGTTTCCTTACAGTGACCTTATTCAAGTTACGGTAGTCAATGCATAGCCTAAGACCACCATCCTTCTTCCCTACGAAGAAGAAGCCAGCACCTACCGGAGAAGTAGAGGGGCGAATGTAACCCTTGGCCAGGCATTCCTGGATATACTCTCTCATGGCTTCACGTTCGGGACAAGAAAGATTAAATATCCTACCCTTAGGGAGCTTAGCTCCTGGTACCAATTCGATAGCGCAATCGTATCCTCTATAAGGAGGTAACACTTTGGAGGCCTCCTTAGAGAAAACATCAGCGAAGTCCTGCACAAACTCAGGTAGCGTGTTCACCTCCTCAGGGGGAGAAATAGAATTAACAGCAAAACATGACGTCAAGCATTCATTACCCCATTTGGTAAGCTCCCCAGTATTCCAGTCAAACGTGGGATTATGCAACTGCAACCAGGGAAGGCCTAAAACCAAATCGGACGATAATCCCTGCATCAACAGTACAGAGCACTGCTCCAAATGCATGGAGCCAACAAGGAGTTCAAAAACAGGGGTATGCTGTGTAAAATAACCATTAGCAAGAGGAGTGGAGTCGATACCCACTACCGGAACAGGTTTAGGCAAATCAATCAAAGGCATAGCTAGAGACATAGCAAATTCCACAGACATGATATTAGCAGAAGAGCCTGAATCCACGAAGGCACTGCCGGTAGCAGACCTACCACCAAAAGAGACCTGAAAGGGAAGCAAGATTTTATTACGTTTCATATTTACGGGAAATACCTGTGCGCCCAAGTGACCTCCCCGATGATGACTTAGGCGCGGAAGTTTTCCGGCTGCTTATTCTTACGCCTAGGACAGGTGTTCACTTGATGCTTGTCATCTCCACAATAGAAGCAGAGACCATTCTTCCTGCGGAACTCTCTTTGTTGTCGGGGGGACACGGAGGCCCCGAGTTGCATAGGTACCTCCGAGTCTTCCGTGGAAGAGCGAAGCAACGGGACCTCGGGAGGCATCATGGGGGAGTCAGAGGGGAAAACACAAAAACGTTCAAGTTGTCGTTCCCTGAGACGTCGGTCAAGTCGTACCGCTAAAGCCATAACCTGGTCTAGGGAGTCAGAAGAGGGATAGCTAACTAGCAGGTCTTTCAGGGCGTTCGACAGACCCAACCTAAACTGGCACCTTAAGGCAGGGTCATTCCACCGAGAAGCTACGCACCACTTCCTAAAGTCAGAACAATACTCCTCAACAGGTCTCTTACCCTGACGTAAGGTCACCAGCTGACTCTCGGCAAAGGCAGTCCTGTCAGTCTCGTCATAAATGAGTCCGAGAGCAGAAAAGAAACGATCAACGGAGGAAAGTTCAGGGGCGTCAGGAGCCAAGGAGAAGGCCCACTCTTGGGGCCCTTCCTGGAGCCGGGACATAATTATACCCACCCGCTGGCTCTCAGAACCTGAGGAGTGAGGCTTTAAGCGAAAGTAAAGCCTACAACTTTCCCGAAAGGAGAGAAAAGTCCTCCGGTCCCCTGAGAACCGGTCAGGCAACTTGAGGTGGGGTTCAAGAGGTGAGGTGAGGGGCACTACCATAGTAGTGTCAGGCTGGTTGACCCTCTGAGCCAGGGCCTGGACCTGTAGGGAGAGACCCTGCATTTGCTGGGCCAGGGTCTCAAGGGGGTCCATAGTAGAGACAGGGACCAGGGTAGACTAGGTAATGGGCTTGTGATTATGTAATGATAGGGGTAGGGAAACGGACAAGTGAGCCCTAATCTACCCGCCACTCTGTCCCTGCCTACTTGCAACGACCCGCCCTAGGCGACGGGGTACAACTGGGCGGCGGTCCCTACGCTCAGTAAGTGCATGAGACAAACAGACAAGGGTACACAAAGCTAAGGGAAATGGGGCAGTTGCCCACAGCAACACCATGAGCAACAAGAGGGTGAACGAGCCGAGTCAAACCAGGAGTGTACAAGGTACCAAACGCAGAGCAGGAGAGTAGTCAGTAAGCCAAGGTCAGTATGGAGCAGGATCAAATAGTCAGAAGCTGTAGCTGGGCCAGGAAACCACACGAGAAGAATCACAAGCAAAGGAGGAACAGGAAAGGCAGGTATAAATAGACCGAGGGCGGGAGCTAGCTGAGTCTGGCCAGGCTGCGATAGGCTCTCCCACTCCTAAGCCTGCCAGCCTGAGTGGTGGAAGCTGAAGTCAGTCTCAGAGACATAGACTCAGGTGCCGACTGATTACCTATGGGCGTTAACCCCGAAGCTGTGCCTGGCATATCCTTTACAACTACTTTGAGGATCTATGTTTTTTTTATTTATTTTTTTAAATAAAATGGTGAAAGTGGGTTGTATGAGGGAGTTTTTATTTAAATTCAAAAATGTTTCTTATGTCCATGTGTTTTTTTAATACATTATTACTGCCAGTGTAATGGCCTCTATCTGATTCACAGCATCCATTACTAAGGCTGGAGCCTACTATTAACCAGTAAAAAGGCTAGCACCAACCTCCCATTATTACCCCGGTACCCAGCGCCGTCAGGGGTACTGGGAAGAGCCGGGTACAATCCAATACCTAAACATATGAAGCGACGGCCGGGCACCGTCATCCCTTCAGATGGTTGGGTCCTGGATCGTACCTGGCTCTTCCTGGTACCCCCCACCCATTTCCTCCCTCACCCTTGGAGTAAAATCAGGGGAAAAACAAAAATGTAATGTAGGGCAAATATATTTTCAACTAATTAACGAAAATCTAATAATTCAGAACAGTGTGGTATTTTTTAAAACATGGGTCAATGCACAGGCCTGGTTGCGAGGGACAAGAGGGACAGAAATATCTGGAATCTTTGCGGTGCCCGTCTTTTCTGCAGACGCGGCACTTTTTCTGGTGGTAGCTTCTAGTTGGTGTTGGGGGAATCCGAGTGATGAAATGTCTTTCAGTCAGTCGCGTGACATCCTCAGACTGGGGGCATTCTCTGGTGTCCTGAACATCAAATATGAGGCCTTCGATAATTTTCTCCTGGAAATCCAGGTATGTGTCTCTGCCTCTGTTTTTTTTATAGAGCACAAATGAATTGTGGATTGCCACCTGTAACAGATAAATGGCCACTTTTTTGCACCAGGTTTTTTTTTTGCGTTTAACTAAATACGGCTGTAAAACCTGGTCGCTTAAATCCACCCCCCCCCCATTTACTTGTTATATTCGGACACGCTCACTGGTTTGTGCTTGTCCGATGTTGCCCCCTTTCTCTCACTGCCACTGTTCCTGCAGTATGAATCGTGCTTTGCACATATACATCTTTGCGATCCCTGTACTTTACCGCCAGCAATTCCTCAGATGCATAAGCACAGGAGTCCCCCTTTACCATGCGCTTCCCCACTAATTGCTGCGGAAAACCAATTCGGATTTTGCGCATGGTACCACATGCCCCAGGCCTTGCAGCATGCAAATGCCTAAACAGGGGCACACTGGAATAAAAATTATCTCAGTACAGGTGGTACCCCTTGTGAAGCAGAGGCTGCATTATCTCCCACACGTTCTTACTTCTGGTGGAAAGATCAAGGGAGCATCCAGGAACATTTATTGAGCGGTCCTGCCCTTCATAAATCCTGAAGGCAGTGGTATATCCTGACCCGCTTTCACACAATTTGTAGAGCTTTAGGCCATATCTTGCCCTTTTGGAAGGTAGATATTGGCGAAAGCTAAGTCTTCCATGGAAGTTGAGGAGGGATTCGTCCACACTTACATTCTGCTCAGGGGTGTAAAGTTGCAGGAATAAATTATTGAGGGAATTTATTAGCGGTCTTATTTTGAACAACCGATCACGGTTTGCATCGGTACTTGGGGGGGCCCTGTGCATTGTCATTGAAGTGGAGGAACCTCATTATTGTCTCATAACGAGACCTGGGCATTACTGCAGAATACACTGGGGTGGTTTGGGCGGGTCTTGTTGACCAGTAAGACCTAATGGAGGGCTTTTGACAATACCCATATTTAGGATGAGCCCCAAATTTTTTTTTAATTCCTGCAAATTGGTGGGCGTCCAATCTCTGGCATGGGTGGATGAAGGTTTCTGCCTTATATACTGAGTGGCATATAAATTTGTTTTGTGGACAATGATATTTAGGAGGTCGTCTGTAATAAATAAATGGAAGTAATCCATTTGGAAAAAATTTGTATTGTCCACGGTTATGCCAGGAGTGGCAGTAAATCCGTGGATTCTAGGCCCAAAAGATGGAGCAGGTGCCCATAAAAGAGCTGGAACTGGAGGGACCAGGCTGTCCCATGCTACAGGGCTACTAGGCCCTGCGCTTCCATGTTCTGCAGTTTCAACGTCCCCTGAAGATGAACCTGAAGTGATGCTATAATCGTCACTACCTAAAACAGGTTCTATTTCTGACACCATCTCTGATGCGGTCTCAGACTCAGACCACAGCATGGCGTATGCCTCCTCAGCGCTAAAAAACTTCCTCGCCATAATGTCACTAACACTAACTAAACAAACTTTTTTTTCTATAAACACACAAACTAACTGGTATATATATATGTATATATATATATATATATATATATATATATATATATACATACATGTATATATATGTATATATATATATATATATATATATATATATATATATATATATATATATCCAAGAAAAAGAGACTGGAAGCAGCACTCAGCAAAAAAATGTGAATTTATTCACCCAACACAGCAACGTTTCACTTCCTCCATGGAAGCATTTTCAAGCAATGAATGAAAACCACACATTGACATATATAGACAGAGCCACAGCCCAATTAACAGGTGTAATGAATCGTAGTAGTTATACAATGTATCAAAAAATACGATATATTATAAAAGTGTAGCAAAAAGTATAGTGCAGAAACATACGAGTCAATCACTGACATTTAGATGTAGATAATCACAACTGTATTAAGTGACATATAATAGTGAAAACATATTAATTACAGATTAATCAACAATCACAGTATGATACACAGAAGCTGGCACTCACCAATCTAGGTAAACAAGGACCATCTGTCCACGAGAAGTCAGTGAAAAAAGAAAAAAGAAAAAAGAAAAAGAATTCCGGCGCCATAATCGCCATATTGCGCATGCCCCAACTCACACCGTCTATTGGCTGCTGCCAACACGTGCAAAACAAAGCACTATGACCCTGTACATCGCAGTCTGATTACAACATCATAGAGGGGCCGCAGTCCCGCGCAGGCGCAATGCGATAAAACGCTTTAGCCACGCCATAGTGAAAACTGGAAAACTTGCCAGTAATGCGATACCATTCTCGGGATGTATGCGCAGCAATGGCTGAAAAAGAACCCTGCACGGAGAGATATATATCACATCAGTATTCACAAAATATGTGGTAAGAATGTAGGTAGATAAAGATAGTAAATAACATCACAATGAAGTTTTATTAAAACCCAAAAGACAAGGTATCCCCCAAATGAATCAATCAAGGGAATACCATCATATGAAGAATCTCGACATGCAAATATGTCAGATCCTCATCCCGGATACATTTTAGGTTACTTCGTGTTTCAAGTTATGAGAAAAAAAGAGCTTATTCCCCTATCAACTACCCCCCTATTAATTCTGGTACACAATATATATCATCCGTGCAGGTCAGCGCTGTAGCATCTTCTACACAGTAGAGACCTTTCTTGAAACTCTTGAACATTCTCGTAGGCAGAATAAAGTACAAAACATATAAAAGTAGCCTTCCTAATACCAGTTGGTAAGTGTCCTTCAGTGTTAATCTCAACATCTCAAAGTCTTCAATCTACAAGACAAAAGAGAATCAAATTAGTAAACACATTAAAATCAATTTATAATATAATTACTCCTATTCCATACATCAAAAATATAAAAATTTTCAGAGTAACAACTAAATAATGAATGGTACCATCAGGCAAGAGAACCCCAGGGTCCACAAAAGTACATCAAACAAATGCCCTAAAAAGAGAAGGACAGACATCCAAAAATTTAACCACATCCAAAAATTCTAACTGTACACATACAATCAGCGTTTGAATACATTCAAAGGATAATCCATGTTAAGACCATTGGGATGAAGGGAGTTAAGTTTATGAATCCATTGAACCTCCCGTTGTTTGAGGACCAGTTCCCTATTGCCCCCACGTTTAAGGGGGGGAACCCTATCAATAATACAGAATCTAAGCTGTTGCACGCTATGTCCCAACTCTACGAAGTGTCTAGGTACAGGAAGTTCAACTTTCTTCGTCCGAATGCTAGATTTATGGTTATTCAGTCGCAACCTGCATTCAGTTGTAGTTTCACCCACATAAATCAGATTACACGGGCATTGTAAAATGTAAATGACAAAATCACTTCGACATGTGTAATGTGAAGTGATTCTGTACGCTCTACCAGTGGTGGGATGTATGAAAGAACTACCCTTTAACATGATAGCGCAACTGTCACACGACAGACAAGGGAAACACCCATGGCGTGTCACATCATGTAGTCCACCTCTAGCCCGACTGTTAACTGCACAGACATCTGTCTTCACAAGTTTATCCCTCAAGTTCCGAGGTCTTCTATATGAGAAGAGGGGGGGTGACTGAAATTCTACCACTCCATCATAGTAATTGGACAAAATCCTCCAATGTCTCCTAATGATGCCTGCAACATTAGAACTATAGATACTGAATGTAGAGGTCATAGGGAATCTGACAGCAGTCTGTCGATCCCTCCTACTATCCTGTCTCAATTGGATCCTATCAGTTTGTTGTACTCTCTGGATATGTTTTTTTAAAAGTCTATCCGGGTAACCTCTGTCCAGAAATTTACCCACCATCATGTCCAGTTTGTGGTCCAGGCATGTAGGGTCATCAACTATCCGTTTAACCCTCAATAGTTGGCTATATGGTAGAGACCTGATCATCCCCCTCGGGTGGTGACTGTTAAAACTCAATAGGTTATTACAATCTGTTTCCTTGACATACAGATCCGTCATAAGTTTGGAGTCCTGAATATAAACCCTAGTGTCTAAAAATTGGATACTAGTGTCAGACATTACCATGGTAAATTTAATATCAGAATCAATATCATTGAGATATTCAAAAAACCCATTGAGACCAAGCAGGTCACCCGTCCAAATAAGGAAGACGTCATCTATGTAACGCCACCACCCAAGTACCGAGGTAAAGTGGTGGGATACATAGACCGACGTCTCCTCTAGGTCAGCCATCACAATGTTGGCGTACGTAGGGGCCACATTTGACCCCATAGCCGTACCACGGAGTTGCATAAAAAACTCGTTGTTGAAGAGAAAATAGTTACAGGTTAGAACTATATCAAGGAGACCCATCAGGAATTCCCTGCATTCACCGGAGAACTCAGTGTTTCTCAGTGCTTTGTCCACACTGTTCATACCCCTCACATGAGTGATAGAGGTGTATAAACTAGTCACATCAAATGAGACCAACCGGGCCCCATTAGGAACATTGATGTCACTGATTTTATTCAGGAAGTCCGACGTGTCCCTAATGTAAGATCTAGCAGACACGGCGAACTTCCTCAAAATCTTGTCAAGAAAGACTGCAAGAGGGCAGAGCAACGAATCCCTGCCCGAAACAATGGGTCTCCCAGGGGGATTAGTAATACTCTTGTGTATTTTAGGTAGACAGTATAGTATGGGTGTTATTGGATAAAGTGGTGTTAAGTAAGTATACAGATCTCTGTCAATCATATCATTAGCAAAAGCATTGTCAACCAGTACTCTAATACGTTTCTGAATGTCCCTCACAGGGTCAATCGAGATTCTCCTATAGACCTCTATATCATTGAGTTGTCTATAGACTTCATTTAGGTACAGGGTTCGGTCCATAATGACAACCGCACCCCCTTTATCCGCGGGTTTAATAATGAGGTCATCATTACGGACCAATTTATCCAAAGCTACTTTCTCTTTAATGGACAAATTGTGTCCATTTCTAGAAAGGTCTCTACTGTGTAGAAGATGCTACAGCGCTGACCTGCACGGATGATATATATTGTGTACCAGAATTAATAGGGGGGTAGTTGATAGGGGAATAAGCTCTTTTTTTCTCATAACTTGAAACACGAAGTAACCTAAAATGTATCCGGGATGAGGATCTGACATATTTGCATGTCGAGATTCTTCATATGATGGTATTCCCTTGATTGATTCATTTGGGGGATACCTTGTCTTTTGGGTTTTAATAAAACTTCATTGTGATGTTATTTACTATCTTTATCTACCTACATTCTTACCACATATTTTGTGAATACTGATGTGATATATATCTCTCCGTGCAGGGTTCTTTTTCAGCCATTGCTGCGCATACATCCCGAGAATGGTATCGCATTACTGGCAAGTTTTCCAGTTTTCACTATGGCGTGGCTAAAGCGTTTTATCGCATTGCGCCTGCGCGGGACTGCGGCCCCTCTATGATGTTGTAATCAGACTGCGATGTACAGGGTCATAGTGCTTTGTTTTGCACGTGTTGGCAGCAGCCAATAGACGGTGTGAGTTGGGGCATGCGCAATATGGCGATTATGGCGCCGGAATTCTTTTTCTTTTTTCTTTTTTCTTTTTTCACTGACTTCTCGTGGACAGATGGTCCTTGTTTACCTAGATTGGTGAGTGCCAGCTTCTGTGTATCATACTGTGATTGTTGATTAATCTGTAATTAATATGTTTTCACTATTATATGCACATACATGTCACTTAATACAGTTGTGATTATCTACATCTAAATGTCAGTGATTGACTCGTATGTTTCTGCACTATACTTTTTGCTACACTTTTATAATATATCGTATTTTTTGATACATTGTATAACTACTACGATTCATTACACCTGTTAATTGGGCTGTGGCTCTGTCTATATATGTCAATGTGTGGTTTTCATTCATTGCTTGAATATGCTTCCATGGAGGAAGTGAAACGTTGCTGTGTTGGGTGAATAAATTCACATTTTTTTGCTGAGTGCTGCTTCCAGTCTCTTTTTCTTGGATATATGCATGAGGAGCTCGTCACTCCTTGATATTTTGAAGCTAGCACCAACCGTTTCTGGCTATTGACACAGTGCTGCTCCCATGTTTGGATCTTCTATATATTGTGTGACGAGGAGGCTTTAGCACGTGTATACTACAACATGGAGCCGACTGGGGCTCTGAATACTTCACCCAACCTTTTTTCCTACACCACAGAGGATGTGAACAGGATTTTGAATGGTTCATTGGGAGATGGGACCTTCCTGGGGATTCCAGCTAAGGTTGACATCAAACGATGCTTTGAATTTGAGTCAAGGAGATATATTAACCTGCGGCTACATCTGTCTATTTTGGGCAAATACTACAGGCACCAAATCATCCCACGTGGATTAAGATCTCATTTGAAGCCCAACCTGTTCCCAAATAACGTGGATTTCTGCATGAGCCTGGAGGGCTTATCCAACAAATATGCCTTGGATGTAATTCTACTCAACATTGAATTTCTTCAGAAGGAGATTGAGAAGTGTGGATTCAAGAAGGCTGAATTAGAGGAAAAATTACGGACGGTCATGGAAGGTGATGAACTTTCTGGTTATTAGGAGAAATTCCAAGGTATTCTACTAAAGTTTCAACGTGAACAGGAGGAGATAAAACGACATAAGTGGTTTCGTGACAGAGACGACTATGCTTCAGGCAAGATCTACAACTGGAAGAAGGAACAACCAATACAACAGAAGAGGCCCATTTGGAAGGACACAAAAGGAAGATTTCAAAGAAATAGGGACTCCCCTACGGTTGATTTTTTAGGGGAAGCAACCAGCATACCAGAGCAAAGTCATCTTGTACAAGGAGAGGTGGCAGAAAATACAGGCGGGGATGTAAGAAGCAAGAATATCAAACAGCTAAGATCGACGGCACAAGTGAAAAAGAGGTCTCCTGTGACCACCAATTAGTGGTAAATGTTTCTGATTATACTTTATCTGTTGATGAATTGTCGGTTTTGCATAAGGGGTTATCGTTCTGCCCTATTCAAAACATGGATTGGCTGCAACTTGATATTGACCTGAATAATTTTTTCAGGTCAGTCAGGATGAAGACTTGGTTTTCCCAACAGCCTATTCCGGTGATGAATAGTAATCCAGGGCCAGATATAGAACTATGCCTCAAACATTGGGGTTTGTCCAATAGGAGCAACTTCCAGCCCCCTGCATGTTTGCAGGTGGTTGAAACGTTTATTGCATCAGTGCTTAAAGATGTTTCAGAATTTAAACAGGAATGTTGCTCTGGTATATCTATGCATACCCGACACAATTTGTCCATTAAAGAGAAAGTAGCTTTGGATAAATTGGTCCGTAATGATGACCTCATTATTAAACCCGCGGATAAAGGGGGTGCGGTTGTCATTATGGACCGAACCCTGTACCTAAATGAAGTCTATAGACAACTCAATGATATAGAGGTCTATAGGAGAATCTCGATTGACCCTGTGAGGGACATTCAGAAACGTATTAGAGTACTGGTTGACAATGCTTTTGCTAATGATATGATTGACAGAGATCTGTATACTTACTTAACACCACTTTATCCAATAACACCCATACTATACTGTCTACCTAAAATACACAAGAGTATTACTAATCCCCCTGGGAGACCCATTGTTTCGGGCAGGGATTCGTTGCTCTGCCCTCTTGCAGTCTTTCTTGACAAGATTTTGAGGAAGTTCGCCGTGTCTGCTAGATCTTACATTAGGGACACGTCGGACTTCCTGAATAAAATCAGTGACATCAATGTTCCTAATGGGGCCCGGTTGGTCTCATTTGATGTGACTAGTTTATACACCTCTATCACTCATGTGAGGGGTATGAACAGTGTGGACAAAGCACTGAGAAACACTGAGTTCTCCGGTGAATGCAGGGAATTCCTGATGGGTCTCCTTGATATAGTTCTAACCTGTAACTATTTTCTCTTCAACAACGAGTTTTTTATGCAACTCCGTGGTACGGCTATGGGGTCAAATGTGGCCCCTACGTACGCCAACATTGTGATGGCTGACCTAGAGGAGACGTCGGTCTATGTATCCCACCACTTTACCTCGGTACTTGGGTGGTGGCGTTACATAGATGACGTCTTCCTTATTTGGACGGGTGACCTGCTTGGTCTCAATGGGTTTTTTGAATATCTCAATGATATTGATTCTGATATTAAATTTACCATGGTAATGTCTGACACTAGTATCCAATTTTTAGACACTAGGGTTTATATTCAGGACTCCAAACTTATGACGGATCTGTATGTCAAGGAAACAGATTGTAATAACCTATTGAGTTTTAACAGTCACCACCCGAGGGGGATGATCAGGTCTCTACCATATAGCCAACTATTGAGGGTTAAACGGATAGTTGATGACCCTACATGCCTGGACCACAAACTGGACATGATGGTGGGTAAATTTCTGGACAGAGGTTACCCGGATAGACTTTTAAAAAAACATATCCAGAGAGTACAACAAACTGATAGGATCCAATTGAGACAGGATAGTAGGAGGGATCGACAGACTGCTGTCAGATTCCCTATGACCTCTACATTCAGTATCTATAGTTCTAATGTTGCAGGCATCATTAGGAGACATTGGAGGATTTTGTCCAATTACTATGATGGAGTGGTAGAATTTCAGTCACCCCCCCTCTTCTCATATAGAAGACCTCGGAACTTGAGGGATAAACTTGTGAAGACAGATGTCTGTGCAGTTAACAGTCGGGCTAGAGGTGGACTACATGATGTGACACGCCATGGGTGTTTCCCTTGTCTGTCGTGTGACAGTTGCGCTATCATGTTAAAGGGTAGTTCTTTCATACATCCCACCACTGGTAGAGCGTACAGAATCACTTCACATTACACATGTCGAAGTGATTTTGTCATTTACATTTTACAATGCCCGTGTAATCTGATTTATGTGGGTGAAACTACAACTGAATGCAGGTTGCGACTGAATAACCATAAATCTAGCATTCGGACGAAGAAAGTTGAACTTCCTGTACCTAGACACTTCGTAGAGTTGGGACATAGCGTGCAACAGCTTAGATTCTGTATTATTGATAGGGTTCCCCCCCTTAAACGTGGGGGCAATAGGGAACTGGTCCTCAAACAACGGGAGGTTCAATGGATTCATAAACTTAACTCCCTTCATCCCAATGGTCTTAACATGGATTATCCTTTGAATGTATTCAAACGCTGATTGTATGTGTACAGTTAGAATTTTTGGATGTGGTTAAATTTTTGGATGTCTGTCCTTCTCTTTTTAGGGCATTTGTTTGATGTACTTTTGTGGACCCTGGGGTTCTCTTGCCTGATGGTACCATTCATTATTTAGTTGTTACTCTGAAAATTTTTATATTTTTGATGTATGGAATAGGAGTAATTATATTATAAATTGATTTTAATGTGTTTACTAATTTGATTCTCTTTTGTCTTGTAGATTGAAGACTTTGAGATGTTGAGATTAACACTGAAGGACACTTACCAACTGGTATTAGGAAGGCTACTTTTATATGTTTTGTACTTTATTCTGCCTACGAGAATGTTCAAGAGTTTCAAGAAAGGTCTCTACTGTGTAGAAGATGCTACAGCGCTGACCTGCACGGATGATATATATTGTGTACCAGAATTAATAGGGGGGTAGTTGATAGGGGAATAAGCTCTTTTTTTCTCATAACTTGAAACACGAAGTAACCTAAAATGTATCCGGGATGAGGATCTGACATATTTGCATGTCGAGATTCTTCATATGATGGTATTCCCTTGATTGATTCATTTGGGGGATACCTTGTCTTTTGGGTTTTAATAAAACTTCATTGTGATGTTATTTACTATCTTTATCTACCTACATTCTTACCACATATTTTGTGAATACTGATGTGATATATATCTCTCCGTGCAGGGTTCTTTTTCAGCCATTGCTGCGCATACATCCAGAGAATGGTATCGCATTACTGGCAAGTTTTCCAGTTTTCACTATGGCGTGGCTAAAGCGTTTTATCGCATTGCGCCTGCGCGGGACTGCGGCCCCTCTATGATGTTGTAATCAGACTGCGATGTACAGGGTCATAGTGCTTTGTTTTGCACGTGTTGGCAGCAGCCAATAGACGGTGTGAGTTGGGGCATGCGCAATATGGCGATTATGGCGCCGGAATTCTTTTTCTTTTTTCTTTTTTCACTGACTTCTCGTGGACAGATGGTCCTTGTTTACCTAGATTGGTGAGTGCCAGCTTCTGTGTATCATACTGTGATTGTTGATTAATCTGTAATTAATATGTTTTCACTATTATATGCACATACATGTCACTTAATACAGTTGTGATTATCTACATCTAAATGTCAGTGATTGACTCGTATGTTTCTGCACTATACTTTTTGCTACACTTTTATAATATATCGTATTTTTTGATACATTGTATAACTACTACGATTCATTACACCTGTTAATTGGGCTGTGGCTCTGTCTATATATGTCAATGTGTGGTTTTCATTCATTGCTTGAAAATGCTTCCATGGAGGAAGTGAAACGTTGCTGTGTTGGGTGAATAAATTCACATTTTTTTGCTGAGTGCTGCTTCCAGTCTCTTTTTCTTGGATATATGCATGAGGAGCTCGTCACTCCTTGATATTTTGAAGCTAGCACCAACCGTTTCTGGCTATTGACACAGTGCTGCTCCTATGTTTGGATCTTCTATATATATATATATATATACACATGTATATATATATATATATATATTAAAAGAACTAAACCTATTTAGCCTTGAGAAAAGACGACTAAGGAGGGACATGATTAACTTATATAAATATATGAATGGCACATGCAAAAAATATGGTGAAATCCTGTTCCATGTAAAACCCCCTCAAAAAACAAGGGGGCACTCCCTCCGTCTGGAGAAAAAAAGGTTCAACCTGCAGAGGCGACAAGCCTTCTTTACTGTGAGAATGGTGAATTTATGGAATAGCCTACCGCAGGAGCTGGTCACAGCAGGGACAGTAAATGGCTTTAAAAAAGGCTTAGATAATTTCCTAGAACAAAAAAATATTAACTCCTATGTGTAGAAATTTTTTACTTCCCCTTTCCCATCCCACTTCCCCTTTCCCATCCCTTGGTTGAACTTGATGGACATGTGTATTTTTTCAACCGTACAAACTATGTAACTATATATATATATATATATATATATATATATATATATATACACATACACCGTGTTCCAAATTATTATGCACATTGGATTTAAGTGTCATAAACATTTAATTATTAGTTTTTCAATTAAACTCATGGATGGTATTGTGTCTTAGGGCTCTTTGGATCATTGTAATCAATCTCAGACACCTGTGATAATTAGTTTGCCAGGTGCGCCCAATCAAAGGAAAACTACTTAAGAAGGACGTTCCACATTATTAAGCAGGCCACAGGTTTCAAGCAATATGGGAAAGAAAAAGTATCTCTCTGCTGCCGAAAAGCGTGAAATAGATCAATACCTTGGACAAGGTATGAAAACATTGGATATTTCAAGAAAACTTAAGTGTGATCATCAAACTGTGAAAAGATTTGTGGCTGATTCAGAGCACAGACGGGTTCGTTCAGATAAAGGCATAATGAGGAAGGTTTCTGCCAGACAAATTAATAGGATTAGGAGAGCAGCTCCTAAAATGCCATTGCAAAGCAGCAAACAGGTATTTGAAGCCGCTGGTGCCTCTGGAGTCCCGTAAACCTCAAGGTGTAGGATCCTCCAGAGCTTTGCAAGTGTGCATAAAGCTATTATTCGGCCACCCCTAAACAATGCTCACAAGCAGAAACGGTTGCAGTGGGCTCAGAAATAGATGAAGACTAATTTTCAAACCGTGTTGTTTACTGATGAGTGCCGTGCAAACCTGGATGGTCCAGATGGATGGAGTAGTGGATGGTTGGTGAATGGCCACCATGTTCCAACAAGGCTGCGACATCAGCAAGGAGGTGGCGGAGTCATGTTTTGGGCTGGAATCATGGGGAGAGAGCTGGTAGGCCCATTTAGGGTCCCTGACGGTGTGAAAATGACCTCTGCAAAGTATGTAGAGTTTATAACTGACCACTTTCCTCCGTGGTACAAAAAGAAGAACCGTGCCTTCCGTAGCAAAATTATCTTCATACATGACAATGCACCATCTCATGCTGCAAAGAATACCTCTGTGTCATTGGCTGCTATGGGTATAAAAGGAGAGAAACTCATGGCCCCCATGTTCCCCTGACCTCAACCCTATTGAGAACCTTTGGAGCATCCTCAAGCAAAATATCTATGAGGGTGGGAGGCAGTTCCCATCAAAACAGAAGCTCTGGGAGGCTAGTCTGACATCCTGCAAAGATATTCAAGCAGAAACTGTCCAAATACTCACAAATTCAATGGATGCAAGAATTGTGAAGGTGATATCAAAGAAGGGGTCCTATGTTAACATGTAACTTGGCCTGCTAAGTTTTTTTTTGATTGAAAGAGCTTTTGATTTCTGTAAATATGACCTCCTGATCCTGGAAATTCAACAAATTACCATTTTAGTTCTCTTTACAACCTTTAAAATGTTTTGATCTCTATTGTGCATAATAATTTGAAACAGTGCATTTTGATTTTTTTACTTCTAAAAAAAAATCTGTTATCATTAGGAGATTTGTTCAATAAAATTTGCATTATACTCCAACGGTTGATGGCTTGAAGATTATACTGACTGTCATTTGCATCGACTATTTAGGAAAATCAGCGAAAAATAACATTTGCATAATAATTTGGAACGCGGTGTAGTTACACTTATCAAAATAAGTTTATTATTAAGAATCTAGAGATAAAAAATGTCAGCGCATTTTTCTTTGACCAACTATTTAATGAATTAATACAGTATGCTGAATGAAGTTTTGGAATGTATGATCACAAGCTTGCCAGGAAGTCAGCGCATGTGGAGTTAATTTCAATTACAGTAAGACATAACGATTATAAACTACAAGTAACTTAACCACCAATGAGAATAAGAATTATCAGTTAAGGCTCTGTTCACACTGACATTATGGAGTTAGTTTTTTTTTGTTTAAGGAGCAATGACAAATATGTCAGATTCGTTTTGCAATGGATTTGTCAGAGTTAATTATTTTTGTACAGATTAGTGTAGCACATTCTGGCCATCAAAGAGCAATTGAAACCTGATGGTAAAGAAATAATGCGAGTGTTAACAAAGACTCTAAACACAAATGGACAGTTCACACTTTTTGACATGAAAACCACGTCGAAATCAACACCAAGAGACGCTGCAAATCGCCCTCTATTGGGGCTTTTTTTCCGGGCAGCTTTTGGCCACTTGCCGGAAAAAAAAAAGCGGGATGCCCTTTCTTTGAGCGGTTTCTGCCTCTGACCTCCCATTGAAATCAATGGGAAGGATAAAAAGAGGCGCTCGTTTTTCCCCACTCAGTTTTTGCATTGGGATCAATGGCTTAAAAAAAACTGCGGCCAAAAAGTGCAACAAAAAACACGAAAAAAGCTAAAAAAAAATGCTGCCAATTCAAAATTGCCTGACAAAAAAAAGCAGTGTGCACTACACCAAATATAGAGCCAAATAAATCCCAAAAAGGGGAGAGCCTTGAGATCAGGTTGAACTGGTCGCTGTTCATGGACAGAATATGACTAAGGCCCCATGCACACGGCAGTATTTTTCATCAGTAATTACGGACTCATTCATTTCTATGGACATTTTTCAGTATTTTTACTGATGGGTGTCCATGCTGAAAAAATTATAGAACCTGTCCTATTCTTGTCCATTCTTATTCATGTGCATCCGTAAACCGTCTGTATTGACGGGAGCATTGCTAGGCAACATGTTGATGACATAATTTGCAAGGTCCCTCTTTTTTTACGGATCCATATATACGGATGGAATACGGATACAATACGGACCGTATATACGGATGAAATATGGATGTCTACGGTTTCGTATTTGCGGACAGTATGCTGGGATAGATGAAAATACGGTCGTGTGCATGGGGCCTCAGACTCTCTATGAACTTATCCAATATATCTCCTCTATAAAACTCACAGTATATATGAGCTGTATCTAAACAAACTGTTTCTTCTCTGCACCAATGTTTCCCATCCCTGTGTCCAGTGAACAAATTTTAACAACTTACAGACTTTTCTGCATATGAATGGCTGCTGCAATTATGAATAAAATCATATGTAGCAATATGTACAAGTTGCTTTGCTTCAGCTACTTAGAAAAAGAAAATAATTATTGGGTGGTTGTAAGTGTGTACACAGATAATTTATAAAAATGATACATTGAAGTGTATAGAGATGCCCTGACCTGCAGAGGACTGATAAATGTGTAAAATGCGCTCCGCAGCAATCATTATTGATTTGTATGTCAAGTGTCTCCAAGCTTTCTATTGATGTTTTTATACAGTTCCAATATCATCAACATATTTACTCTCTGTAGTATGGATTATTGTCCATGTGAAGCCAGTCATGCAAAGATGCAAGGCCATTTGACCCCTATTTGTTTTTACAGGTATTTTTTTTTATAATGTATTTAGTAATTAAAGTAATTTAGTTATCCAAGAGAGACATCAATGCATGTCCAATGACATACAGTGCTGGATGTAGGTTGCTTTTTTCTATTTATCTCTTGTCTCCATCCCACAATATATATATTGTGTTGTGCGACTTGCTCCCAAGTATTGCATATTTGTCATATTGAATGGTTTCTGATCCTATAACAAAGCAACATTAAAACATGCAGAGCAGTCAGTACGGGTCAGCAAACACTAAAGGATAAAAAAAAAAAAAAAGGATGGCAGAATGGAATCAGATTTAGAAATGAAGCCAAGAGACAAAAGAATTAAAACTAAAGAAGCAATAGTACCAGAAGGCAGGACCAGGATCGGAGCCGAAGCCAACACCTGTAGTAGTATTAGAGAGAAGTGAGAACCACACATCAGGACCAAGTACATGGAGCAGGATCAGAACCAGAGCATGGTCTAAACCAGGGTCTCAAACTCGATCGGGTAAGTGGGCCACATATAGTAAAAATGGGAAGTTGACGCATTGCTTTCAAATTTGATACAATACAAAATTATTGTTAATCAATTAGTTATTTGAACTACTATAATATTAATACTACATTACTATAATAATACCGCTAGGTTTAAAATTTGAGAGAATTCTCCACGTGCTTATTTAGACAATCCAGTTTTCCAGTTTAAGTGTCGCTATATGCAGTCCGGCAGCTCAGTTGGCATCGTTTCGCAGACACACATGTCAAGATTGGGCAGCCCCTTTTTATATAGTGCCACAGTGCCCTCTATAGATCATGCCACAGTGCCCTCTGTAGATCATGCCACAGTGCCCTCTGTAGATCATGCCACAGTGCCCTCTGTAGATAATGCCAGAGTGCCCTCTGTAGATAATGCCACAGTGCCCTCTGTAGATAATGCCACAGTGCCCTCTGTAGATAATGCCACAGTGCCCTCTGTAGATAATGCAACACACCCCTAGATACCACACACCCACTTGTGGATGCTGCCACAGTGCCCTCTGTAGATGCTGTCACAGTGCCCTCTGTAGATGCTGCCACAGTGCCCTCTGTAGATATGCTGCCACAGTGCCCTCTGTAGATATGCTGCCACAGTGTCCTCTGTAGATATGCTGCCACAGTGCCCTGTGTAGATATGCTGCCACAGTGCCCTCTGTAGATATGCTGCCACATTGCCCTCTGTAGATATGCTGCCACAGTGCCCTCTGTAGATATGCTGCCACAGTGCCCTCTGTAGATATGCTCCCACAGTGCCCTCCGCAGATGCTGCCACAGTGCCCTCCGCAGATGCTGCCACACACACCCCAAGTAGATAGCTCCATTGGTGCTCCCTCTAGAAGTGGAATCCCCAGCCTGAGCGTTGCCGACGCTTTGGCTGGGAATTCCTCTGCTGTTGGAGCCCCTGACGTCACTGTCCATACACTGTGACGTCAGGGGATTTTTCTGGACGGGAATGTGATATAAGGGGCAACCCCACAGCTGGAGTCCCGGGCAGAGCGCTAGTAGGCTCTTCCTGGGACTCCAGCTGTGCTCCTGACATTACTGGGACTCCTGCTCTGGGGAAGCCCCTGACATCACTGTCGATGTATGGACATCGATGTCAGGGAATTCCACAGAGTCCCGGAGCAGAGCCGATATTAGCGCTCTGCGCGGGACTCCAGCTCTGGGAAGCCCCAGACATCGCTGTCAATATGAGGACAGCGATGCCAGGGGATTCCCCAGAGTCCCGGAGCAGAGCCTACATTAGCGCTCTGCATGGGACTCAGTCTCTGGGGAAGCCCCAGACATCGCTGTCAATATGAGGACAGCGATGTCAGGGGATTCCCCAGAGTCCCGGAGCAGAGCCTGTACTAGTGTTGTGCTCGGGACTCTGCTCTGGGGAAGACCCTGACACACTGTCCATATATGGACAGCGATGTCAGGGAATTCCACGGAGTGCCGAAGCAGAGCCGATACTAGCGCTCTGCACGGGACTCCGGCACTGGGGAAGTCCCAGACATCGCTGTCCATATGTGGATAGCGATGTCAGGGAATTCCACAGAGTCCCGGAGCAGAGCCTGTACTAGCGGCTCTGTGTCCCGCGGGCCGCAGATGACTGCCCCAGGGGCCGCATGCGGCCCGCGGGCCGCGTGCTTGAGACCACTGGTCTAAACAGAAGTAGCCAAAGCACACAGGCAGGACAGGGACCAGGAACTAGGTAATAACTATTAGCAGGTCTCAGGATTGAAGGGGTTGTAAAGCAGTGCCACATTTGTCCACAGTTTGTGTGTGGTATTGAAACTCAGCCCCATTTCTGGACCGGCATGGCACTGTTTTTGGAAGAAAGCAGAGATATTTTTCTAATTATTTTGTGAATGTATTCCTAAAGTTGTAAGCTGAATAACAGATAAGGCACAATGTAAAGCCCTAAGAAAAGATGCTCCAGAATTACTACTTCATGGGGAATATTTTTTTTTTACTGAAACAGACATGTAAGGAGAAATGACAAGTCATCTTTAAAGATGCAAGACTTAGATATAAACGTGCAGGGAGGCACTTAGCGTGCCAAAGAAAATTATTCCTTCTATAAAAATTAAATAAAACAATTACAATATTCCAAATACACTGTATGTTAATTTTTATGTACTGTATGTCTCAGTAATATCCTATAAATTTTCAAAATTTGTCTAAATCCTTGCATATAATGTTTAACTGGATTGCCACACTCTGTATATAAATACAAAAGCATACATACCTACCCCCACAATCATTATAATAAACTCACCCATTACTGTAGACCTATATGTTCACATTCAATACCATAGGTGTTTGCAGCCCTTTACTTAGGCTGTGCTCTGTGAGAAGGATGAAGAGCAGTGCAGCGTGCACAGCAAACCATAGCATATCTCCGGGCTAATTGCCAAAAGCTCAGAATACAAAAGTTTCTCAGTACATACATACAGCACCAAAACCAGGCTCAGTACATAAATACAACACCAGAACCAAGCTCGGTACATACTATATACAGCACCAGAACAAAGCTCAGTACATACAGTGAAGGAAATAAGTATTTGACCCCTTGCTGATTTTGTAAGTTTTCCCACTGTCAAAGACATGAACAGTCTACAATTTTTAGGCTAGGTTAATTTTACCAGTGAGAGATAGATTATATATATATATAAAAAAAAAAAAAAAAGAAAATCACATAGTCAAAATGATATATATTTATTTGCATTGTGCACAGAAAAATAAGTATTTGATCCCCTACCAACCATTAAGAGTTCAGCCTCCTCCAGACCAGTTACACGCTCCAAATCAACTTGGTGCCTGCATTAAAGACAGCTGTCTTAAATGGTGACATGTATAAAAGACTCCTGTCCACAGACTCAATAAATCAGTCTGACTCTAACCTCTACAACATGGGCAAGACAAAGAGCTTTCTAAGGATGTCAGGGACAAGATCATAGACCTGCACAAGGCTGGAATGGGCTACAAAACCATAAGTAAGACGCTGGGTGAGAAGGAGACAACTGTTGGTGCAATAGTAAGAAAATGGAAGACATACAAACTGACTGTCAATCGACATCGATCTGGGGCTCCATGCAAAATCTCACCTTGTGGGGTATCCTTGATCCTGAGAAAGGCGAGAGCTCAGCCGAAAACTACACAGGGGGGAACTTGTTAATGATCTCAAGGCAGCTGGGACCACAGTCACCAAGAAAACCATTGGTAACACATTACGCGGTAATGGATTAAAATCCTGCAGTGCCCGCAAGGTCCCCCTGCTCAAGAAGGCACATGTACAGGCCCGTCTGAAGTTTGCAAATGAACATCTGGATGATTCTGAGAGTGATTGGGAGAAGGTGCTGTGATCAGATGAGACTAAAATTGAGCGCTTTGGCATTAACTCAACTCGCCGTGTTTGGAGGAAGAGAAATGCTGCCTATGACCCAAAGAACACCGTCCCCACTGTCAAGCATGGAGGTGGAAACATTATGTTTTGGGGGTGTTTCTCTGCTAAGGGCACAGGACTACTTCACCGCATCAATGGGAGAATGGATGGAGCCATGTACCGTCAAATCCTGAGTGACAACCTCCTTCCCTCCACCAGGACATTAAAAATGGCTCGTGGCTGGGTCTTGCAGCACGACAATGACCTGAAACATACAGCCAAGGCAACAAAGGAGTGGCTCAAAAAGAAGCACATTAAGGTCATGGAGTGGCCTAGCCAGTCTCCAGACCTTAATCCCATCGAAAACTTATGGAGGGAGCTGAAGATCCGAGTTGCCAAGCGACAGCCTCGAAATCTTAATGATTTACAGATGATCGGCAAAGAGGAGTGGGCCAAAATTCCATCTAACATGTGTGCAAACCTCATCATCAACTACAAAAAACGTCTGACTGCTGTGCTTGCCAACAAGGGTTTTGTAACCAAGTATTAATGTTTGCCAAAGGGATCAAATACTTATTTCTCTGTGCACAATGCAAATAAATATATATAATTTTGACTATGTGATTTTCTTGTTTTTGTTTTTTTATATAATCTATCTCTCACTGGTAAAATTCACCTAGCCTAAAAATTCTAGACTGTTCATGTCTTTGACAGTGGGCAAACTTATAAAATCAGCAAGGGATCAAATACTTATTTCCTTCACTGTAAATACAACACCTGAACCCAGCTCGGTACATATATACAACTCCAGAACCAAGCTCAGTGTCACGGTTTGTTGGTATGTGGACCCACTATGCCGAACCACCGTAGCAGGGAGGCAGCTGGCCAAACAACAGGGAAACCCTGCAATACAAAGTCCCGCACAAGGGTACCTAGATAGTCCAGACAGTGGCTCAAGCTCTGGCACAGATGGAGGCGGGAGCAGCAGGTAACGCCAGGCGTGGCGGATGACAGCAGGTGCCACAGGTTGCGCCAGACGTGGCGAATCACACTGGACGTGGCAGATGGCACAGTACGTGGCGGATGACACAGGACGTGGCAAACAACAGCAGGTGCAGTAGACACGACTCCAACTAGTAGGCACAGAAACAAGAACACAGCACGGGATACAGGAACAGCTAACAGGGCACGAGTAACAACTGGAATGGGAAACGCTAAGGGACCATTTGCAGGACAGACTTGGGATATACTAACAACGCCCAGACAAGGATCAGAAGGGCTGTAGCCCTCTTATAGTCCAGGAAATCATGTGAGTTGATGATGATGATTGTCTTCATGTGTGTGCGCTGGCCTTTTGAGAGCGGGCACGAGCGTGCGCGCGCACCCTACAGGACACAGTGGACCAGAGCGGAAGTGAGCGCTGGCGCCTCCTAAGAAGGAGATGGGGACCAGCGCTCACAGATCCATGGCTGCGGGCGTCAGGAGGTGAGTAGATCCGATGGCCCGCGGCCATGTGCGCTACACTCAGTACATATAAATACAGCACCAGAAAAAAGCTCATTACATACATACAGTACCAGAACAAAGCTCATTACATATATACAGTACCAGAACAAAGATCAATACATATATACAGCACCAGAACAAAGCTCATTACATAAATGCAACACCAGAACAAAGCTATGTACATAAACACAACACCAGAACCAAGATCAGTACATAAATACAACACCGGAACCAAGCTCAGTACATATGTAAAACACCAGAGCCAAGCTCAGTACATATATACAGAACCAGAACTAAGGTATGTATATGAATATAGCACCAGAACAAAGCACAGAACATAAATACAGTACCAGAACCAAACATATTACATATACACCGCGTTCCAAATTATTATGCAAATTTTATTTTTCGCTGATTTTCCTAAATAGTCGATGCAAATGACAGTCAGTATAATCTTCAAGCCATCAACCGTTGGAGTATAATGCAAATTTTATTGAACAACTCTCCTAATGATAACAGATTTTTTTTTAGAAGTAAAAAACTCAAAATGCACTGTTTCAAATTATTATGCACAACAGAGATCAAAACATTTTAAAGGTTGTGAAGAGAACTAAAATGGTAATTTGTTGAATTTGCAGCTTCAGGAGGTCATATTTACAGAAATCAAAAGCTCTTTCAATCAAAAAAAACTTAGCAGGCCAAGTTACATGTTAACATAGGACCCCTTCTTTGATATCACTTTCACAATTCTTGCATCCATTGAATTTGTGAGTATTTGGACAGTTTCTGCTTGAATATCTTTGCAGGATGTCAGAATAGCCTCCCAGAGCTTTTGTTTTGATGTGAACTGCCTCCCACCCTCATAGATATTTTGCTTGAGGATGCTCCAAAGGTTCTCAATAGGGTTGAGGTCAGGGGAACATAGGGGCCACACCATGAGTTTTTCTCCTTTTATGCCCTTAGCAGCCAATGACACAGAGGTATTCTTTGCAGCATGAGATGGTGCATTGTCATGTATGAAGATAATTCTGCTACGGAAGGCACGGCACTCATTAGTAAACAACACGGTTTGAAAATTAGTCTTCATGTGTTTCTGAGCCCACTGCAATAGTTTCTGCTTGTGAGCATTGTTTAGGGCTGGCCAGAATAATAGCTTTATGCACACTTGCAAAGCTCTGGAGGATCTTACTGTAAAGGATCTGCCAGGCACAACTTCTGTGTATACTCCCATAGGTAATCAGTCTGCACCTGAGTCTGTGTCTCTGAGACTGACTCCATCTTCCACCACTCAGGATGGCAGGCTTAGGAGTGGGAGAGCCTATCGCAGCCTGGCCAGACGGAGCTAGCTCCCGCCCTCAGTCTATTTATACCTGCCTTTCCTGTTCCTCCTTTGCTTGTGATTCTTCTCGTGTGTTTCCTGGCCCAGCTACAGCTTCTGACTATTTGATCCTGCTCCATACTGACCCTGGCTTACTGACTACTCTCCTGCTCTGCGTTTGGTACCTCGTGCACTCCTGGTTTTGACTCGGCTCGTTCACCATTCTTGTTGCTCACAGTGTTGCCGTGGGCAACTGCCCCTTTCCCTTTGCTTTGTGTTCCCTTGTCTGTTTGTCTCGTGCACTTACTGAGCGTAGGGACCGCCGCCAAGTTGTACCCCGTCGCCTAGGGCGGGTCGTTGCAAGTATGCAGGGACAGAGTGGCGGGTAGATTAGGGCTCACTAGGGTACCAGTTCCCTCACCCATCTCTGCCCCTGTGCCTACTTCTCCAGGAAGTTTTCGCCCACTGAGAGTAACTATGATATTGGCAACCGCGAACTCTTAGCCATTAAATGGGCATTTGAAGAGTGGCGCCACTTCCTGGAGGGGGCTAGGCACCAGGTAACGGTCCTTACCGACCACAAGAATCTGGTTTTCCTAGAGTCTGCCCGGAGGCTCAACCCGAGACAAGCCCGATGGGCGCTATTTTTTACCAGATTCAACTTTTTGGTTACCTATAGGGCTGGGTCTAAAAATATTAAGGCCGATGCACTGTCGCGTAGCTTCATGGCCAGCCCTCCTTCGGAGGAAGATCCTGCTTGTATTTTGCCTCCTGGTATAATCATTTCTTCCATTGATTCTGATTTCGTCTCTGATATTGCAGCTGATCAAGGTTCATCTCCCGGGAACCTTCCTGAGGACAAGCTGTTTGTTCCCCTGCAATACCGGCTAAGGGTACTTAGGGAAAATCATGACTCTGCCCTATCTGGTCATCCAGGCATCCTGGGTACCATACACCTCATTGCCAGAAACTATTGGTGGCCTGGGTTGCCTAAAGACGTTAAGGCCTACGTCGCCGCTTGTGAGGTTTGTGCTAGGTCCAAGACTCCCAGGTCCCGACCAGCGGGCTTAATACGTTCTTTGCCCATTCCCCAGAGACCTTGGACCCATATCTCCATGGATTTTATCACCGATTTGCCTCCATCTCAAGGCAAGTCGGTCGTGTGGGTGGTAGTAGACTGCTTCAGTAAGATGTGCCACTTTCTGCCCCTCAAGAAACTACCCAACGCCAAGACGTTAGCTACCTTGTTTGTCAAACACATCCTGCGTCTCCATGGGGTCCCTGTCAATATTGTTTCGGACAGAGGGGTACAATTTGTTTCATTGTTTTGGAGAGCCTTCTGTAAAAAGTTGGAGATTGATCTGTCCTTCTCCTCTGCCTTCCATCCTGAAACTAATGGCCAAACGGAGAGGACTAATCAATCTCTAGAACAATATTTAAGGTGTTTCATCTCTGACTGTCAATATGATTGGGTCTCATTCATTCCCCTCGCCGAATTTTCCCTTAATAACCAGGTCAGTAACTCATCAGGGGTCTCCCCCTTTTTCTGTAATTTTGGGTTTAATCCACGGTTCTCCTCCGTTTCACCTGGTAGTTCCAACAATCCCGAGGTAGAGGTCGTTCATCGGGAACTGTGCACAGTCTGGGCCCAGGTTCAGAAGAACCTAGAGGCGTCCCAGAGCGTACAAAAAACTCAGGCTGATAGAAGACGTTCTGCTAACCCCTTGTTTATGGTCGGGGATCTGGTGTGGTTATCGTCTAGGAACTTGTGCCTTAAGGTCCCGTCCAAGAAGTTTGCTCCCCGGTTTATTGGGCCGTATAAGGTCATTGAAGTCCTCAATCCTGTCTCCTTCCGACTGGAGTTGCCTCCATCTTTTCGAATACATGACGTGTTTCATGCCTCCCTCCTTAAACGCTGCTCCCCGTCCTTGGCTCCCTCGAGGAAACATCCTGTTCACGTTCTCACCCCTGAGGGGGTGGAATTCGAGGTGGCCAAGATTGTGGACAGCAGGATGGTCCAAGGCTCCCTCCAGTACCTGGTCCATTGGAGAGGATACGGGCCTGAAGAGAGGACTTGGGTACCCGCCCGGGATGTTCACGCTGGGGTATTGGTCAGGAAGTTCCACCTTCGTTTCCCCAATAAACCAGGTCAACTTAGAAAGGGTCCGGTGGCCCCTCATAAAAGGGGGGGTACTGCAAAGGATCTGCCAGGCACAACTTCTGTGTATACTCCCATAGGTAATCAGTCTGCACCTGAGTCTGTGTCTCTGAGACTGACTCCATCTTCCACCACTCAGGATGGCAGGCTTAGGAGTGGGAGAGCCTATCGCAGCCTAGCCAGACGGAGCTAGCTACCGCCCTCAGTCTATTTATACCTGCCTTTCCTGTTCCTCCTTTGCTTGTGATTCTTCTCGTGTGTTTCCTGGCCCAGCTACAGCTTCTGACTATTTGATCCTGCTCCATACTGACCCTGGCTTACTGACTACTCTCCTGCTCTGCGTTTGGTACCTCGTGCACTCCTAGTTTTGACTCGGCTCGTTCACCATTCTTGTTGCTCACGGTGTTGCCATGGGCAACTGCCCCTTTCCCTTTGCTTTGTGTTCCCTTGTCTGTTTGTCTCGTGCACTTACTGAGCGTAGGGACCGCCACCAAGTTGTACCCCGTCGCCTAGGGCGGGTCGTTGCAAGTAGGCAGGGACAGAGTGGTGGGTAGATTAGGGCTCACTTGTCCGTTTCCCTACCCCCGTCATTACACCTACACCTTGAGGTTCGCGGGACTCCAGAGGCACCAGCGGCTTCAAATACCTGTTTGCTGCTTTGCAATGGCATTTTAGCAGCTGCTCTCCTAATCCTATTAATTTGTCTGGCAGAAACCTTCCTCGTTATGCCTTTATCTGAACGAACCCGTCTGTGCTCTGAATCAGCCACAAATCTTTTCACAGTTTGATGATCACGCTTAAGTTTTCTTGAAATATCCAATGTTTTCATACCTTGTCCAAGGTATTGCACTATTTCACGCTTTTCGGCAGCAGAGAGATCCTTTTTCTTTCCCATATTGCTTGAAACCTGTGGCCTGCTTAATAATGTGGAACGTACTTCTTAAGTAGTTTTCCTTTGATTGGGCACACCTGGCAAACTAATTATCACAGGTGTCTGAGATTGATTACAATGATCCAAAGAGCCCTAAGACACAATAACATTCATTAGTTTAATTGAAAAACTAATAATTAAATGTTTATGACACTTAAATCCAATGTGCATAATAATTTGGAACACGGTGTATACAGCACCAGAACAAAGCTTTGTACATATATACAGCACAGAACCAAGCTCAGTACATAAAAACCACACCAGAACCAAGCAATGTACATAAATACAACACCAGAACCAAGCTCAGTACATATATGCTGTTTTCCCCGTGGTTGCTGACCCAGAGATGCCGGCACATGTGGCTGCAGCTCCTGTCGGTGTCCTGTAGGGTGTGCGCGGGCTCACTCACAGCCTTAATGGGTCAGCGCACGCACCTGTGTTTAGTTACCCAGCCAACAACTTCACACCCTGGACTATAAAAAGGGCTCTGTCTTTTCTCTCCTTGCATGAGCATAGTTGTGTCTACCCATGTTCGTTAGAAAATGGTCCCTTAGTTCTATCCTGTTCCCAGTGTTCCCGTATCCTGTTTCCTGCATCTCATTTCAAGTAATTGTGTTTGTTCCTAAATAAAGTCTAGCATTAGAGTCGAGCTCATCCTCTGTGCTACATGTCATCTGCCATACCAGGCATCATCTGCCACGCCAGGCATCATCTGCCACGCCAAGTGGCATCTGTGCCGAGGAGACTGCTACGACATAGTGTCTGTCAGAACTTCTTTACAGGTACTCTAGTTCTAAAGACTTACATTGACTGTATTTTGGCCAGCTGCTACTCCGCTACGGCGAAGCGGCCTAGTGTCTCCACATACCCCCAGAGTTGTTACATATACAGTACCAGATCCAAGCTCAGTACATAAATATAGCACCAGAACCTACCCATGTTTAATGGCAAATGGTCCCTTAGTTGTATCCTGCTCCCAGTGTTCCCGTATACTGTTTCCTGTATCCCGTAATTGTGTTTGTTCCTAAGTGAAGTTTAGTGTTGGAGTCAAATTCATCCTCTGTGCCACTTGTCCTCCACCACACCAAGCGTCTTCTGCCACACCAAGTGTGATCTGTGCTGAGGAGTCTGCTGCGCCATAGTGTCTGCTATGCCACGTGTCTGTCAGAACTTCATTACAGGTACTCTAGTTAGTTCTAAAGACTTACATTGACTGTGTATTGGCCAGCTGCTACTCCGCTGTGGCGGAGCAGTCTAGTGGGTCCACATACCGCCGAAGTCTTTACAGTACACTCAGGCCATGGATCCCGCTGGTCAACCCAAGGTCCAGGTGATGCAAACGGACATGCCTGACTTCCGGGCACGCCAGGATCAGCTCCTACTTGCAGTAGATTCTATAATCACCCGTTTGGATCATCCTACTGTATCTCATCTGGCTGCTTCCGTTGTTCCACTACTTGTTACCCCTCCTGCCTGCCCAGGGTCTACAATTCGACTGCCTCTACCACCTCGATACGATGGGGATCCTAAGGCCTGTAGAGGCTTTATCAATCAATGTATGATCCACTTTAAGTTCAGTCCCCATCTCTTCCCCTCTGATGAGGCCAAGGTAGCGTTCCATCTTGGAACAAGAGGGCCAGGAATTCTCTAAACTACCACTGTTTATAGAGACTTTCTGTACGGTGTTCGAGGAACCGGGTCGAACATCCTCTGCAGCTGGCTCACTGCTGACCCTCAATCAATGGCAGTCCTTGATTGGAATTCCGGAGAGGTCCTCCAGTGGGGACCCCGATGTCTGCACCGCTGCCTGCCTCAGGTTTGTCCCGTCGTTTCTACACTACCTCAGTCACTCTCAGGATTGCCTCCACAGTATGCAAGCTATGCTGATGTCTTCAGCAATATGGAGGCAGAGGTTCTTCTTCCTCATTGTCCATATAACTGCCCTATAGAGTTGCTCCCTGGAGCCTCACTCTCTCATGGATGGGTCAACCTGCTTCCCTTGCCGGAAACCCAGGCCATGTTGGAGTATGTCAAGGAGAACCTGTTACTAGAGTAAATGAAAAGAAAAAGGAAAACAGGCTGAGCAGTTATGCTAACCTGACGGTGTTGTGCTAGGAGCACAACACCCTGCGATGCGTATCTGTTAAACACAGGACTGCTGCTGATGATCATTGCTGGGGCGAACAAGGGCTCCGTAATTTATGTATGCAGTAGGAGAAAAAAAGCTGATTTTTCTATAGTTCAGCACTGTCCAGTAAAACAGTGTCCCATGGGTTGGAATGACCACTCCAGATGTAAGTAGGGAAAAAAGTGTTTATTTCGTGTGCCGTGGGTTGGAATGACCACTCCGGATGTAAGTAGGGAAAAAACAGTGTTTATTTCCTGGCAGGAAATGAATAACGGGACACTGTTTTACCGGATAGCAGTGAACTATAAAAAAAATTTGCTTTTTTTTCTCCTACTGCATACAAGGAGAACCTGTTGAGAGGGTTCATCGGGAGGTTTTCCTCACCAGCCTGAGCTGGATTCTTCTTTGTGGAGAAAAAGGATGGGTCACTCCGACCGTGCATTGATTTCCATGGGTTAAATCAAGTCACGGTAAAAAACAAGTACCTTTTGCCGCTTATCTCCGAGCTCTTCAACAGGAGACAAGGTTTTTACTAAGCTGGATCTACGCGGGGCCTGTAACCTGATTCATATACGCAAGGGTGACGAATAGAAAACCGCATCTAACACCTGAGACTGTCACTACGAGTATCTTGTCATGCCCTTCGGACTGTGTAACGCTCCAACAGTATTCTAAGAATTTGTGAACGACATCTACCATGATCTCCTGTATGTCTGTATGGTGGTGTATCTGGACGACATCTTGATCTACTCACCCGATCTGACGACGCATTGGAATCATGTACGCCAAGTCTTTATGCGGCTAAGGGGGAATAAATTATATGCTAAACTGGCAAAGTGCGTATAATTCCTGGGCTATTGTGTCTCCAATCATGGTTTTCAAATGGATCTAGAAAAGGTGATATCCTTCTGGGAGTGGCCACGTCCTCAGGGTCTCTGAGCTATACACAGACTTCTTGGATTTGATAATTTTTACCATCAGTTTATTCCAAAATTCTCGTCCTTACCGCTCCCATCTTATCTCTTACCAGAAAGGGAGTGAATGCTAAGGACTGGATCCCTGAGGCAGAGTCAGCATTCTCCAACCTCAAGAGTGCCTTCTTGTCTGCCTCTGTCCTTCATCATCTTGATGTTACGCAACAGTATTCCGTGGAGGTTGGTGCCTCTTCCATTGGTGCTGGAGCACTCTTGCTCCAAAAGAATTCTAAGGGTAAGGGAGTATCTTGCGGATTCTTTTCCAAACTCTTCTCTCCTGCTAAGCGCAACTACTCCATTGGAGTCGAGAATTGCTCGCCGTCACGTTGGCTTTTTAAGAATGGAGACACCTGCTAGAAGGGTCTGCCCATCCCATCATTATCTACATTGATCACAAAAATCTTACATATCTGCAGTCTGCACAGTGACTGAACCCTCGTCAAGCTAGATGGTCACTGTTCTTCGCCAGATTTCGATTTCTTCCCTTTCGCCCTGTGGACAAAAACACAAAGGCCAATGCCGTGTCTCGGTCATTTGAAACTGACGTCTCAGAGGAGAACCCTCAACATATTATTGATCCTTCTAGGATTATTGCTGTAAATCCTCTGCAAAACAAGGACATTCCCCTGGAAAGATATTTTTTTCCTGCTGACAGGAAAAGAATTCTCAGCTGGGGAGTAACTCCAAACTGGCCGGGCATTCTGGTGCCCGTAAGACTCAGGACTTTATTGCTCGTCATTATTGGTGGCCCTCGCTACCTAGAGATGTCTTGGACTTTGTATCCTCCTGTGCTAATTGTGCCCTAAACAAGTCCTCTCATTCTAAATCTGCTGGTCTGCTCCAATCTCTGCAGGTGCCTGATGCTCCCTGACAACACATTGCTATGGATTTTATCACTGAACTTCCCCGTTCTGCTGGATGTACTACGATCTGGGTAGTAGTGGATCGTTTCTCTAAAATGGCACATTTTATTCCTTTAACGGGCCTCCCCTCAGCTCCTCGTCTGGCAGATCTGTTCATCCAACACATTTTTCGTCTACATGGACTACCTCTTCATATTGTTTCTGACAGGGGTGTACAGTTCACGTCTGAATTCTGAAGAGCCCTGTGTAATCTTTTGGATTTGTAGCTGGACTTCTCTTCTGCCTATCGCCCACAGTCTGACGGTCAAGTGGAAAGAATCAACCAAATACTAGAGAATTATCTCCATCATTATGTCTGTCCAACATAACAATTGGGTACAGCTTCTCCTTGGGTGGAATTCTCTTATAATAACCATACAAGTGAGTCTACTGCTTCCTCTACGTTCTATTGCATACAGTCAACACCCACTAGTTCCTCTCTCAGTACCAACTATTTCTCAAGTGCCTGCAGCTAATTCACATCTGGCAGCAAAACAAGTCCGTGATCCTTCAGGTAGTGGATCGCATGGAAACATATGCGAATAAGAAGAGAAGGGTTCCTCCTCAGTTTCTCCCCAGAGTCAAGGTCTGGCTCTCCTCAAGGAACATATCTCTGAAGATCCCTTCCCACAAATTTGCTCCCAGGTTCCTCAGGTCCTTCGAGGTGTTACAGCAAATAAACCCCGTGTCCTATAAGCTTAGACTGCCTCCTACTCTCAAAATCCCCAACTCGTTCCATGCGTCCCTCTTAAAGCCTGTGGTCCTGAACCACTACAGCAAATCTCTTGTTTCTACAGTTGCTCCAAGCGGTTCTTCTGACGTCTTCGAGGTGAAGGAAATCTTGGACTGAAAAAGGGTAGGAGGAAAAACTTCTTATCTGGTGGACTGGAAAGGGTTTGGTCCTGAAGAGAGGTTTTGGGAGCCAGAAGAGAACATCAATGCCCCAGCTCTCATCAAGAAGTTCCTCTTATGCTCTGGACCTAAGAAAAGGGAACGTAAGTGGGGTACTGTTGTGCCCGCGGTCGTTGACCGTCGTCATGTCCTACTTACTGGCAGCCATGACCGCAAGACATTTTCTTCATGCTAGCCTCTCCCTCCCCAGTGACCCCGGCACATGCGGCTGCAGCTCTCTTCTGTGTCCTGTAGGGTGCTCACTCACGCTTAATCCTTGCCTTAAAGGGCCAGCGCGCGCACCTGTGTTTAGTTCCCCAGCCAATCTCTTTACACTCTGGATTATAAAAAGGACTCCGCCCTTCCTCTCCTTGCCTGAGCGTTGTAGTGTCTACCCATGTTGGTTAGAAAATGGTCCCTTAGTTGTATCCTGTTCCCAGTGTTCCCGTATCTTGTTTCTTGCATCAAATATCCAGTAATTGTGTTTGTTCCTAAATAAAGTCTAGCATTGGAGTCGAGTTGATCCTCTGTGCCACGTGTCATCTGCCACGCCAAGCATCATCTGCCAACCCAAGCCAAGTGGCATCTGTGCTAAGGAGACTGCTATGACATAGTGTCTGTCAGAACTTCTTTACAGGTACTCTAGTTCGAAAGACTTACATTGACTGTGTTTTTGCCGGCTGCTACTCCACTACAGCGGAGCAGCCTAGTGGGTCCACATACCCCCAGATTTGTTACATATACAGTACCAGAACAAAGCTCAGTACATAAATATAGCACCAGAACCAAGATCAATACTAAATACATCACCAGAACAAAGCTCAGTACATATGTACAACACCAGAACCAAGCTCAGTACATATATACAGCACCATAGCTAAGCTAATGTAGCAGTGCAGCTACTGGACAGTGCAGAAATTGTCAGGTTTTAAGCAACCCGGGAACATGTACAGCAGAGAGGGCTTTCTCTGCTGTTGCTTGGGTATAAAGCCCGGAATAGGGCCTGATTTGCAGGAGTGTGAAGGAGAAGGACGGGCTTCCACTCCATACAGACAGTCCGTGTCTTGGGCTGTCTGATGAGCCTAGTTAGGCTTCACCTGAGGCGGCTCTTTAATTGAGGTGTGGGCAGTTCATAAAGGACTCTCAGTCTGGGGAAGACAGGCATGCTAGCCTGTGAGAGTCACCACCGTGTAAGGTAAAGCTGCCTATGTTTTGAGGTACTGGGCACAAGGCTCAGGGTCTCTTAGTGAGGGACACTTAATGTTTAGTTAGAGGCTGGACGGCCTAGGGTTTGTTTTGAACTGCTGTGTAAAACCATCTTTCATATGTGAAGACAATAAAGCTAGCTGCGGCTGGTTTAAACTTTTAGTCAATGAGTTGGAGTGAACTTTCTATGTGTGCCAACCATCTCACCCTGGAGATGGCGATCCTGTGAGCTAAGTGGTCCCCAAGATGTCACACTATGTTTTTAAATAAAGCACCAGAACAATGCTCAGTACATAAATACAGTACCAGAACTAAACTTATTACATATATACGGCAACAGAACCAAGCTTTGTACATATATACAGAACAGAACCAAGCTAAATACATAAATACAACATTCAAACCAAGCTTAGTACATATATACCTGGCCGCCATCAGGAATTTCTGGGCCCCATACAGCCAAGGGCCCCCCTCCAATACCGAGGGTTGAGCAATGGAAAGCAAGTTTGTATGTTATGCGCGGAAACTGATTTTGGTACTGATGTCAATTACAGTGAACGAAACCATCGGTCAGGCCAGGGGCGTAACTACCGCTATAGCAGCCGAAGCGGTTGCTACAGAGCCCGTGGCATGAGGGGGCCTGTGCCGTCCACCGACATGGCCTCTCCCAAGCCCGGTGGAGCCACTAGCAGCCGTTATGGGTCCCACTATAAATATGTATAGCCTGGTCCCTAACATCCGTGCTAGTTATGCCACCGGGCAAGAGGGGGCCCCGATGCTAGCGATAGCCACATTCACTAGTATTTGCGTCCTCAGGACGCATATACAAAGGAATACTATAGGCTGCAGGCCAGGTTAGCCGCTGGGAAGACTCCCTGTGCAGGCCGGCGTGATGACGTCACTGCATCACGCTGGTCTGCGCATGCGTCCCGCCCGAAGGAAGTGCAGCACTCCGTCTACTTGTGATGTAAGCTACTGGACAAAGCGATTTTTGGCCATGGAACCTGTGTCGTGGCCAAAGTCGTAGTGTAGCCACAGCCTAGAACTATACTATATATCAATATATATGAGATAGATAGATAGATAGATAGATAGATAGATAGATAGATAGATAGATAGATAGATAGATAGATAGATAGATAGATAGATAGATAGATAGATAAGTATAATATCTTTATTTCCATCTAAATTGCATTTATTTTTTTGTGTTAGAAATAATAATAATAATCTTTATTTGTATATCTACCTATCTCTTTATCTATATCTTTCATATCATATGTATAGATGTATTGCGACCACATTCACTGTCACTACTTGCCATGTAGTCTACGGAACATAGTGATTTTTGGCCGTGCAACCTGTGACGCGGCCAAAGTCACCGAGTAGCTCCAGCCTAAAACTATACTATCTATCAATATAAGATAGATAGAAATAATAATAATCTTTATTTATGACACAAAAAAAATCTACATTTAGATAGATGATTATTATAATATCTTTATTGTGGACTAGATCAGGGGTCTCAAACACGCGGGCCGCATGTGGCCCCTGAGTCTGTCATCTACGGCCCACGGGGCACTGCAGCTCCCTCGGAAGAGGAGAGAGCAGGCCGAAGGAGGAGTGCACCGGCTCTCCATCATGACGTCCCAGAGCAGAGCTTATACTAGCTCTCTGCTTCGGGACTCGTGCTCTGAGGAAGCCCCTGACATCACTGTCCATATATGGACAGTGATGTCAGGAGCAGAGCAGGAATCCCAGTCTGAGTGCTAGAAGCAGCTCTGCTCCGGGACTCTGGCTGGGAAAGCCCCTGATATCAATGTCTATATATGGACAGTGATGTCAAGAGCAGAGATGGAGTCCCAGGCAGAGCGCAAGTAGCTCTCTGCCTGGGACTCCGGCTCTGGGGTTGCCCCTGAAATCACTATCCAGCTATGGACAGTGATGTTAGGGGCTTTCCCAGAGTACTGGAGCAGAGCCTATACTATAGTAATGTAGTATTGTTATAGTAGTTCGAATAACTAATTGATTAACAATAATTTTGTACTGTGTCAAATTTGAAAATAATGCGGTTCGTCAGCTTCACATTTTTTCTATGCCCATTTACCCGGCCGAGTTTGAGACCCCTGGACTAGATAGATAGATAGATATGAAATAGATTACAAATAAATAAGTGTTTTATTACTACGATTAATGTTTTCCTTCCCGGACAGCCTGCCAGGAGAGGGAGAAGTTACAACAGGGCAGCCCGCGAGGGCGGTCCATGAGGATGGGCGCAAGAGGGATGGCACAAGGGGGACGGGGGTGCCGTGAGGGGGGCAGTTGTGCCAAGAGGGCGCGGGGGCTGTGCTGCGAGGTAGGGCGGGGGGAGTGCACCGCAAGGGCAAACGGGTCGTGTGTGCCGCGAGGGGGAGGAGCGTATGCTGCGAGGAGGGGTTGTGCCATGAGGGGGGCGAGGGGATAGTTAGCATATAGTGTGCGCCATTTTAAAAGTTGATTTTATAGATTTTTCTGCATCTGAAAAAAAAACATACAGAGGAATGTATTATCGCATGGTGGCAGTTCAAGGAGTTAAAACTACAGGTTCTCATTAAATATACAATAAATTGAAAACCACTCCATCTGCCCTGCAATTTTATTATTCTTATAAATATATCCTATATAATTATAGCTCCAGAACCAAGCTCATACATACATACATACAGTACCAGGACCAAGCTCAGTACATATATACAGCACCAGAACAAAGCTCAGTACATATATACAACTCCAGAACAAAGCTCAGTACATATAAATAAAGCAGCAGAACCAAGCCCAATACATAAATACAACACCAGAACAAAGCTCAGTGCATATATACAACTCTAGAACCAAGCTCAGTGCATATATACAGTGCCAGAACAAAGCGCAGTACATAAATACAGTACAAGAACAAAGCTCAGTACATAATTACAACATCAGATCCAAGCTCAGTACATAAATACAGAACAAGAACCAAGCTCCGTACATATATACGGCACCAGAACAAAGCTTAGTACATATATACGGCACCAGAACCAAGCTCAGCACATATATATGGCACTAGAACCAAGCTCAGTACATAAATACAACACCAGAACCAAGCTCAGTATATAAATACAACACCAGTACCAAGCTCAGTACATAAATACAACACCAGAATCAATGTTCGTACATAAATATAGTACCACAACCAAGCTCAGTACATAAATACAATACCAGAACAAAGCGTAACACATAAATACAGCACCGGAACCAAGCTTATTACATATATTACAGCACCAGAACAAAGCTCAGTATATATATATATATATATATATATATACAGCACCAGCACAAATACAGCTCAGTACAGAGGTTATTTGTCTGTTTAACAGCTCCCAGTGTTGCCTAAACTAGGGGACTCAAACACGCAGCCCGCAGGCCACCATAGCTCCTTCGGGAGAGGAGAGAGCAGGCCGAAGGAGGAGTGCGCCGGTGAATGATGAAGCCCCTAACGTCACTGTCCATATATGGGCAGTGATGTCAGGGGCTTCCCTTGAGTCGGAGTCCCAGAGCAGACCTTATACTAGCGCTCTGCTCCGGGACTCCTGCTCTGAGAAAGCCTTTGACATCACTGTCCATATATGGAGAGTGATGTCAGGAGCAGATCTGGAGTCCCAGGCAGAGCGCTACTAGCGCTCTGTCCGGGACTCCGGCTCTGAGGTTGCCCCTGACATCACATTCTGGTCCAGGAGGATCCCCTGACATAACTGTCTATGGACAGTGACATCAGGGGCTCCTCCAGCAGAAAAATCCCCGGCCTAAGCATCGGCAACGCTCTGGCTGGGGATTTCGCTCCTACAGGGAGCCCCAATGGAGCTATCTAGAGGAGGTGGTGTGTGTGTGGCATCATCTACAGAGGGCAGTGTGGCATTATCTATAGAGGGCACTGTGGCATTATCTATGGGTGGGTGTGTGGCATTATCTACGGGTGGGTTTGTGGCATTATCTACAGAGGGCACTGTGGCATTATCTACAGAGGGCACTGTGGCACGATCTAAAAAGGGGCTGCCCAATCTTCATATTCTTGTGTCTGCCAAAATGCATTTAGCGACACTTAAACTGGAAAACTGGATTTTTAAAATATGCACGTGGACTAAACGTGCAAATTTGAATTAAGTTTAAACCTAGCGCTATTATTATAGTAATGTAGTATTATTATAGTAACGTAGTATTGTTATAGTAGTTCAAATAACTAATTGATTAACAATAATTTTGTAATGTATCAAATTTAAAAGTAATGCGGCCCATCACCTTACAATTTTTTCTATGTGCGGCCAATTTACCCAGCCGAGTTTTGAGACCCCTGGTCTAGACAATGGTAAGGGTAGGCTGGGAGTTGATGTTTCACAAAAAACAATGGTACCACCCATCATCTCGCTGCAGATCATACAGGGAATACAGTACTGAGCCAACATAGAGACAGAATAAACATTTACATCCAGTGACTCACAGGTCGTCTTCTTTCCTCTTTTTCCTTCATTCGGTCCAGACCTCCATGATGATTTCTTCTAGCTATGCCTGCAGAGTTTTCCGCCAGTTGTCTTTGGCTCCTAACTTTTGAAGCACATTCCCAACCCCCATACTAACACAAACACCTCATTGCCATATTCTACGCCCCTGAATACAATAGCACCAATTACTGTGCTGATTATTATAATAGCACCATGTACTGTGCCCCTTAATACTACTATGTCAGACTTTGTGCCCCCTGAAAATAAAGTGCCACACATAGTGCCCCTAACACACACAGTGTCTCTGAAAATAATGCCACACTTTGCTCTCTTAAGATAGTGCCACACACTATGCCCCCTGAAATTATATCACCAATTACATAGTGCTTTCTGAAGATAAAAAATATATTTTTGACCCCTCAAAATGAAGTGCCCCACAGTGTGCCCCCTGATGCCACACACTGTGTTCCCTGAAGATAACTCACCACACACACAGGGTTGCTACGATACCAAAAGTTTGACTTCGATATCGATACTTTGTGTAGTATTGTGATTCTTGATACCAAAACGATACCTGAGGACAAAAACATTTTTCTTTTTTTTTTTTCCTATTTGCATCCCAGCGCTCTACCTTTTTGATTCTTTTTTCTTTGTTCGATGTGGCATTATGAGACTTTGTTTTTGCAGGATGAGTTGTACTTTATGAAGGTGCCCATTTTAGTACATTTACATCATTGTTTGATATATGTGTATATATATATTTATATTTTATAAACTAAGCTATAAATTTGTTGTGTAGATTAATACTGTTGCAACGATACCAAATATGTGCATGTTATTTTATGGGATGTTTATTGTGCATTTGTGTATTTTACTGTTTTTTTTATTTAACACTACTTTTTTTAAATGTTACTTTTTTATTTTTTAGCTTTAATGTACTGGTATATATCTATTTACCAGTACATTAGCCTGTTTACTGATAGTACACAGGCAGTAGATAGGGCAATGGTTAGGGCTTTCTCCAATCTCCACCGTTGGAGCAGGGCAGAAGCAGCGTATTACAGCTATTACCCTGTTCCTGATCACGCAAGCACACTTGCTTTGATGTGATGTGGCCGGCGCTGCACTAATGAGCGGAGGCATCAGCACTAAATATAGAAAACAAGGGGGTGCTTTGCGCGCACCATATTCTCTGTCTTCAGGTCCAGTGCCGCTGCTCATTTGTGTGGCGCCGGACACATCACATCATGCTAATCACTAAATTCAAGTATTACAATACTAAGCTGTGTGGCTGCACAGCTTAGTATCGAAATACATTAATTTATGGTATTGAAGCGTTTGAGGGCGCACAGCATAGAAATAGTATCGATATTTCGATGCATCATGCAACCCTACACACAGTACCCCATGACGATAGTGCCACATACTGTGTCCCCCAAAGATAGTGCTACACACTCTACCTCCAGGGCCATTTAGGGCTGATCAATTGTATTCACGTCCCAAGGACGTGGATACAATTGAGTGCAGGGGGGACCGAATTTACATTCCTCTTCTCCCTGGTTTTGCGAACTGGCTGTCATTTTAACAACTGATTCAGAAGAACAGGCAGGATTCCACCCCTGGATGGACATTGACTTTAGCCCCTTCTGGACCAAGCTAATTTTGGCCTTCAGGACAGCCCCATTTTCTCAAATCTGATGTGTCTCCTTTATGTGGTAATAACTTTGGAATTCTTTCACCTATCCAAGCGATTCTGAGAGTGTTTTCTCGTAACATCTTGGACTTTATGTTAGTGGAAAAATGTAGTCGATAAATTAATTGCTTATTTGTGAAAAACACCAAAATGTAGATAAAATTTGTAACAATTATGATTATTCTAAATTTAAATGTATCTGCTTCTAACAAAGATCGTAATACCACCCAAAATAGTTACTAATTAACATTTCCCAAATGTCTACTTTATGTTTGTATCGTTTTTTGAATGTTCTTTTATTGTTCTAGTACCATACAAGTGTAAGAAAATTTCAAAAGGTTATTTTTTCAGGGACCAGTTCAGTTCTGAAGTGGCTTTGAGGGGCCCATATATTTGAAACCCCCATAAAAACACCCCATTTTCAAATTTTTACAAGGAATAAAGGAGAAAAAGCACCCCAAAATTTGTAAATCAATTTCTCCCGATTACGGCATTAGGATTTTGGAGCGCAGATTTTGCTTGGTAGATATTCTGTTTGGGGAATTACTGGTATTTTAGTTTATAATGTGGGGGCATGTAAGCTGTGCGGAGTACATCAGGGAATAATAAGAGGGTATAATAATGTGGTAAATAAATAATAATCTGGAGATGTATGGCCAGTGTCGCACTGATAAATGTTGACCAATCGCATCCGCTTTGGAACAAAAATAAAAAAGTTCTGGCTCTCAGAATATGTCGACGCAAAATGTGCAGAGTGCACATTTTGCGTCGCTATATATTGTGAGAGATATAATTTTTTTATTTTTTCTCCACCGGAGCTGTGTTATGGCTTATTTTTTGCAGGAAAATCTAGTCTTCATTGGTACCATTTTGGGGTACATGCGATTTTTTTTTATTTTTTTTTTATCACTTTTTATTCTATTTTTTTGGTAAGCAAGGTGGCCAAAAACAAGTAATTCTGTCAATGTTTTTTATTCTTTTTTTTACAGCATTCACCATGTGCTATAAATGACATATTTACTATATTCTGTGGGTCGATATGATACGGCGATACCATATGTATATAGTATTTTATATTTTACAGTGTTTGCACAATAAAATCACTTTAACCCCTTAATGACCAGACCATTTTGCGCGTTAATGACCAAGGATTATTTTTTATTTTTTCATGGTCGCATTCCAAGAGTCGTAACTTTTTTTTTATTCCGTTGACATAGCCGTATAAGGGCTTGTTTTTTGCGGGACGAGATGTATTTTGTAATTGTAGCATTTTTAGATGCTTATAATATATCGATTAGCTTTTATTAACTTTATTTTAGGAGAGAATTTAAAATAAGCAGCTATTCCAGCATTGATTTTCACGTTATAAATTTACGCCGTTTACTATGCAGCGTAAATAACATGTTAACTTTAATCTATGGGTCGGCACGATTAAGGGGATATCAAATATGTAAAGGTTTTATATGTTTTCCTACGTTTGCACAATAAAAACCCTTTTAGAAAAAAATTACTTGTTTTTGCATCGTCGCATTCCAAGAGCCGTAATTTTTTTATTTTTCCGTCAATGTGGCCGTATGTGGGCTTGATTTTTGTGGGCCAATGTGTAGTTTTCATTAGTACTATTTTGGGGTACATAGGGCAATAGATTAACTTTTATTTATTTTTTATGGGGGGAATGGGAGAAAAGAGAGAATTTTGCCGTTGTTTTTTGCGTTTTTTTGGACGACGGTTTAATTAATGTGTTCATTTTATTGTTCAAGTTGTTACGATCGTGGGGATACCATATATATGTATGTGTTATTTGTTTGGCACTTTTACTAAATAAAACCACTTTTTGGGCAAAAAAAGTAGTTTTATTTGATTTTGACTGTAAATTTTTTTATTTTTTTTTCACAAACTTTATTTAACTGCTTTACATTTTTTTTTTAGTCCCACCAGGGGACTTCACTATGCGATCTACTGATCGCATATATAATGCTTTGGTATACTTAGTATTAGCATTATTGCCTGTCAGTGTAAAACTGACAGGCAATCTAGTAGGTCATGCCTCCGGCATTTAATGGGTTAAACTGCCGGAATCGGAGCGTGCTTCGATTCCGGCAGTTGCAGCAGGAGCCAGGCTGTGTATAACAGCCGTGCTCCTGCCGCTGATCGCGTGCAGTACACTGTCAGTACCCATGCGATCAGAGGACGGATATATCCGTCCTCCTGCGCGAACTAGCAGCTGCAGAGGATGGATATATCCGTCCTTCGGAGTTAACAGGTTAAAGAAAAAAAAACATTTGTTTTTTGTATCACCATAGTCTTAGAGCCATATGTTTTTTCATTTTCCATCAAAAAAGCTGTGAGGGGGGGGGCTTGTTTTTTGTGGGACGGGCTGTAGTTTTTATTGGTACAATTTTGGAGTACTTGCAACATTTTGATCTCTTTTTATTCTGTTTTGGGTGGGGTGGTGACCAAAAAACAGTGATTCAGAATTGTTTTTTGTTTCATGTTTTTACAGTGTTCACTATGCGGGGAAAATAACATATCATTTTTATAGATTGGGTCATTACGGATGCGGCGATACCAAATATGTTTTAATTTTTTTTCCTATAATAAAAGACTTATTATGGGAAAAATGCAGTGTTTGTTTTTTTAACTTGAAACTTTTCTTACTAAATCTTTATTAACTTTCTTTTTTGTCCCACTAGGGGACTTGAAGGTATGAAGCTATTCTACTATTCCTATTCGCTATTCTACCTACATAGTGCAGTGTACTACAGCTGTTAGTGATTCACTGACAGCAAGCCTATTAGGCTTTGCCTCCTGGCAGGGCCTAATAGACTTACGTAAAAAGGCAGACCAGGAGGCCGATGGTTATGATAGCAACCATCGGGTGCAATCTAACCACCTAGATGCAGCGATTACTTTGATCGCTGCATCTAAGGGATTAATCAACCGCATCGGAGGCTAGCTCCAGTCCTTGCCTTTACATAAAGGTGTCAGCTCTGACAAACAGCTGACACCTGTGGATGATGGCGCAGGCTTAGCTTCTGAGCCTGTGCCATCTTCTTGGCCCTGATAGTAAGCGTTTTAGGCCCCGCCTCTTCGCGGGATCTAAAAGGCTTCCGTACTTGGCAGACCAGGAGGCCATTGTTAGGCCTCCGGTTGCCATAGCGACCACCGGCATCCCGGCGACAGCGGCGCAGAGGTGCTTACAGGCTGGAAACCACCTAGATACAGCGATCACTTTTGATCGCTGCATCTAAGTGATTAATCTGCAGGACCGGAGGCTAGCTTCGGTCCTGGCATTTACAGCAAGATGTCAGCTGTAATATAGAGCTGACACCTGCTGGTGATGGCGCTGGCTCAGGTACTGAGCCAGCTCTATCACCATCATGTACAGTTAAGTGAGAAGGCGCTTACACATTAGCGCTGAAGACATAACTGTACGTGATTGGGCGGGAAGGGGTTAAGTCAAAGCTGAAGCATAATTGGGTTGTGCAGCAACAAAAAAGTAAGCCTACATCTGAATGTCTGAGGAAAATCAAGTCAAAACAAGTCAATGTTTTACCTTGAGATGATGTGACAGGATCTTCAATGAACTATTTTGCCCAAATGCATACATACATACCAATCTGTCTAAAGCAGTTCTGCATAAAAGAGTAAGCCAAAAAAAAAAGAAGAAAAAAAAAAGGAAAGTAATCTAAATGTTTTGAATGGGGTTGTAAAAGACTAATCTCAAAATATAGAAAGCATTTGATTGCAATTATTGCAGTTTAACCAGTTGTTAACTGTAAAGTAGACCTACTAGATCCATACAAGGATATGTTACATGATTTTCATGACAACCTGACTGAAATCAGAATATTTCAGTAACGTAATTTCAGGAGTTGGGCTTCTAATTTATAGTAATCATATTGCAGCATAGATTGAAAATATGAAAAAAAAACTTATGCTACATTTTTTTAAATTCTTTTTTATTTTCTTCTCATAGATATATAGCCATTAAGGATATAGGTGATTAACAAATGCACACAAAGCATGGTCACTTACTGAAACAGGAGCAGGTTAAATCACCACCTCCTAGCAGGATACAGACAGACCACAATTGCTATATAGAGGGAGAGTGCACAGGTGCAGATACTGATAAAACAGCCACTCACACGCCTCCTATCCATGAGGTGGCTGGCTGCCTAGTATAAACATTGCACACAGATAAGGCTTCTATAAGGGTATGTTCACACGGCCTATTTACGGACGTAAATCGGGCGTTTTTGCCCCGAATTACGCCCGAAAATAGCGCCTCAATAGCGCTGACAAACATCTGCCCATTGAAAGCAATGGGCAGACGTTTGTCTGTTCACACGAGGCGTATATTTACGCGCCGCTGTCAAATGACGGCGCGTAAATAGACGCCCGCGTCAAAGAAGTGACCTGTCACTTCTTTGGCCGTAATTGGAGCCGTTATTCATTCACTCCAATGAATAGCAGCGCGAATTACGCCCGTAATTGACGCGGCGTTCAAGCGCCTGCACATGCCGGTACGGCTGAAATTACGGGGATGTTTTCAGGCTGAAACATCCCCGTAATTTCAGCCGTAACGGACGCCCTCGTGTGAACATACCCTAAGTGTGCCAGTTGCATGGTTGTGTGTCGGGTGCCATGCTGGCTTACAGCCTATTACTTATGCCCATCCTATTCCATCAGAAAGGCTGACCAGCACATATCCATAGCCATTGGCGTAGCTATAGGGGTCGCAGCGGTTGCAATTGCAACCAGGCCCCGAAGCCAGGGGGGCCCACAGCCCCCCGCACCACATCAATAAAAAGTTACTATAGTAACTCGGGCCGCGGGCCCGTTACTATAGTAACAGACTGTACTTACCTTTCTAGTTCCGGATCGCAGCGGAGGTCCTGACGTCAAGCGCATGACGTCACAGCGCTATGCGCCGCGCACAACATCGAGAGGACAGAACTTCCGCCGCGGCTGAAGAGGAAGGTAAGATTAATAGTCCTGACTGGCGGGGTCCGACTCCCGGGACCCGCCAATCAGCTGTTTTGAAGGGGCCGCAGCACTCGTACGAGAGCTGCTTCACCTTCATTCCGGTCACACTGTGAATCGGTGTCGGCGATTCACAGTGTGAACGAGTAGTGAAATGAAGGGGAAGTAGCTCTCGTACGAGTGCTGCGGCCCCTTCAAAACAGCTGATTGGCGGGTCCTGGGAAACGGACCCCGACACATCAGCTATTGATAGCCTATCCTGAGGATAGGCCATCAGTGTTTAGGGACTGCACAACCCCTTTAAGCCTACGATGTAGCAGGCTTAGAGGGCCCATTAGACAGGATTGTGTGATGCTGTCTGCTGGGTCCTGTATCTAAGCCAATCACCTGGTAGGCTTAGATACATGGCCCATGTGTGATCCTGTCTGATGGGCCCTGTATATAAGCCTACCACACTGTAGGCTTAGATACAGGGCCCTAGCACACAGTAATCTTATACTGTATAAGATTACTGTCTGCTGGACCCTATATCTAAGCCTAGCTTGTGGTAGGCTTAGATACAGGGTCCCGCAAACAGTATCACACATGGGCCCTGTATCTAAGCCTAACACGTGTTACTAATCTTTTTTTTTGTGTGTTTTCTTACAGGTTCGGTCGTTGGACTACGTCGGATTCCAGGACTACTTCGATGACGGCTTTTTTTATTATCAATAAAATGGTTAATGAGGGTTGTGTGGGTTTTTTTTTAATTTCAATAAAATATTTTTTCTATGTCTTTGTGTTTTTTTTTAAACTATATTACTACCGCCTTAGTAATGGCCGCCGGCTGATTGACAGCATCCATTGCTAAGGCGGGGCTTAGTGTTAGCCACCAGGGGAGCTGGGAAGAGCCGGGTACCATCCAGTACTTGACCATCTGTAGTGATGGTCAGGCACCGGGGCAGCCGCAGGCTGGTATTATCAGGAGGGGAAAGGCCAAAAACAGTGGCCCTTCCCACCCTGGTAATGCTAGGCTGCTGCTGCTTTATTGTATCTGGCTGGTTATGAAAAATGGGGGGGACCCCACGTCATTTTAAAAAAATAATTGGAAAGAACGATGTCGGGTCCCCCCCAATTTTCATAACCAGCCTGATACAACACAGCAGCAGCAGGCAGCATTACCAGGGTGGGAAGGGCCACTTTTTTTGGCCTTCCCCAACCTAATACTACCAGCCTGCCGCCGCCCCGGTGCCTGCCCATCACTACAGATGGTCGGGTACTGGTTTGTACCCAGCTCTTCCCGGCACCCCTGTTGGCGGTGGGTATCGGGGTAATAATGGGGGTTAGTGTTGGCCTTTGCACCGGCTAACATTAAGCCCCGCCTTAGTAATGGAGGTTGTCAATCAGCCAGCGGCCATTACTAAGGCAATGATAATAAAGTTTAAAAGGATACAAGCACATAGAAAAAATATTTTATATTAACCATTTTATTGAGAATAAAAAAACGCTGTCATTGAAGTCCTTGTATCCGAAGTCCAACAACCGAACCTGTAAAAAAACACAAACACACAAAAATAATCAGTAACACATAAAGAAGCAAAACAATTATTATTCTTACCTTTCCTGGGTCCAGCGCTGGAGCCGCAATGTCAGCGAGCTGAGTCCTGTATCTAATCCGATCATGTGTGATACTGTCTGCTGGGCCCTATATCTAATCCAATCATGTGTGAGGCTGGGTTCACACGACCTATTTTCAGGCGTAAACGAGGCGTATTATGCCTCGATTTACGCCTGAAAATATGGCTCCAATACGTCGGCAAACATCTGCCCATTAATTTGAATGGGTTTGCCGACGTACTGTGCCGACGACCTGTAATTTACGCGTCGTCGTTTGACAGCTGTCAAAAGACGACGCGTAAAATTACAGCCTCGTCAAAAGAAGTGCAGGACACTTCTTGGGACGTTTTTGGAGCCGTTTTCTCATAGACTCTATTGAAAACAGCTCCAAAAACGGCCGAAAAAACGGCGCGAAAACGCCGCGAAAACGGCGCGAAAAACGCAGCGAAAAACGTGAGTTGCTCAAAAAAGTCTGAAAATCAGGTGCTGTATTTTCAGACGTTTTTTGCTCAGCGTGTGAACATACCCTAAAGGAATGATCACACGAGGGCGTCCGTAACGGCTGAAATTACGGATATGTTTCAGCCTGAAAACATCCCCGTCATTTCAGCTGTAACGGCATGTGCAGGCGCTTGAACGCCGCGTCCATTACGGCCGTAATTAGCGCTGCTATTCATTGGAGTCAATGAATAACGGCTCCAATTACGGCCAAAGAAGTGACAGGTCACTTCTTTGACTCGGGCGTCTATTTACGCGCTGTCTTTTGACAGCGGCGCGTAAATTACGCCTCGTGTGAACAGACAAAGGTCTGCCCATTGCTTTCAATGGGCAGATGTTTGTCAACGCTATTGAGGCGCTATTTTCAGACGTAATTCGGGGCAAAAACGCCCGAATTACGACCGTAAATAGGCCGTGTGAACATACCCTAATACTGTCTGCTGAGCCACTGTATCTAATCCTATCATGTGTGATACTGCCTTCTGAGCAACTGTATCTAATCCTAGCATGTGTGATACTGTCTGCTGAGCCACTGTATCTAATCCTATCATGTGTGATACTGTCTGCTGAGCCACTGTATCTAATCCTATCATGTGTAATATTGTCTGCTGAGCTGCTGTATCTAATCCTAGCATGTGTGATACTGTCTGCTGAACCACTGTATCTAATCCTATCATGTGTGATACTGTCTGCTGGGCCCTATCTCTAATCCTATCATGTGTGATACTGTCTGCTGAGCCACTATATCTAATCCTATCATGTGTGATACTGCCTTCTGAGCCACTGTATCTAATCCTAGCATGTGTGATACTGTCTGCTGAGCCACTGTATCTAATCCTATCATGTGTGATACTGTCTGCTGAGCTGCTGTATCTAATCCTAGCATGTGTGATACTGTCTGCTGAGCCACTGTATCTAATCCTATCATGTGTGATACTATCTGCTGAACCACTGTATCTAATCCTATCATGTGTGATACTGTCTGCTGGGCCCTATCTCTAATCATATCATGTGTGATACTGTCTGCTGAGTCATTGTATCTAATCCTATCATGTGTGATACTGTCTGCTGAGTCATTGTATCTAATCCTATCATGTGTGATACTGTCCGCTGGGCCACTGTATCTAATCCCATCATGTGTGATACTGTCTGCTGAGCTATGTATCTAATCCTATCATGTGTGATACTGTCTGCTGAACCACTGTATCTAATCCTATCATGTGTGATACTGTCTGCTGAGCCAATGTATCTAATCCTATCCATAGTTTATAGGGTCGTAGTGCTATAGATATGCTATGGTGTCTCCTATACACACATTTTTTTTTGGGCGGACACATATGTATTGGGGCTATTTCCCCTAACATTTTAAGCCCTGAGGGTATGTTCACACAGCAGCGTCCGTTACGGCTGAAATTACGGTGCTGTTTTCAGGAGAAAACAGCACCGTAATTTCAGCCGTAAAGGCATGTGCAGGCGTCTCTCGCTGCGTCCCTTACGGACGTAATTGGAGCTGTTTTTCCATGGAAAACGGCTCCATTTACTTCTGAAGAAGTGACAGGCACCTCTTTGACGCGGGCGTCTTTTTTACGCGCCGCCTTTTGACAGCGGCGCGTAAAAAAAATGACCGTCGGTACAGAACATCGTAAGATCCATTCTAATGAATGGGCAGATGTTTGCCGACGCTTTTGAGCCGCATTTTCGGACTTCATTACGTCTGTAAATAGTGTGTGTGAACCCAGCCTTAGTGACGCCCCCGGCTGCTAGTGCTGCATTGTTGGGTCACTTAGGATACCCAGCGATGCAGCTGAAAGCTGCGGACCGTCGGCCATGAGAAGTTTGCGGGGGGGGGGCCCATTAAGAACTCTTGCATCGGGGCCCATGGGCCTTTAGCTACGCCCCTGTCCATCCCTCCCAACCGTCCCGATTCCAGCGGGACAGTCCCGGTTTCTCACCGCTTTCCCGCCGTCCCGGCCGGTCTTCAAAATGTCCCGCTGGGCGCTGCATCAAAACAGCTGATCGCTGCTGACTGCAGCAGCGATCAGAAGAAGGCAGGAGTCTTGCGGCGGTGTTCACACTGGAATCGATGCCGGCCCTGGAGTGGACCAGACCATTCACCTGACCTGTCACCTGGCCTGTCATATGACCTCACCGGTCAGGTGACTGGACTGGTCCACTTCCGGGCCAGCATCGACACCAGTGAGAACGCCGCTGCAAGACTCCTACCTTCTTCTGACGGTGAGTGAAAGCAGAGCGGAGAGTGGCAGCAGTAGGGCCGGCTACCTCTACTGCTCTCCGCACAATGTATAAGGGGCTGTGTGTTGCGCTACCTACAGGGGACTGTATCTGCCGCTATGTACAGGGAGGCTGTATCTGGCGCTATCTACAGTGGGGCTGTATCTGGAGCTATCTACAGCGGGACTGTGTTTGGAGCTATCTACAGGGGGCTGTATCTGGTGCTATGTACAGGGGGGCTGTGTCTGGCACTATCTACAGGGGGCTATGTCTGGCGCTATCTACAGGGGGGCTGTGTCTGGAGCTATCTACAGGGGGCTGTATCTGGCGCTATGTGCAGGGGGCTGTATCTGGAGCTATCTACAGGGGGGCTGTATCTGGCGCTACGTACAGGGGGGGGCTGTGCCTGGAGCTATCTACACGCGGGCTGTGTGTGGCACTATGTACAGGGGGGCTGTATCTGGAGCTATCTACTGGGGGGCTGTGTGTGGAGCTATCGACGGGTTGTATCTGGCGCTATGTACAGGGGGGCTGTGTGTGGAGCTATCTACAGGGGGGCTTTGTGTGGAGCTATCTACAGGGGGGCTGTGTGTGGAGCTATCTACAGGGGGGCTGTGTGTGTAACTATCTACAGGGGGGCTGTATCTGGAGCTATCTACAGGGGGGCTGTGTGTGGCACTATCTACAGGGGGGCTGTTTGTGGAGCTATGTACAGGGGGGCTGTGTGTGGCACTATCTACAGGGGGGCTGTGTGTGGAGCGATCTACAGGGGGGCTCTGGTGGATGATTTTTCCATTGACTGGTAGCAGAGTTACACAACTGGAAAAAAAAATCCCCATCATGTAAATCTGCTACCTGTCAATTGAAAAGTCATCCACCACAGGGTCTCCCTCTTGACTTTCATTGTTCTCAGCCTTTTGGTTTGTCCTGCAGCCGCTGCCGCCGTGATGAGCAAGTCTTATACCCAAGATAGGAAAAGTAACACAAAGACGACATAAGCAGATCCATAATATCTGTGATATCCAGACAGTCAAGAGATCCGCAGTGAAAATGCGCGCGTGTTATTTGCAGAAGAATCTGGCCGTGATTTGATGTGTTTATGCCGGATATTGGACGTGGTTAGGGGCGTGGCTTAAAAGTTCACTCTTTTCCGAATTCAAAAGTTGGGAGGTATGCATATCAGGCGGACTACAGCAAGCGCTGACATACTATTCTCCCCCCAGCATTAACAAGGCCTGGCTGTATCCTGAAAAAATATACATGATAATCATAGGTATAAATTGACGTTTTGGCCAAAATACGCAAGCTCACAACCCACTTCAAGGGTCCTCACCATCTTGCGAGTCCCTACACTCAACCACTTCACTCTCCACATATAAAATCATCACAACAGCTAAATGGACATAAATTTACTCAAAAACACACACAAAGCATGGCCACTTACTGAAACAGGATCAGGTTAACCCCTTTGCGCACCCAGATGTGCTATTACGTCCGGGTCCCGGGGGTGATGTTTGGAGCACCCTTATGCGCTGAGCGCGCTCCATTTGCTGCGGGTGTCGGCTGTATTTTACCGCGGTTGCCTTCACTTTGCCTCTGTTAAGCCCTGCCTGTGGCCTGTAAAAATTACAATATACAGCAATACATTAGTATTGCTGTATATTGTACCAGCGATCAAGTCCCCTAGGGGAGCTAATAAAGTGTGTAAAAAAAAAAGTGAAAAAAAGCTTTTAGTAGTGAAAAAATAAATATTAAAAGTTCCAAAAACCCACCTTTTCCCATTTTCCCTCTAAAGTAATGTAAAAAATAAAAAGTTAAGAAAATTGGTATCGCTGCATCCATAAAGTCTAAGCTATTACAATACAGCATTATTTAATGCACATGGTGTACGCCGTAAAAAAAAAAAAAAGGAAAACGCCAAAATCGCTGTTTTGTGGTCAACTTGAGTCTTAAAAAAAGTAAACAAAAAGTTATCAAAAAGTTTTATGGTACCGATAAAAACTACAGCTCATCCCGCAAAAACTAAGCCCTCACACCACTCAATCGGTGAAAAAAAAAAAAAGTTATGGTTATGCTCTCAGAATGTGGCGACACAAAACATTTTTTTTAACAAAGTTTATTATCAATAAAAGTAGTAACATATAAAAAAAACTATATAAATGTGGTATTACTGTAATCGTATTGAGCCACAGAATAAAGATAAGTTGTCGTTTTTACCGCACGTTGAAAGCAGTAAAAACGCAACCCAAAAAAACAATTAAGGAATCGCAGTTTTTTCCAACTTCATCCCGCAAGTAATTTTTTTCAGTTTCCCAGTACAGTATATGGAACTATAAATGGTACCAAAAGAAACTACAACTCCTCCCGCAAAAAATAAGCCCTAACACCACTCTATTGACGCAGGGGGGGGGGTGAACCTAGCCACTCTGCTGCCTGAGGTGAACCATAAAAAGACGCCCCCCAAATCTATCCGAGTTTTTGTCATTACTAGCTTTACACAACAAACAGTGCAATATAGCAGAGAAAACGGGTCCGTAAATACGGATGGAATACGGGTGACAACGGACCCGTACTTACGGGCAAGGGTGACACGAGGGCGCAGCTCCACCACCACTATGGAACAGAAGAGGAGAAGAAGAGTGTGAATTCTTCTTCTGTTCCATGGCACCTGAGCTGTGCGCGCACGCACGCTCTCACTCCTTAGCTCTCGGCAGACAAGAACGACAAGACTGATCTCTCGTGTGAGATCACACAGTCTTGTGCTTGCCTGCACGCGAATATTCTCTCCTCTCTCCAGCTCTTGCTGTTGACACTGCCCATAGCTGATTGGATAGTGTCACAGCAATGTTATACGCCCCCTTGCCAATTACCGCCCCATTGACAGTTCATGGGGTTATTTAAATATCGGGTGCCAAATTTTACAGCACCGATATCTAAATAAGGAAAGAGGGTAGGAAAAAAAAATGTAAAGTGCCCCAGCGTTTGTGCAGCCCTGACCATTAGGGTATGTTCACACGGCCAAATTTCAGACGTATACGAGGCGTATTATACCTCGTTTTACGTCTGAAAATACGGCTCCAATACGTCGGCAAACATCTGCCCATTCATTTGAATGGGTTTGCCGACGTACTGTGCAGACGACCTGTTATTTACGCGTCGTCGTTTGACAGCTGTCAAACGACGACGCGTAAAAATACAGCCTCGTCAAAAGAAGTGCAGGACACTTCTTTGGACGTTTTTGGAGCTGTTTTCTCATAGACTCCAATGAAAACAGCTCCAAAAACGAGTTGGTAAAAAAACGAGTTGGTAAAAATGCGAGTTGGTAAAAAAACGTCTGAAAAGCAGGGTCTGTTTTCCCTTGAAAACAGCTCTGGATTTTCAGACGTTTTGGTTGACTACGTGTGAACATACCCTTACATGCTGCACTCAAATGCACATCTATGGGCAGGTGAAAGGTTCTCTTTAAAGTGTAACCACTTTTTAAAAAAACTTTTGACATGTCAGAAGTTTTGATCAGTGGGGTCCGAACACTGAGGCCCCCCACTAGTCGCTAAAACGAAGCAGCAGAAGTGCTCGGGTGAGCAATGTGCCACTTCAATTATGTTTGGCTTTCCTTGGAGAAGTGTACAGGCTCAATAGAATGTCTGAGTCCGTACACCGCTCACTTGGCTGAAAGTCGATCATAAATGAAGCGGCACAGTGCTCACCCGATCACTTCTGCTGCTTCGTTTTAGCGATCGGTGGGGGTCTCAGTGCTCAGTCCCCCACCGATGAAAACTTCTGACATGTCACTATAACATGATAAAAGTTTAGCTACAGCTTAAAGGCTATGTACACCTTTAAAAACTTATTTTTTATATATATAGACTGTCACCGCTTGTTGAGCCTTTAATTAACCCAGAGGGTAGAAGCTATATATACATTTTCTGTTTCTCTAAACAATAAATAAAGTATATTTGACTCACAATGTGTTGTTCCGAAATGGAACATATGAGGTTAATCCATTACGAACGTAATCCGTTGATCTGAGCATGCGCGAGATGCGTTCCATGTACTAGTGCGTGTCATGACTCAGGATGGAATGATAGGAATAGTCACGTGCGAAATATCAGGCTCTGCGCAGGCGCATTTGCTCTCGGAAGTTACCGAGACAACAAAACAGCATGGAGGAAGTGAGGGGATCCGCCAGAGGGTGAGCCCAATACTAATGATTAAAACGTTTTTAAATATTTTGTATGTTATGCACCTGCACTTTATGAATTGCCACTTATTCAATCAGATCATACTTAGATCTTTTTACATATTATGGGTGATATGCCCTCATAATAACTATTACACACAACGATTGCTAAAATCACATGGAAATGTACTGGAATTATTTTATTGTAAATCTGTGCTGGAATCAGAGAATTATACAATACTGTGTTTATTGTATTTTTTATTGCTTAATTATGTACCTTGATAAACTATGTATTTAAACGTGCACTGTTCACTGAAATGTACTGCTTGAGAAAGGCCCCATGGAGTAGGGCTGAAACGTCGCATTAAAGTGATCCTATTTTTCACAAATTCTGGAGTGCTGTCTCGTATCTTGGAGCGTATATATATATATATATATATATATATATATATATATACATATATATATATATATATATACATATATATATATATATATATATATATATATATATGCGATTGGTGCAAGTTTTAATTACTTTTTATTGAAAATGATTGTTACTTTTTGAGATACAGCTGCTTTGTATCCTGTATACAGAGCAGCTGTATATAGCACTGAGACCTGAATCCATTAGGTTGCTTATTATCGATCACATCTAAGTTATGAACTTAGATGTGATCGGTAACAGCTCGATCCTGCAGGACCCGCTGACCTGACGGATACAGGATTCAGCGCTATATACAGCTGCTCTGTATACAGGATACAAAGCAGCTGTATCTCAAAGTAAAAATAATTTTTAATAAAAAGTAATTAGAAAGTTGCACCAATCAAACTGAAACACCCCCCTTGCAGTATAATATCTACTGAGGGTGCTATGGGGGGATTATACTGCAAGGAGGGTACTGATTCTGACTGCTGTGGGGGAGTGCTGTGGGGGGAGCTATACTGCGCTCAGCTTTCTGCCACCACTAATTTAAGTGATGGGGGGTTGTCTGAGCATCTTACTGACAGCTGAGGGCTCTATGGAGCTGAATAATCCCCCCATAGAGCCCTCACTAATTACTATACTGCAAGGTGGGGGTCTGTGTGTTTAACTGACTTTTAAGGGCTCTAAGGGGGCGGATTCCGGACTCAGAAGTCAGTCAGATGCTCAGACCCTGCTAACCTTGCAGTATGGTACCTAGTGAGGACTCTATGGGGAAGATTATTCCCCCCTATAGAGCCGTCGGCTGTCAGTAAGATGCTCAGACCGCCCCTTGTAGAATCCCCCGCCCTTCAGCGTCGGCCGATCACTTTGAATTAGAGGGGGCAGGTTTATGGGGAAGGATTATACTGCACTCCGCTTCCTGCCCCTACTAATTTTAAAGGGGTCGGCCAACACTGGGGGCCAGGAGTATACTGCAAGGGGAGATCTGGGCGTTTTACTGACAGCAGAGGGCTCTATAAGGGGAATTATGCCTCCCATAGAGCCCTGACTAGTTACTATACTGCAAGGTTAGGGGGTCTGAGCATCTGACTGACTGCTTTAAAGGGGGGCAGAATCCCCCCCCCCCTTTAGAGCCCTCTGCAGTAAGTCAGATGCTCAGACCCCCCCTATCGTTCCATTAAAGTGATGTGAGGGCTCTATGGGGTGGATTATTCCAGCCCCATAGAGCCCTTGGATGTCAGTAAAATGCCCAGACCCCCCTTACAGTATACTCCCGGGTCCCGGTCCCAGCAGCTTCGGCCGACCGAGTTAAAGAGGCTCTGTCACCACATTATAAGTCTGATCGGCGCTGTAATGTAGATTACAGCGGTGTTTTTTATTTAGAAAAACGATCATTTTTTACGGAGTTATGACCTATATTAGCTTTATGCTAATGAGTTTCTTAATGGACAACTGGGCGTGTTTTACTTTTTGGCCAAGTGGGCATTGTACAGAGGAGTGTATGACGCTGACCAATCAGCGTCATACACTTCTCCCCATTCATTTACACAGCACATAGCGATATAGCTATATACATAAACACGCTATGACGTTACTGCAGTGTCCTGACAATGAATATACATTACCTCCAGCCAGGATGTGATGCGTATTCAGAATCCTGACACTTCGCTAATACAATCCCGACACTACAGCACAGCTAGCGTAATCTCGTTTGAAATGACAGTTTACAGCGTAATCTCGCGAGATTACGCTTGCTGTGCTGTAGTGTAGGGATTGTATTAGCGAAGTGTCAGGATTCTGAATACACATCACGTCCTAGCTGGAGGGAATGTATATTCATTGACAGGACACTGTAGTAATGTTATAGTGTGTTTATGTAGCTGCACATAGCGATATAGCTATATCGCTATGTGCTGTGTAAATTAAAGAGGAGAAGTGTATGACGCTGATTGGTCACTGATTGGTCAGCATCATACACTCTTCTGTACAACGCCCACTTGGGCAAAAAGTAAAACACGCCCAGTTGTTCATTAAGAAACTGTAAAGGATCTGCCAGGCACAACTTCTGTGTATACTCCCATAGGTAATCAGTCTGCACCTGAGTCTGTGTCTCTGAGACTGACTCCATCTTCCACCACTCAGGATGGCAAGCTTAGGAGTGGGAGAGCCTATCGCAGCCTGGCCAGACGGAGCTAGCATCTCGCCCTCTGTCTATTTATACCTGCCTTTCCTGTTCCTCCTTTGCTTGTGATTCTTCTCGTGTTGTTTCCTGGCCCAGCTACAGCTTCTGACTATTTGATCCTGCTCCATACTGACCCTGGCTTACTGACTACTCTCCTGCTCTGCGTTTGGTACCTCGTGCACTCCTGGTTTTGACTCGGCTCGTTCACCATTCTTGTTGCTCACGGTGTTTCCGTGGGCAACTGCCCCTTTCCCTTTGCTTTGTGTTCCATTGTCTGTTTGTCTCGTGCACTTACTGAGTGTAGGGACCGCCGCCAAGTTGTACCCCGTCGCCTATGGCGGGTCGTACCAAGTAGGCAGGGACAGAGTGGCGGGTAGATTAGGGCTCACTTGTCCGTTTCCCTACCCCCGTCATTACAGAAACTCATTAGGATAAAGCTAATATAGGTCATAACTCCGTCAAAAATGATTGTTTTTCTAAATAAAAAAACACCGCTGTAATCTACATTACAGCGCCGATCACATCATGTACAAGATAGGGCACTTATAATGTGGTGACAGAGCCTCTTTAAGGCAGGAACATACCTCGTGCGTGTCGTCACTTCTCCTATTCGCTCGATCGCTCCTCCTGCAGACCTGCTCCTCACTGGTGGATCGTGCTGCATAGGGCATCAGAGAGAGGAGGAGGAGTGTTACGGACGTGCCCATCATGCGGCACGTCTGCTAAGTCTGCATGCCCTCTCCCCCCGGTCCAGTCCGTCCCTGGCTGAAAATGCTGCCCCCCATTTTCGGGTAGGTGGCGCTGCCTGAGGCTGTCGGCTCACCTCGCCTCATGGCAGGTGCGGCACTGTATTGATGGAAAAATAAAAAAGTTATGTCTCTTGGAATGCGGGGAATAAAAACTGAAAATGAAAAATCTAAAAATGTCCCGAAGGGGTTAAAACACCACCTTCTGGCAGGAAACAGACAGGCACACTTATAGAAGCCTTAACTGTGTGCAATGTTTATACTAGGCAGCTACCCACTTCATGGATAGGAGGCGTGTGAGTGGCTGTTTTATCAGTATCTGCACCTGTGCACTCTCCCTCTATATAGCAATTGTGGCCTGTCTGTATCCTGCTAGGAGGTGATGCTTTAACCTGCTCCTGTTTCAGTAAGTGGCCATGCTTTGTGTGTGTTTTTGAGTAAATTTATGTCTCTGTTGTGATGATTTTATATGTGGAGAGCGATTAACAAATGGAGTGATAAATACAAATCACTGTTTATTGTATTTCCTGTGATTAATACTACATTTTCAACATCAGAAACAAAATGACAAAAATGCAACAATAGAGGACATCTAGCAGATATTTTTCATAGTAGTGTGTGAGTGTGTGACTGTGAGTGTGTCGATAGATAGGCAGATTGATACTGAAGATAGATAGTTGTAAAATATTATAACAATTTGTACAGTTCAGTTAGAAAGTTCTTACAGTATGGTAGCAGTTAAAAAATAGCATATTTCCCAATGCAATTTAGTGATATAGGGTTTTGAATATATGAATTATTTAAGTTGCAACCTATTTGCTGAAAGTTTTCAGCTTACAGGGTGGTCCTCTGTGGCTCTGCAGGCATTTCAGGTATGCCCATAAGCATGATTACAATCTCTTCTAAGATGTACTGTACAATAACTATGTCTTTAGTTTGGAAACATTTACTTTGCACTATTACTGTACAAATCCACGATTCAATTATTAAAAGGAGCCGTTTATGAGATACACACTTCTTTTCCACATTCTGTTAGATGGAAAAAAATTAAAAAAATCTTGTGTTTTGTGTTCTACTCTTCATATGAGTGTTCACTTTGCAATCATAACTGATTGGAAGAGATAATAATTCTGGGGGACTGGCATATTTTTACACAGTGTTTGAAGGATTGAAAAATAGAAACAGACAGGTAATGACCACTGTAAAGTAGGTAAGTGTATACAAAAGGACATGATGAAAATATATGCTTATATTTTAGGACTTTTATCCCTCACTGAAAAATATTAATATTGCTATCACTACTAGTAATTATTTCAAATACAGTAGTAAATTAAGTCTGAATTAATTTAAAATGAAGCTCACAATAACATGAAACATAAGATGAAATGCTTCTAAAAAATAAGTGACCATTAAAACCATGGTATTATATGGATTTGTGTGGGTTTTAGCCAGGGCCGGCCTTAGGGGTGTGCGACCTGTGCCATTGCTGCGCTAACTCCTTTCCCCTGCTTGTGTTTCAGAAGTGCCCGGGCCTAGCTACTCAGCAGCTGCCTTTCCGCCCGAGTGCTTCTTCTCATCACGGCTGCTATTGGTGACACCAGGCATGGCGCCCGTGCTGCCCGTCGGGACGGCCCCCACTTGGCGGGCAGCGCCACTAGCAGCCGTTGTGGCTGCTACCGTGGTAGCGACGCCACATTCAATCATATCTTCGTCCTTAGTAAATAAATGGACTGCGGCCTCAGGGGCTTCTCCTGGAGTGGAATCGCCGGTCACAGCATCGGCAATGCTGTGGATGGGGATTCTGCTTCAGGAGTTGCCATATATGAACAGAGACATCAAGCGCTCTATCCAGGAGCAGAATCACTGGCCAGAGGGGGATTCCACTCCTTCAGGGAGCTACAGTGGCTCTATCTACAAGGGGGTTGTGTGGCACTACCTACAAGGGGGCTGTGTGGCACTACCTACAAGGGGGGCTGTGTGGTACTACCTACAAGGGAGTCTGTGTGGCACTACTTACAAGGGGGCCGTGTGGCACTACCTACACGGGAGGCTGTGTGGCACTACCTACACAGGGGGCTGTGTGGCGCTACCTACATGGGGGGCTGTGTGGCACTACCTACACGGGGGCTGTGTGGAACTACCTACATGGGGGGCTGTGTGGCACTACCTACACAGGGGGGCTGTGTGGCACTACCTACACGGGGGGCTGTGTGGCACTACCTACAAGGTAGCTGCGTGCCACTACCTACAAGGGGGCTGTGTGCCACTATCTATAGGGGGCATCTGTGAATGGTGAGCTGATGGTCATTTTACTGTGAGTGGGGTGGCTGATCATCTTCAAGTGGTTTCCACCTCTGACCTCCAATTGAAATTAATAGGAGACAGAAAATACCTGCAGCGCTCATTTGGAGTGTTTTTTTTTTTTTTTGCCTGTGTGATTTGCCTTCACTTCAACGGCTTTAAAAACTGCAAAAAAAAAAAGAAGTCAAATAACGCTGTGAATTCAAAATCTGCCTCAAAATTCCTGAAGGAATTTTGAGGCAGATTTTTTCGTTCTTACAAAAAATGCTGTGTGAACATACCCTAAGAGTGCAGTGCTTGTTTTTAGCCATTTATTACATTATCGAAACAATTTTTGGTAGGGGTGACCTGAAGAACTTATTTTTCCAGGGGTGCCTTGAGTCTGAAAAGGTTGGGAAACTCTGTACTAGGCTACAGGATCACACCGGCCTATGCAAGAATCCCATAGTCGGCGTTGTGGAACAGCTCAGTTCGACGTGGGAAAGGGGCCTAGGTGAGCACAATTGTTTTTTGTTTGGGGGCACTGTCTACAAGGGTGAGGTGGGGGACTGTATGGCACTGTCTACATGGGCCTGGGGGTCTGTATGGCACGATCTACAAGGAAGAAGTGGGGGATTATGGCGCTGTCTACAGGGAGGCTTTATGTCACAATTTACAGGGGGAACTATCTATAAGGGGGGTGCTGTGTGTGGCAGCCAGGGGAGAGGGGCATTGTACTGTGTGGAGGCCACTAAGTGGACATTATACTGTGTAGGGGCACTACAGAGGGTAATATACTCTGTGTGACACTTATGGGGCATAATGCTGTGTGGGCACAATTAGAGGTCAAAATATTGTCCTTGAAGGGGTTATAATATATTATATTATGATTATACTGTATGGGGGCACTAAAGGGTCATTATACTGTGTGGGGGAACTATATAGGACATACTGGGGGGCATTATACTTTTTTATGGGGCATTTTTTTTATGATGGGGTGGGGCGCCGAAAGATAATTTTTCACGGGGTGCCATCGATCCTAAAGCTGGCCCTGGTTTTATCATTAAAGAGGTCACAAACAGCTGTTAATCTTTGTCATCAGATAAACAGGGCAGCAAATGTGAAGGGTCATAGCAAGAAATAGGTAGTTTTCCACAGCCCTACATATGTTATAACGTCCCCCAAAAGTAAGCTTTTCACAGGGTTTCCCACTGTTGGGCCCCCAGCAATCAGTAGTGATCAGTGGGGAAATCCAGCAGCAAGTGTTCACTCCCCTGTAGCGTCATTAGAGGGAAAACTAAAGTATTGAATACTGTTTATTTAAATCAATGGGGTGAGACACCAACTATTAAGGAAAAAAAACAACAATTTTTACGCAATACCATGACCAAACAGGTATTTTTAGACATTTAGTGAAAACATACTGGCCTTTCCTAAAACAGGATAAGATAATAGAGGAATATTCACCAGATGTTCCAAAATTTGTGTTTAGACAGGCAAGAGCTGTTGGCAATCTAGTAGCACCAACAATTAAAGAAAAATGTATGAACAAGCAAATTACCACAAATTTTTTTTAATATTGGAACCAGGTTTTAGAGCTTGTGGCAGATGTTATCTGTGTCGGGCACTCAAACAGAAAATCATGAAATACAAAAAAAAAGTGAACAACTCACAGGGAACTCAAATATTTTCAATTAAAAGCGTGATTACGTGTCGTACAAAGGGGTTATTTATGGGATAAGATGCCGATATGGCAAACTCTATGTAGGAAGGACCGAAAGACGCCTATATAACCGAACATTTCAGTAATGTAACAAAAGTATTCCTAGGACACACTTGATCCGGACCCTTTGTGAAAAAACATGGAAGTGATATTTAAGGAACGGAATTTTTGGAAAATAAGGATCCCCTATGTATGGAGAAAAGGGGACTGCATTAGAAAAATTTCTAGGGTGGAATCAAAGTAGATCGTTGATACACTGTAGATACTCTTACTCCAAAAGAATTAAATTGGGAATTTAATTATTTGCGTTCCAGATAATGTAGGACAGCTACAGATATTTGGTAAATGACTCCCCTACTATAATCATACTATATGCGAGATTCTTGAGAATTTTAATATATACACTGAAATGATGAGTGCATTAGTGTTGAGATAGAGTATGACTGCACTGTAAACGAATGCTCATTGTGTAGAAAACATAAAAAGTATAAAAAGCTAAAACAATTGTGGGATTTATGAATGTCTGCGTTATACAGGAATGAACACTTGGAATAAGGAACATAATTATTCTCTGATATATGACTGATCGTTTGGAATAAAATATAAGAAAGAATAGGAACAAACAGAAGTATTTGTATTTTTATTACTTGTGGGATATATAAGAGTGTATATTAGCATTTTCTTTAAGGAAAAAAATGGGTAGGAGATAAAAAGAAAAAAGAAAATTATATTTTCCTATTACCTATTACAGAGGTAATTTCTGGTTTATTATTTATTTAGCCTTTATGGGCACATTTTTGCTCAGTTTTATTTTTATTTTTGCTAATTTTAATATATGCTCAATAATAGAGCATGAATAAAGTACATGTTTATACATTTTTTTTGTATTTTTTTTTATATACACCACCGTTCAAAAGTTTGGGGTCACCCAGACAATTTTGTGTTTTCCATGAAAACTCACACTTATATTTATCAAATGAGTTGCAAAATGACTAGAAAATATAGTCAAGACATTGACAAGGTTAGAAATAATGATTTTTATTTAAAATAATAATTTTCTCCTTCAAACTTTGCTTTCGTCAAAGAATGCTCCATTTGCAGCAATTACAGCATTACAGACCTTTGGCATTCTAGCTGTTAATTTTCTGAGGTAATCGGGAGAAATTTCACTCCATGCTTCCAGAAGGCCCTCCCACAAGTTGGATTGGCTTGATGGGCACTTCTTGCGTACCATACGGTGAAGCTGCTTGCACAAAAGCTCTATGGGTTTGAGATCTGGTGACTGTGCTGGCCACTCCATTACAGATAGAATACCAGCTGCCTGCTTCTTCCCTAAAGAGTTCTTGCATAATTTGGAGGTGTGCTTTGGGTCATTGTCCTGTTGTAGGATGAAATTGGCTCAGATCAAGCGCTGTCCACAGGGTATGGCATGGCATTGCAAAATGGAGTGATAGCCTTCCTTATTCAAAATCCCTTTTACCTTGTACAAATCTCCCACTTTTCCAGCACCAAAGCAACCCCAGACCATTACATTACCTCCACCATGCTTGACAGATGGCGTCAGGCACTCTTCCAGCATCATTTCAGTTGTTCTGCGTCTCACAAATGTTCTTCTGTGTGATCCAAACACCTCAAACTTCGATTCGTCTGTCCATAACACTTTTTTCCAATCTTCCTCTGTCCAATGTCTGTGTGCTTTTGCCCATATTAATCTTTTCCTTTTATTAGCCAGTCTCAGATATGGCTTTTTCTTTGCCACTCTGCCCTGAAGGCCAGCATCCCGGAGTCGCTTCTTCACTGTAGACGTTGAAACTGGCGTTTTGCGGGTACTATTTAATGAAGCTGCCAGTTGAGGACCTGTGAGGCGTCTATTTCTCAAACTAGAGACTCTAATGTACTTGTCTTGTTGCTCCCACTTCTCTTTCTACTCTGGTTAGAGCCTGTGTGTGCTGTCCTCTAAAGGGAGTAGTACACACCGTTGTAGGAAATCTTCAGTTTCTTGGCAATTTCTCGGATAAAATAGCCTTCATTTCTAAGAACAAGAATAGACTGTCGAGTTTCACATGAAAGCTCTCTTTTTCTAGCCATTTTGAGAGTTTAATCGAACCCACAAATGTAATGCTCCAGAATCTCAACTAGCTCAAAGGAAGGTCAGTTTTATAGCTCCTCTAAACAGCAAAACTGTTTACAACGGTGCTAACATAATTGCACAAGAGTTTTCAAGTGTTTTCTAATCATCCATTAGCCTTCTAACACAGTTAGCAAACACAATGTACCATTAGAACACTGGAGTGATGGTTGCTGGAAATGGGCCTCTATACACCTATGTAGATATTGCATTAAAAAGCAGACGTTTGCAGCTAGAATAGTCATTTAGCACATTAACAATGTATAGAGTGTATTTCTGATTAATTTAATGTTATCTTCATTGAAAAAAACTGTGCTTTTCTTCCAAAAATAAGGAAATTTCTAAGTGACCCTAAACTTTTGAACGGTAGTGTATACTGTATTATTCTCTGACTATCATGGGAAGTGAGTTATCTTCATACTGAGCTTGAAATAGGAAATCTATCTGCTCCACATTTGAGATTGACATGCCACTGCCGACATCACGTAGGGTGTAAAAGAAGGCTATATGTCACGTAGGGTTCGTGGACCCACTGGGCCGTACCACCTTGGCGGTATGGAAGCTGGCCAATGGGTCGCAGGTCAGAGTCTATAGTTTATATAGGGTACCTGTGGCAGCTCGGACAGTAGCAAGGCAGGATTGGCAGGAACTAGGCAGCAGGTAGACGTCAGGCGTGGAGAAGCAGGACAGGCGTGATATACAGCACAGCACGGCTACAGCTAAGCATGGCACTAAATCAGGATACAGGTTACAGAATACAGGAACAAGGAACACTGGGAGCAGGAAACACTAGGGGACCATTTGCAAGACAGGCTTGGAATACAACAAAAAAGCTCAGGTGTGGGAGGTTGGGGCTGGGACCTTCTTATAGCCCAGGGTGCTCTGGAGCAATTAGCTCAATCACCAACATGCTTGCGCTCTGGCTTCTTAAGTCTGGACTGAGCTCGTGAGCTCACCCTGGTGGTCACTGTGGAGCAGGTCAGCCGTATGTGCAGACATCTCTTGAAAGAAGGGCGTCAACTGGATGGAAGGAGTTCATGGTCAGCGACCGCGAACGTTACAGTATCCCCCCTCTTACGCCCCCTCCTCTTGGGACCAGAAGGAGAGAGAAACCTCTTAATGAGGGTAGGAGAGTTGAGATTCTCCTCTGGCTCCCAGGACCTCTCTTCTGGACCAAACCACTTCCAATCTACTAAATGGTTCTTCCTCTTACTTTTTTAATGTCCAAGATCTCCTTAATCTTGAAGGTGTCTGAAGGGCTGCTGGAGGCAACCGCAGGGCTTGGAGTCTTGGTAAAGCAGTTCAGAACCACTGACTTCAGAAGAGAAACATGGAAGGAGTTGGAGATCTTGAGGGTAGGATGCAGCCGAAGCTTGTAGATGACAGGGTTGATCTGCTGCAGGATCTCGAAGAGAACGAGGAACCTGGGAGAAAATTTGTATGACGACACCCTCAGTCGAATATTCCTGGAGGACAGCCAGACCTTCGTGCCAGGTAGAAACTGAGGGGGTTCTCTTCTCCTTGTGTCCGCCTTCCGCTTCATGTGGTCGACCGCCAGCAGGATGGAGGATCGAGTCTGCTGCCAGATCTGCAGAAAGTGCCCAAAGGCCATGTTAGCAGCTGGGACCTCGGACGTAACAGGGACCGGGAGAGGAATTCGTGGGTGCTGGCCATAGACAGGAACGGCGTCTTCTGTGTGGACTCGCTGGTATGATTGTTGTAAGAGAACTCAGCCCACGGAAGCAACTGCACCCAATCATCATGTTGCTTGGTGATGAAGTGGCATAGGTAGTTCTCCAAGATCTGATTGATCCTCTCGACCTGACCATTGGACTGAGGATGGTAGGCCGAGGAAAAGTCAAACTTTATAGTTAGGAGTCCGCAGAGGGCTCTCCAGAACTTCGAGGTGAACTGAACACCCCCTCCCCCCGATCAGACACAATATGCTGCGGCAAGCCATGCAGGCGGAAGATGTTTGGATGAACAGCTTGGCCAGCAGAGGAGCAGAAGGAAGACCGGTCAGAGGAACGAAGTGGGCCATCTTTTTGAACCACCCAGACAGTACTGCATCCGGCAGAGAGAGGCAGGTACGTAATAAAGTCCATAGCTATATGCTGCCAGGGTGCATTGGGCACAGGCAATGGCTGGAGCAGACCAGCAGGTCTGGAGTGAGTGACCTTGTTGGCTGCACATACTGAACAAACAAAGTCCATAATGTCCTTGGGCAGCGTGGGCCACCAAAAATGACAAGCAATCACATCCCGAGTCTTACGGGTCCCCGCGTGACCTGCCAGTCTAGAGGAGTGTCCCCAACGGAGGATTCTTCCACGATCAGCCAGGTGCACAAAAGTCCTCCCTGGAGGAATGTCCCCAACTTGCAGGGGATTGACAGAGACCATGCAAGACGGATCAATGATGTTCACGGAATCTCCATGGTGTCTTCTGTCTCGAAAGACCTTGACAAGGCATCGGCCCTCACATTCTTGTCAGCTGGGAGATAATGGAGCTCAAACTGGAACCTGGTAAAGAACAGTGACCACCTGGCCTGACAAGGGTTCAGCCATTGGGCCGTCTGAAGTTAGCTAAGGTTCTTATGGTCCGTAAAAATCAGGATGGGATGAGCTGCACCCTCTACTAAATGTCTCCACTACTCCAGAGCCAATTTGATGGCCAGTAACTCCCGATCCACAATCGAGTAGTTGCTTTCTGCGGAAGAGAAGAGCTTCTTGAGGGCGTGGCCATTCCAGGACAGACTTTACCTTTTCAGGATCCATCTCGAGACCTTGGTTCGAGACGATATAGCCCAGGAAGGGTAGAGCATCTTTTCAAACACGCACTTTTCCAACTTAGCGTACAGACGATTCTCCCTTAACTGCAGCAAAACATGACGGACATGTCTCGGATGCGTCATAGGAGCTGGAGAAAAAAAATCAAGATATCATCAAGGTAGACTACTACACAAACATAGAGGAGGTCACGGAAAATGTCATTAACAAACTCCTGGAAGACCGCGGGAACATTACACAGGCCGAAGGGCATTACTAGATATTCAGTGACCATCACGGGTGTTAAATGCCGTCTTCCATTCATCACCCTTGCGAATCCGGACTAGGTTGTAAGCCCCACGCAGGTCTAGTTTGGAAAAAATCTTGGCACCATGTATACGTTATAATTCACTGTATTAACGATACATATAATTTGTGCTCCCACAATATAGGAAAATTAATAGATTCACTGAAGTGATATATGAGTAAAATATAACTTTATTTTGTATAACTCTCTAAAAACAAGGGTACAATCACCACTGTGAAAAAGCCCCACCGTGTGTATTAAAAACGTATTAAACAATAACTACCAAGTCCTGGTTCAATTGTGGACCCTCTATGACTTAGTAATTCATAAAAGATATCAATCCGGAATCAGCATTTAAACATGGGCATGACAGTAGTTTTGACCTTAAAACACACTAGAGCCCGCGATAACCGCACCGGAAACTCCTAATGCTAAGGTATACAACAATGCCACTGTCCCCTATGCTAAAATTCCTCATTAAACCCGACCCTACGCGTTTCTATACTTATCATCAGGGGTCTATAGCTTGGTTACTCTGGCCCAGATGCCAGCGATATTAGTTCAACAGCAGATATTCTGCTGTACACCACAGAAGCATGCTCGCATAGATATCAGCGGCATGCCTCACTACGGGACTCTGAGTTACTATAAGCACCTAACTCCTCCCCCTGTCCTTGGCAGCGCTCTCCGAACTAGCCAATCACCATCACCCCCAAATTTGTGATGCCTGTCCATGTGACTCCCGGCTGTCAGCTGACAAACCCGGAACCAACATCGACCGCATCAAAACGAACGCGCAGGCGCAGTGGAGGCCACAGACGCATCGCCCATGCTGCACAAGAACTAGCCATGATTAAGAAAGGAATTAGACAAGAAGTCTCACAGGACAAATACGTGTCAAGGTGGGAGACAACACTCAACCACCCATATAAATAATTAGAGATAAGGACTCTAACAATACATGATAAACAAGAGAAAAAAGAGTCCATACATATCAACATATGAAAGGATTAAACATCTTTATTGATAAAATAAAATACACTAAATGACATAGACAGAGAATCTAAAATAAATCCTTGTACGGATCACACATGTATACATTGATAGCAGTATATATATAATACACTGATGGTATGCACAGTTACTGTAGCTCAATGTAGCTCCAACATAGGGTGCATCAAATAGGAGTAATTTGAAATGTAAGCAGTGCAAAGATGGACAATATGCCTAACTCAAAAAGGCCTGTAATAACTCAAAAGTGATTGGTGCCTTGGAAAAACGGCATAAAGCCAAGTTAAGTCCGATAGATGCACTTACCCATATATGGGAGATTCAGTGTGACCCAGAGGTATAGAAGAGCGCCCCGACGCGCGTTTCGCCTGTGGCTTTCTCAAGGGGTCAAACTTGAGAAAGCCACAGGCGAAACGCGCGTCGGGGCGCTCTTCTATACCTCTGGGTCACACTCAATCTCCCATATATGGGTAAGTGCATCTATCGGACTTAACTTGGCTTTATGCCGTTTTTCCAAGGCACCAATCACTTTTGAGTTATTACAGGCCTTTTTGAGTTAGGCATATTGTCCATCTTTGCACTGCTTACATTTCAAATTACTCCTATTTGATGCACCCTATGTTGGAGCTACATTGAGCTACAGTAACTGTGCATACCATCAGTGTATTATATATATACTGCTATCAATGTATACATGTGTGATCCGTACAAGGATTTATTTTAGATTCTCTGTCTATGTCATCTAGTGTATTTTATTTTATCAATAAAGATGTTTAATCCTTTCATATGTTGATATGTATGGACTCTTTTTTCTCTTGTTTATCATGATTAAGAAAGGAGTATGACGATATTAAGAATTTGGATAAGTATTGCGGATCAGCTCAAGCCCGCAACTGGACTACCATTGATAAAGCACCTTCCCTGTAAGTACATATTGTAAAAATGAGTAAACGATGTAATGTCTCCCACACTTTGAAGTTTTTGAAACACCTGCTGAAACAGGACCATGCCTATTAGTCCAAGTGACAAAATGCAAATTGCTGAATAAAAACCTGGCACAAGGGCCATATAGCTGGCTGCCTTGAAAGGATATCAGACGATGAAAATGCATATTTAAATAAAACAGGCATAATTTGTCTGCTCGTTTAAACCTGCTGGTTGTACACACGCCAGTCTATAAATCCACTGGGCTTCTTTACGCAGAATGAGATTGTCCCAATCCCCTCCCCGTTTAGGAGGCCTTATGAGTTCAATTGCCTGAAATTTTAAACATTCTGCTCTACCCTGATGTTTTGCATGTACGTGTTTGGATACAGGAGTATCTCTCGAATGGACAATATCTCCAACATGCTCTCTAATCCGGCGCCGAAACTGCCGCACCGTTTTTCCCACATAATTCAGTGGACATGGACATGTTATCAGGTAGACCACCCCTGCTGTTTTACAATTGACAAAATCTCGAATATCGTACTCCACCTTCGTGGCAACACTTTTAAATTTGTTTCCTCTCTGAATGAAATCACAGGCTTTGCAACTGCCACATCTATGTGTACCCGGTATCTGTCTGTCCAGCCAGGTTCCTTTTTGTGTAATGGGGTCGAAACAACTCTGCATGACCCTATCCCTAATGTTTTTACCTCTGCGGAACGTGACTGAGGGCCATTGTGTGATCTGATCTACCAAGTCTGCATCAGCACTAAGAATACGCCAGTATCTTTTCAAAATTTGCATAATTTCACATTGTTTGGAATCATAAGTGCCTATGAGTCTCGTGACTTTTTCCTCTTTTCGTTTTCTAGGGACAAGAAGACTCTGCCTATCTGCATCCCTCGCACCCTCATAGGCCTTTCTGATTACTCCCATGAGAAAGCCTCTATCCTTCAATCTACCAGTGAGCTCCTGCGCCTGCCTCTCGAAATCGTCCATCGAGCTACAGTTCTGGCGTACTCTCATAAACTGGCCTTTGGGGATACCACGTTTGAGGGGATAAGGGTGGCAACTGTTCCATTGGAGGAAACTATTGGTTGCTGTTTCCTTACGGTGTACTTTAGTACGAATTGTACCTACCGCTGTTTTAATGATTTTAAGATCTAAAAGGGACAGTTCTTGATTACTGATTTCACATGTGAACCTTAGCCCTAGATCGTTTATATTAAGGGCTGCTACAAAGCTATTGAATTCCTCCACTGTTGAATTCCAGAACAGCAACACGTCATCAATATATCTGATCCAGATCCCTATTGATGAAGTCCACTTGGCAAATCTATCCCCAAAAACAATTGTCTCTTCCCACCAGCCAAGAAATAAATTTGCATAGGTGGGGGCAGTAGGACTCCCCATTGCTGTACCACATTGCTGGTGAAAAATCTTGTCTTCAAAGATAAATACATTTTTTTCCAACACAAAATGTAGTAACTGCAAAACAAGTTGGTTATGAGCCACAAATTGAGTACCTCTGGATCTAAGGAAATATTCTACCGCCTCACAACCAAGTCTATGTGGAATAGAAGAATACAAAGCCTCTACGTCCAGGCTGGCCAATAGTGTATTGTGTTCCAGTGTGATACCCTCAATTTGTTTCAAGACATCCATAGTATCACGTACATATGATGTGAGGCCCAGTACAAACGGACGCAACACCTGATCTATATATGTGCTCACGTTCTGTGTTAGATTGTTGATGCCTGAAACAATAGGTCTGCCACATAAGCGGGGATACCCTTTGTGGATTTTGGGCAGGCTATAGAAACATGCCATGATGGGAAATTGTGGAAACAAGAAATTAAATCTAGTGTGTTTTAAGGTCAAAACTACTGTCATGCCCATGTTTAAATGCTGATTCCGGATTGATATCTTTTATAAATTACTAAGTCATAGAGGGTCCACAATTGAACCAGGACTTGGTAGTTATTGTTTAATAAGTTTTTAATACACACGGTGGGGCTTTTTCACAGTGGTGATTGTACCCCTGTTTTTAGAGAGTTATATAAAATAAAGTTATATTTTACCCACCATGTATACGTTCAAACCGTTCTGAGATCAGTGGCAATGGATACTTATTTTTCACCATGGTCTGGTTGAGACCCCGGTAGTCAATCCAAGTATGCAGGGAGCCATCCTTCATTTTGACGAAGAAGAACCCGGCTCCTGCCGGGGAGGAAGACTTCCGTATGAAGCCCCTCTCCAAGTTCTCTTTAACATAGGCGGACATGAACAGAGTCTCTGGCAAGGAGAGAGGATATACCCTACCACAGGGAAGGGATGCACCAGGAATCTGCTCGATAGGACAGTCATACGCCCGGTGTGGGGGCAGTGTCTCCGCCTCCGTTTTGTTGAAGACATCCGAAAATGCAGCATAATGGCCAGGCAATCCTGCCAATGACCGAGGCAGAGGCGGCTGAGCCGAACGAATCTGCACCAGGCAACGGCTGTGAGACTCAGGGCCCCACTGGAGAACCTCTCCAGTATTACAGTCCACGTCTGGGGCATGTAGTCGCAGCCAAGACAGGCCCCTCAACACAGGGTTAATGGCTTTGGATAGAGAACCATCCTTTTTTTTACGAAGAAGAACCCGGGGAGGAAGACTTCCGTATGAAGCCCCTCTACAAGTTCTCTTTCACATAGGCGGACATGGACAGAGTCTCTGGCATGGAGAGAGGATATACCCTACCACGGGGAAGGGATGCACCAGGAGTCAGCTCGATAGGGCAGTCATACGCCTGGTGTGAAAGCAATTGCCTCCCTCTTGCTGAAGACGTCCGAAAATGCAGCATAATGACCAGGCAATCCTGCCAATGACCAAGGCAGCGAAGGCTGAGCCGAAAGAATCTGCACTAGGCATCGGCTTCGACAACTAGGGCACCACTGGAGAACCTCTCCAGAATTCCAGTCCAGGACTGGGGCATGTAGTCGGAGCCAAGACAGGCCCCTCAACACAGGGTTAATGGCTTTGGATAGGACATAGAATGACAGGAGTTCGGAGTGAAGAGCTCCCACTTGGAGCATCAGCGGCTTGGTCACAGCTATAACTGGGTCTGGCAGAGGTAGTCCATTCACTGATGCAACCGTCAATCGTCTCTCCAGGGGGGTGGTGGGTAATTGAAGAAGATCCACCAGGTCTCTATGGATGAAATTAGCAGCAGATCCAGAGTCCAGATACACAGAGACCTGATGCGTTTTCTCGCCGAACACTATGGTTACTGGTATGGACAATTTAGACAGAAGTCCTTTCTTACCCAAGGTTGCCTCTCCTAGCAACTCTAGGCTTTGGGATTTTTGGGGACACATGCACACAAGATGGCCACAGAGGCCGCAATATAGACAGAGTCCTGAAGTGCGTCTGCGTTTTCTCTCCTGGGTGGATAGCTTACACTGGTCCATCATCACAGACTCCTTAGGAGGATTGACATCTGAGGACAGCAGGGATTGCTGCAAAGTAGGGACCAGACTAGGAAGGCCTTCCCCCAATGAACCTCTTGGAGGCATTCTCAGATCCACATATCAATCCAGGTGGACAGAAGGATGAGGTCATCCAGGGTAGATGGCAGGTCTCGAGCGGCAAGTTCGTCCTTAATTTTAGGAGACAGTCCATGCCAGAATGAAGCCACCAGGGCCTCATTGCTCCATAACAGTTCTCCCGCCAGGGTGCAGAAGTGGATGGTGTACTCGCTCACGGAGGTGTCTCCTTGGCGTAGGTTAATCAAGGAAGCCGCTGCAGGTAAGACCCGTCCAGGCTCCTCAAACACCATGCGAAAAGTCTGGAGGGAACCCTGAAAGTCACGGGTCTCTGGTCCTTGTCTCTCCCAGATAGGGTTCGCCCATGCAAGAGCCTTGCCAGTGAGGAGAGAGATGCCTTGCGCCGTCAGATGAAAATGTCCTAGTATACAGGCTGAAGTGGATCTGGCACTGGTTCACAAATCCACGACAGGTACCTGTGTCTCCATCATAGCGGTCCGGGAGTTATTTGCTTTATTAAACACACAGTATATGAAATATGTAATTTTTAAACATATATAACTTCAACCATTAGGCCCACAGTAGAGCTTCTTTATCATAATCCTTCTGTACATCCCTTAGGGTATGTTCAGACATCATGATTTGCTACAGATTTTGGTGCAGATTGTGATTTTTGAACAAACCCTTAGCATGCTCAGTGTCCAAAACTCAGCACCTGTGCTAAAATGTTTCCTTTCAACATACTTAGAGAAGCGCTCCACTTTATTTTTTTATTTCCCTCCACATTCGTACATTGGTATTTCAGTGGGGTGCTCTGTGCAAAAATACTTACCAATCCCTGCATCTTGTATTTTTCGGGTCCAGCGCCGCTCATGTTATCTTCCATCTGACTTGTCTGGAGTCACTGTGCTTTTGAATAAACCGGAACTCAGGCTCTCAATGCATTCCTATGGGAGCCAGAACGAAGCTCCATAGGAATGCATTAAGAGCCTTACTTCCGGTTTTCTGAAAAGCAGCGATTCCAGACCAGGTCAGAATGAAGATTATGTGAGCGTCACTGGATCCGAAAAACTAAAAGATGCGGGAATCAGTAAGTATTTCTATACACAGCACCCCACTGAAACACCAATGTAGAAATGGAGAGTGCAATAAAAAAAATAAAGTGGAGTGCTTCTTTAATGATTCTCATTTCACCAAATGTTTTCTTTTGTATTTTTTAAGCTCACTTTTATTCAACAGCATGTGATCCATGGGTTTCTTACCCTGGCCCTCCAGTTACAATTATCTTGCTCATTGAATTAAGACATAGTAACAATAATAATAACAAAGGAGTAGGTCAAGAAGTATAATGGAAGAATTAATGTGCTTCTGTAACATAAATATGATTATTTGACAATGGTTGCAAACATCCTAAGGATATTATTTTTAATTACATGACAAGTTTGTACATTTGCCAATTATAAAAAGATTATGCAGTCTGTGCTTTAAAATTTTAAAACCGCAAAATCTGCTTTAATGTTCCCAGCACAGTTCTAAGGTAGATCTGATACTTAACGTCAATTGAGTTGCTCAAATGACAATACATCAAAAACTGTTATCTTTGTTCGATAAGGGGAATATATAATGCCGTGCCAATTTGTTAACAAATGAAAACCGCAAACTCAGCAAACTGATAAGAAACTCAGTATTTACAAGACAATTACTTGTCAATGAAAACATTGTGCATTAATGGCTCAATAGAATAAGGAATTATCTATATATTTTTGTTTACACAACACAAACTTTTAGAAAAAGAAAACTTTCACATTTTATTGTTGTACTATATTATTGATATTAATGTTAATAGAGTACTGAAATACATTATTATTGTTCCAATATAGACAATTATCAAGGAGCAACTTAAGGTAGATATGGTCATTCTATTTGCTCAGGTGCCTGATACCAGGTAGTCCTATCCAAATGGTTCAGTATTATGCTCCGTTCATTTTATATAGGACTGACGGAAATAGGCGGATCTGTGGTCAAACAAATCCGGGTTGGCAATAGGCAGGCAGCATCAGGTCCAGAAATCGGTATCAGAAAAGTAGGTCAGGGTCAGGCCAAAAGTTTGGTACACAGATGAATCAGATCAAGCGGAGTCAAGATGAAAGCTGGGTCAAACACAGGAAGACCACAGGGAATTACAGGAACAAACACCTGGAAACTCACCACCTAGGCTGATAGCCAAGCACTGGAGGATTGGAGCCATTCCTCTTTAATGGCCTGGAAGAGTGATGTCACAGCTCTACAGGTCTCAAACCTGTGTCCCAGGCATAATAGAGCTAGGGTGACGACACAGCTGGATGGACCCTGTGCTGAGTCGTGTGGGCCAGTAGTAACTTTGTCCCCTCCTCAAATGCGGCCTTTGGATGTGTATACCACTTGGATCAAGATGGGAAGCATGAAATTCTCTGATTAATTCTGGAACGTGGATATTGCGAAAAGGCTCCCATGAATTTTCTGGAGGCCCAAAACTCTTCCAGGCAATCAGATACTGCAAGCTCCCCCAGTACTTTCTGCAGTGTAGAATTATTTCAACCTTCTATTCCTTGAGTTATTGAGTTATGAAGAGTAGAAGATTCCCCGTCAGAATCAGTATTTAGAATGAATGGCTTTATCAATGAAACACCAGATGGATGGAGAATTAGGGCGGCAACTGAAGCTTGATAGCAACTGGATTGATTGATTGATTTGTTTGATATTGTGGGGCCTAAAATATCTTGGTGCCTGTTTCTTGGGCATGGAGGGGAAACAAAGGTTAAGTGTGGATTACCAGATATTGTGACATACAGATGTAGCCATCTTTATCTTGACTTTTAACACATTAAATACACAGTGTAAAGCAACTTTAACTTGACTTATTCAATGGCTCTTCAAGAGTCAAGATAAAGGTGGCTACTTCCGTACTTGAATTTGAGAGTCTTGCCTCTTGTGCATGAAACTTGTGATGTTCTTGTGCCTAATTGAAGAATTTTTGGAGACCAATGATGTTATTTTGAAAATGTTTTAACTTATCTTGTTCAACTAGTACAGAGACCTTTTGTGGAAGCCCAGTAATTATCATGGAATGGAAACAATAATTGGCAAAGATTGGAGTTTGATTGATGGATGAGTGAAAATAATTATTTCTAGAAAATTCCAACAAAGGGCAAAACTGACAACCTTATCAGGAGAAGGGGAAGAAAAGTATCCCTTTATGGGAATTAAATGAGCAATCTTGGTGAACCAGTCAACAACCACAAAAATCACTGAGTATTTTTTAACAACTGATCCATGATAAAACACATAGATATTGAGTTAAAGTTTTTCGGAGGGACTGGTAGAATTTGGGTCAGGTAAAGGAAGACTTGTTTCATACACAGTCTAAGCATGCACTTATGAATGATTTAGGCCTTGTTCACATCTGCGTTGGGATCCCATTCTGACATTCCGTCGGAGCACAACAGAGACAAACGGAAACCATCGGCACCGGATCTGTCACCATTGAAATCAATGGTGATGGAACCTCTGGTTTCTGTCTGTGTCAGTTTGTGTCCGGGGTCCCGTTCTGATGGAAAGCTCAGACGGAACGTCAGAACGGGACCCCAACGCAGATGTGAACAAAGCCTTACAGTCAGAAAATAAATGAGATCACCAAAAGATTCTGTGAGAATAGTTTGGAGGTCTTCTTGATTCCCCAGATTTGAGGTCTGTAGACTTAAAGGAGCAAAGATTCAGCTTTGAAAGGAAAAAAGACCATATGTGGATTGATAATCTTCTTGATCGCCTATTTCAGTGGTTGACTATAAGGTTGAACCCCTAAAAACCATAATCTGGCTGGGAAAAGTAGCAAAAGAACTTCTTCCCCTGCAAGACTGGAGCATCAGAAGGATTAAAGATTCGGTCAGCGGAGTGTAAACGGGATAAGGCATCATTGTTGTCTGTGTAGATTATAAACAGTTGAACCGCTCCTACTAACAAATGCCATATTAATAGCTAATCCAAATCACCGACATCATAATTTCTTTCAGCTGGAATTCGTTTTCTCGAGAAGAAATATATGGGATAAGTAAGGCATATTGTACGGCAAAGGATTACTCCTACAGCTAGTTCAGAAGCATCAACCTCGACAATGAATGGTAGAGAAGGATCTGGGTGGATGAGAGCTTGTGCAGAAGTAAACCTGTATTTTGGATCATAAAAAGCTTCTTGAGCATGTTGAGAAAAATAAAAAGGAGATTTTGGTGATGCTCAAAGTAGTCAGTGACTGAACAATAGCGGAGAAATTGTAAATCTTCCTAGAGAAGTTAGCGTAACCCAAAAAAGGTTTTGGGTTTTAGCGCATGTTTTTTTTATTTTGCATTGTTAAAAAGGAGAATTATCAGTATAAATATGCTGATGCAACAGCAATAACATTCTTCATAAACACAGAATAAACCTTCCTAGAGTACCAATCCACTCCTAATACCCTAGGAGGGGGAGAAGAGAGAAAAAGAAGAAAAAAATAGTATTAGGCCTCATTTACACGAGCGTAATATACGCGCGTGCGACGCGCGTGCTTTTCACGCGTGTCGTACGCACCTATATTACTCTATGGGGCAGTTTAGACGATGCGTGAATTTTGCGCAGTGCGCGTGCGTTGCGTAAAACTCACGACATGTTCTATAATCGTGCGTTTTTCGCGCATCACGCACCCATTGAAGTCAATGGGTGCGTGAAAACAACGCATGACACACGGACGCTCCTGCGTTGCATGCGCGAAAATCACGCATCACTTGTTATGTCCATGAAGAACAGTCTATAAAGCTGGACAAAGCAAACAAAAACCAGGAAGTGCTTGCGTTTCCACTGCGAGTGGGCAGGGCTAGTGACTGGAGACTGTGAAGGTATCTTCCACTGTGAACATCTGCTGCCATGCCGCGTGGGATGGACGTGGAGCGCCTCCTCGTCCTGGTCCAGGGACATCCAGAAATTTGGGACACTCGCTCGGAGGCGTACCACAACCGGACGGCCAAGGAGGATGCCTGGGAGGAGGTCGCAAAGGAGCTGTTCGGCCAGGAGTGGGAGAGTGGCCGAACCCGTGACCGCAGTCGGTTGGGTGAGTACCAGGCATTTTCTGGCAAAGCATGTCATCCCTTTTGAAGAACTGGGGCCCTGTATGTGTCTTCTGCGCATTTTCACGAGAAACTTTTGTGGAGCAGGCGCATCACCGTGTACCACGTAATTGGCAGTGCAGGGCCCTTCATTTAAGTGAGAGGTCATAGTTCTGATGGCATGATATCTGTTTTTTAACTCCAACAGTCCAAGAGATCAAAACACGGTGGCGGAGCTGCCGTGACCAATTCCGGCGTGAAATGGGTGAAAGGGGACGCAGCGGGGATGGCGCATCTCGCAAGCGACCCTATATGTATACCCAACAGCTGATGTTCTTGAAGGACATCATGGAGATGCGCACGTAAGAGTTTCTGCCATTGCATGTGACTAATGTGTGTTCGCCCATGTCCTGTTTGCCATCGTGTTGTTGTAGGCATTGTTATATATTCTGTTCTAACGTAATTTCCTCATTCTAGAACCACAGACAATTTGGAGGATACCGCAGAAGAGACAGACGTGGGCGAGTCTCGGCCGGAACCTCCTGCTGCCCCTGTCCTGCCCCCTAGCCCAGAGCCGACACCCCTGGAGCCCGCCCCTGGCCAGTCTGCACGGGCCGTCGCCTCTCCGGCAGAGGAGCGCCCCGTGCGTGCCCGCACTCGCCGGGCCCGTGCTCAACAGGCCTCCGCAGCGGGGCAAGTAGATGCCCGGGTCCTGGAGTATCTAAGGCGAGCCGCTGATGAGGACGGGAACAACGCCTTTGGCCGAAGCATCGTTCCCCTCCTCCGGCTGGTCCCCATGGACCGTATGGGCCGTCTGCAAGCGTCGATCGTGACGTTGATCAACGCTTCCAGACCGCCCCACAATCCGAACGTGTGCTTCACGGCCATTGAACAGTGGCACAGTTCAGCCATGCCGGCCACCACGCCCCAGGTGCCGGGCCCATTCCACCCAGGCCCCCAGATGCAACGCCCGCATCCGTATATGCGCCCTATGGCTCCCCACTTCCCTGGCCCAACATACCCCGGGCAACATCAGCACCACTATGCTGCCGAGGAACAACCTACACAGCTCCAGGTCCAGCATAGTGGTGCTGAAATGCAGGCCTATTCGTCCCCGGGCCACCAGTACCAACACCTTTAAGTGTGTTGGAGGCCAGAATTTGTGACGCCACTGTCTTTTTTGGTGCAGGGATGCCAACTCGCCGTCCTCTTTTTTGTTGGATCTATATTATACACCATGTTGGTGTTTTTTGTTTGATGAAACTTTTTTGGGCTTTTGCAAAACCCTGTATTAAAAACTTGAATGTTGAATGGTTATATTTCGTGTTGTTTTTCATTGATACCCCTCAACACAATGTTTGGCCCACATTTCCTTGGCCTATACCCTCGCACACCTCTGGGATTTGGGTCCAATGCATACACACGTGATATGAGGTTTTAGTTAATCACTCGGGGTTTGATATGGTTTGCAAGAGGTGCGGACGTTTAGGTGCTGTCATGGGCCCCGAGGCAAACTATGTACACTAGCAATTGGCCTTTCCAAACTTTAGCCCACACAACATTCTATCTCCAGAAAGAAGGTTGCCAACTTTCTAAAGTCCTGCTCAAACCCCGACAGATGTAAGGTCGCAGCCCGCGTCAAGACTCCTCTTGTTTTGCAAGTCCCTAACCCAACAACAACCACGAAAAACAGGAAAACCCCAGCCCACATGTGACGTGTGTAGGGAAGCCGACAAACAACAGAGAACCCTTCAAAGGTCATCACGCACCCACGGTGCGGCTCCAGATCGACACTCAAAATATGCCGCCAAAGTATCCCTCATGCGAAGGCAGGATGAGAGAGATCGGCCGAGAGGAATAACCGGGACACTGAGGCTGCTGCCTGCATCTGTAAGGATATTTGCTGCTTCAAAGGTAGCATCATTAATGCAGCAGAAGTTATGCAGACCGACACACAATTCTATAACACGTGTCACATTCTGCATGGACAATTGCATTGTCATCCCAAAGACACGCCACCTGCGCGACATAATGCCAAAGCCACATTCCACACATCGACGAGCTCGGCAGAGGCGGAGATTAAGGTGCTAAACCTGCTTCTCCCAGCAAGCAGGGGTTGGGCCAGCTGGCCTATTTGTAGGCTGGCTTGCCATGAATCTCCTCTGCGTTTTTGACGCGCGTTGCAAACGCTAGTCGTGCGCGCGTTTAAAACGCAACAACGCTGCGTATACGCAGCCAAAACGCAATGCCAACGCGCGCAAAACGGCCTAAAGCAAAAATCTGTTTCCTCACGTCCAAATTAGATTAAATTCCATTTATAATAGAACTTGTCGCTTTTTTAATTAGCTCTAAAAGATGATCACTTACATACCATTACCCCATTCACCTGTATTTTTCACTCCTGGATGGCATAAACACCAATGGTGCCATATTAGCAGATGAGCCAGAAACAACAAGTGCAGTTTAAGGGTATGTGCACACACAAACTCAAAAACGTAGTTTTTTAAGCTACCCCCGATTTTCGCATCATTTTTTACGGCCGTTTTTGGAGCTGTTTTTCTATAGAGTCTATGGAAAAAACGGCTCCAATAATGGCTGAAGAAGTGACATGCACTTCTTTTTCGCGGCTGTTTTTTTACGCGGTCGTTTTTCAAAACGGCCACGAAAAGAATGACCCATCGGAACAGAACGCCGTTTTTCCCATTGAAATCAATGGGCAGATGTTTAGAGGAGTTCTGTTTAAGCTGTTTTTCGGGTCGTTTACGAAAACAGTAGGTGTGCACAAACTCTAAGATGTCTTAATGAATATCCTCTACGAAGTGGAACCAAATCTTCCAAGATGCACAGAACCGGATCGTCGGTAATCACCTGGTCAATGTCCATTCCAGTTCATAACAATACATTCAACCAATACCTTTTGCAACTTTGGACAAGCAGAAGTAGCAGTAGGGTAACAATTATTTAAAAGCTCAGAAATGTAATGTAATCCGTTCTTAATCATTAACTGTGATATACAATGTGCATAATTTAAAAAAATTTCAATTTACCTCCTCATTCTGCCCCAATTCCCTAGCCCATGTATTCTTGCTCTTGTGAATGTGTCGTTTACAAAAAAAGGCTTTGGCCGCATCAAGCGACAAAAGCACCCACATTGTGGAAAGTCCAAGTCCCCCTGAAATGCTAGAAAATATTAATCCTGAGATTTGTTGAAATGGACTTCACTGGAACAAAACCTGACTCGTCTGGGTGCATCCTAGTATAAATAATTAAGCTGAGTCATTCCGCCGATACTTTAGCCAACAGCTTTTTATCTGTATTACACAAAGATATTGCCAATAGGAATCAGAAGGGTAGTGGTCCTTATCTTTTTGAAAACTACTATAATTAATGCATCCTTTACAGAGGAAGGGAGTTTACCATGTAAACAATCTAACAAGCCTCACAAACTTGTGCCACTCCCCTTCCCCCTGCTTTGCCACCAGCTCAGAAAAAGATAAAGGAAAGAAAGCCAAAAATTATTATATTTGGCATTATAAGAACAACTGGCAAATGAAACAGTAGGAACATCTTTGTTAAAGTATGCCTTTTTCATCTAGCTATCCTGCTACTGCTCTAGAATCCTAAAAAAATGCAGACTTCCCCTCATAAACTACTCTCAACTTAGCAGGAAAAAGCAAAGAAATTGTATATTTGAAGACTTAGAGGACCTGTCACTAGGTCCTACAAAGTGAGTGAGTTAAAAAAAATAATAAAAAAAAATTCATGGAGCTGCTTATCGGCTTGAATAAACAAACATTAGAAATAATAGATAATGAAATTGATGTAAATCAAAAACTATTGAAAGATACCATCACCCCAGATGATTTACTAGGGTTTAACAAAGAATTAGACAAACAATTTGAAATATGGGAGAAGGAAATACAAAATTTGAAAATAAAACAACTATCTAGAGATCACAATGATGTAATACAACAAAGGGTGTATCGATGGAGACGCAAAGAACTAAAAGGAAATATAAGTAGATCTTCATCCATGTTTGTCATCCATGTCGCTCCAAAGCGACAATGACGAACGGTTACAACAGCATTCCATACCAAATCAAAGATCAACAAGATCTAAACGAAAATTTGATAATAAATACAATGGCCGTAATAAAAGGAGACCTGATGGAAAAGGCAAACTATTTGATCGTAATCCTAAGGTAATTAACTTATCAGAGCATGTACTTTCTGAGATTGACGAAAGTGTTTTGAGTAAAGGTCTAACGTTTTCGCCAACTGCACCATTTGATGCTTTTACAGCTATAAAAGATCTCAACTTATTTGCCAGAACATTAATGTTCAAAAGGTGGCATTTTAAAGAGGAGGATCATATTTTCAAAACAGTGGAAGAACAGACTACACTGAGAGACCTAGAGAGCCTTATGGGGGAGCAAGACGATATACAGGTAAGAACGATTCCTGAATGTATTAAAAGAAAGTTGGATACATTTCCACCGCTGTTCTTATGTCCCGTGATTGATACATTCGTAAAAACGGTAACAAAAGAATTTGAGTCTATGCCAAAGTCCCTACTTAATGATAATTTAACTAAAAATGAGAGAGGGAGTCTTCAGAAATTGAAAGCTTTGAAAGACGTGGTGTATAAATCAGCTGATAAGGGGGGTAACATCGTAATATGGCCTAGGGCTATGTATGAGAAAGAGGCAAATCGCCAATTAAGAGACATCAAATGTTATAAGAGGCTAACTTTCAATCCAATCCTCTCTTACAGTGAGCAATTAACAAATATTTTAAAACGAGCAATGGATGATGAAACCATAACTAAAAATGAACATGATGCACTCATTGTACCAACACCTGTGATTGCAACTTTATATTTACTACCAAAAGTACATAAAAACTTGAGGAATCCACCGGGTAGACCCATCATTTCCGGGCAAGGTAATTTCACCGAGAATGTTTGTAAATTTATAGACCATCATCTCAAATCTCTAGTAGAATGCCTGTCATCCTATATTAGAGACTCATCTGATTTATTAGAGAAATTAGAAGATATACATCTGGATGCGGATATGTGGTTGGTGACGTCGAATCGCTGTATACCAGCATCAGACACAGTGACGGAATACAAGCCACTAGATACTTTTTAGGTATGAGCAATTTAGATGAGAAATTTGCTCAATTACTTACCACCATACTAGAGTTTGCTCTAACACACAATGTGTTTACATTTAATGGGTCATTTTTCCTGCAGCTCCAGGGAACTGCGATGGGAGCGGCATGTGCACCCTCATATGCAAATTTGTTCCTGGGGCTGTGGGAGAGAGACCTATTCCTGTCAGATCGTGGTACATCAATGGAGCGGGTCGTATTTTGGGCCCACTTCATTGATGACATCTTCATGATCTGGCAGGGGACATTGGAACAGTTACAGCAATTTATGATTGATTTGAATTCAAATGATCAGAATATTAAATTAACATATAAATATAATAAAGAACAAGTAGATTTTTTAGCTATTTTGATCCAATGTGATGGTAATGGATTTATTCAAACTGATCTATTTAGGAAGGAGACATCGGTAAATTCACTTCTTCATGCCACATCTGCGCATCCAAAACAGACCTTTGCAGCTATACCCACAGGCCAATTCCTTAGACTGAAACGCACTTGCTCAAGAAAAGAAGATTTTCAAAAGCAAGCGAAAGATCTGACAAACAGATTCATTGACCGCGGATACAGTAGACGATGTATCAGGAAGGCCAAAAAGCGAGCAGAAAATGCTGAAAGAAACATACTTTTAAAACCAGTTGTGAAAACAACTAAGAATAACGAGGTAAGGTTCATCACTTCATACCATTCTCGTTGGGATGAAATGAAATATCAGTTGAACAGATATTGGCCAATATTTAAAGCTGACCCAATACTTAATAAAATTTTACCACAATCCCCCTCGGTAACATACGGGCAAAGAACCTTAAGGACCACCTGGTACAGAGTTTTTATGCTCCACTAGCACCAGGTAAAAAGTATTTTGGAACTAAAGGGCCAAAGTGGGGCTGCTCTCCCTGTGGAGATTGTATCTCATGTCCAAATATCGTGCGGGCTGTTGAATTCAGAAACTCAAAAAGGGATAAAATGTTTTAAATTGTATGGCACATTACTTGTGCCACACGGGGTGTAATTTACTATGCATCATGCCCTTGCGACAAAATTTATGTAGGACTGACCACACGAGAACTTAGGGTTCGCGTTTGGGAGCATGTACGCGATATTGAGTCCGCAAAAGAAATTCATGATGCGGACAAAGTGGAAAAATTAAAAACCATTCCCCGTCACTTCAATCTGTATCATAATTGCAACTCCAGAATATTGAAAGTAAAAGGAATAGATCACATAGAAATTAACATGAGAGGGGGTGATTTAATGAAAAAATTATTAAGACTTGAGAGCAAGTGGATATGGACGTTAGGGACTATGCAGCCCAGGGGGCTAAATGAATCCCATGGTTATGCCTCTTTTCTCTGACTATTAGTATGTGCTGTGGCATTCCGTAACTGGATAAAGTATTATTTCAATATGATGCCATGATTTTAATTTATGCTTTTTCTCTTCCTATTTTAGTTACAGATGATGCGATTTATCTTGATATGTAGGACATTGTTCTACACTGCAATAAAAAGTATTTACACCATAACACCTGATGGATCTACGCAAGATAATAATAAGACGTTTTTCGTTTACCATGTTCTCTTATTTTCTAGATGCAAATGAGTACCGCTGGCAGGATATATACTCTTATAACATATACAGACATATACAGATGATTATGTGCAGAACACATATATACATATACACAAGAAGACACATAGACTTAATGGTACAATTTTAATAATAACACATTAATACACAATATTTAGATTTCACTTTTTATACAAATATTATTTTGTTCTTACTATTAATACACTTCATTATATATTTATATATATTTTTTCACTGGAATGCACTAATTGTAGAGTATCATTGCTACATCTACACATAAATATATCATTATTTATTTCTTCTTTATTATATATTCTTTTCTCACATATATTTTTGTATAATTAAAATAAATTCTTGTTTGTTGTATAAACATATATATTATTATACATATTTTTTTATTTTTTATATTTTTACTTTTTTGTAATATTTATTTTATTTCATATTTGGTAATATTCATGCACGACTATATATAAATTTTCTTGTGTATATTTTACTGTGTACATGCATTTAAATAAGTTCATCTATGTATTTGAAAGATATGAAATTTGGAATAATGAGATAATATCGTGTGTATGACCTTAGATGTAGGCATCACATAAAAATGTATAGACATTAATGTCATAAGAACAAACATATTTCATAACATCTCGCAATGATACTATTCCTCTCCATATCTCTGTAACAGTATATATGTTCGATTTTGTATATGACAATTATTATCTATTATGATACTTACTTTCTAATATAGACATGTAGAGAAGTTTTCTTCTTTTTTCTAAAAGTACAAACCTGTGTCAAGTGCGCATGCGCAGGCGTCCTTGGCGACTCACTATGAGTCAGCATCTGCAATACACACGTGATGGTGATGCGTTGCGATGATGTAATCACGCACGCACTCCACGTGTCACATGACGCCCATATCATGTGATGAGCTGCCATGGACAATCGCGGTCATGACGCCGAGGAATGACACAGATACTCTCAGGTAATAATATCTTGCAGATGAGCACAAGAGCTTGTAATTGGTCAGGAGATAGGATAAATAGGAAGTAGAAACTAGCAAGTGCCACCCCCAGACGAAGTCGGAAGCCGAAACGCGCGTCGGGGCAGGTCGCCTTTTCTTGAGACACAGCATCATGGGTCAGTAGTCCACCTTTTTTCAAGTTGTTCATTGTTGCACTTAGCACTTTACTAAATAGAATAGTGGTAGGGGGGTCCCTATTGGCCCTTGTATTGAGGCTGGTAACAGTATATATTTTCCATACCCTTAGAAATAGATATACTAATGGTCAAAGTAATCATGTTGCACTATGCACTTTATTTATGATACTGTACACCATTGTATATGTGGATATATAATGGTTATGTGAATTTTCATGATCAATTGCCTCATGTTCTGGCGATCTTTTTGTCTGTCATCTGTGGTGTTTCATTTTTAAATAGTTAATGTAGTAACTTTTTAGATTTTGCTAAATAAAGTATATGTTTTATCTCTTGACTTAAAGACTCCATGCACTCTTTCTTGGTATAATATTTAAAGGAGCACAGTCGTGTTACGTGGGGAAATGTCTATGTAAAAGGATGCATGTACAGTGAAGGAAATAAGTATTTGATCCCTTGCTCATTTTGTAGTTTGCCCTCTGTCAAAGACATGAACAGTCTAGAATTTTTAGGCTAGGTTAATTTTACCAGTGAGAGATAGATTATATTTAAAAAAAAACAGAAAATCATATAGTCAAAATTATATATATTTATTTGCATTGTGCACAGAGAAATAAGTATTTGATCCCTTTGGCAAACAAGACTTAATACTTGGTGGCAAAACCCTTGTTGGCAAGCACAGTAGTCAGACGTTTTCTGTAGTTGATGATGAGGTTTGCACACATGTTAGATGGAATTTTGGCCCACTCCTCTTTGCAGATCATCTGTAAATCATTAAGATTTCGAGGCTGTCGCTTGGCAACTCGGATCTTCAGCTCCCTCCATAAGTTTTCGATGGGATTAAGGTCTGGAGACTGGCTAGGCCACTCAATGACCTTAATGTGCTTCTTTTTGAGCCACTCCTTTGTTGCCTTGGCTGTATGTTTCGGGTCATTGTCGTGCTGGAAGACCCAGCCACAAGCCATTTTTAATGTCTTGGTGGAGGGAAGGAGGTTGTCACTCAGTATTTGATGGTACATGGCTCCATCCATTCTCCCATTGATGCGGTGAAGTAGTCCTGTGCCCTTAGCAGAGAAACACCCCCAAAACATAATGTTTCCACCTCCATGCTTGACAGTGGGGACGGTGTTCTTTGGGTCATAGGCAGCATTTCTCTTCCTCCAAACACGGCGAGTTGAGTTAATGCCAAAGAGCTCAATTTTAGTCTCATCTGACCACAGCACCTTCTCCCAATCACTCTCAGAATCATCCAGATGTTCATTTGCAAACTTCAGACGGGCCTGTACATGTTCCTTCTTGAGCAGGGGGACCTTGCGGGCACTGCAGGATTTTAATCCATTACGGCGTAATGTGTTACCAATGGTTTTCTTGGTGACTGTGGTCCCAGCTGCCTTGAGATCATTAAGAAGTTCCCCCCGTGTAGTTTTCGGCTGAGCTCTCACCTTCCTCAGGATCAAGGATACCCCACGAGGTGAGATTTTGCATGGAGCCCCAGATCGATGTCGATTGACAGTCATTTTGTATGTCTTCCATTTTCTTACTATTGCACCAACAGTTGTCTCCTTCTCACCCAGCGTCTTACTTATGGTTTTATAGCCCATTCCAGCCTTGTGCAGGTCTATGATCTTGTCCCTGACATCCTTAGAAAGCTCTTTGGTCTTGCCCATGTTGTAGAGGTTAGAGTCAGACTGATTAATTGAGTCTGTGGACAGGAGTCTTTTATACAGGTGACCATGTAAGACAATTGTCTTTAATGCAGGCACCAAGTTAATTTGGAGCGTGTAACTGGTCTGGAGGAGGCTGAACTCTTAATGGTTGGTAGGGGATCAAATACTTATGTCTCTGTGCACAATGCAAATAAATATATATAATTTTGACTATGTGATTTTCTTTTTTTTTTTTTTATATAATCTATCACTCACTGGTAAAATTAACCTCTTAGCCTAAAAATTCTAGACTGTTCATGACTTTGACAGTGGGCAAACTTACAAAATCAGCAAGGGATCAAATACTTATTTCCTCCACTGTATATACCCTATGGATAGGTTCTAAAGTGAGTTAGTAGTCTTACCTAATAGCCACTGCATCTGTGAGTCCAGCGGTGTTTGTCCTGTACTTGTGTGTCCGTCCCGCCGTTGCAGAGCTATGGACCCTCTGATAGGTCAGTGTCAGAGGCTTTGTGGTAGCTCCGCCCATTGAGAATCGCTGGCAGCCAAACCCACTCAATTTGTAGGACCTAGTGACAGGTCCTCTTTAAGCCGCTTCTCGACTTCTGCAAATGTTTGAATTTTAATCGTTGTTAGAGAATAGTCTGGGAAGAGAGAACTTTTTGCACCGTTATACTGCAGATTGTGGGTATCACATGTGCCTCTAAGAACTGTATTCTAATCAAGGTAAGACAAAAATTACAGCACTGCCTGGTGGTCTTGTCCTCAGTTGAACCCTATGGGTTCTCTTGACTTGAGGTGATAATAAACATTTGCCCTACTCAAAAGAGTTCTACAGCCAGTCCATAATAAACTTTGCAAAAAGAATGAAGTGGCACTCCCACAAGAAAATGGATGCTTAAACTCCATTCTTATTCTTAAGAATGCAATATTTTCTGTTTGCAGAATTTGTATAAATTATACACCACAAGATTAACCCCTTAACCCCTAAGGACGCAGCCTTGTTTTGGCCTTAAAGGGGTTGTCCGAGATATATTTTTATTTTAAAGTTAAACACACAATGCACACATTAAGTATTCCCTAATATACTTACCTGTGCAATCTTGCTTCTGTTCTCCGTTCTGGCAGCTCTTTTCTGCCGATCACATGTCTTCTGACGTCACGTTTTCTTCCTCCTCCACTGTCGTGTCGTGTCCCGATCACATGGTCTCGCCCCAGCGAGACCTCGGATGGGACACGACACGTCACTGGAGACGTGACGTTTCTGCGCGTGCCCGCCCGCCCAGCCTATGCATCTTTTCACTGTGAACGCGCCTATGCATGTTCACAGTGAAAAAAGTGAAGAGGGACGGCACCCGCGGACTAGAAAGGTACAGTGACCTCTGTACTTTTAGTTCTTCCCCTATCAAAGCCTACACATAGTAGGCTTTGATAGGGAATTATACAACACGATGCAGCACACGGGTCGCATGCAGCCCTTGAGGCTGTTATCTGCGGCCCGCGGGACACCGTGCACTGTTTAACAACTGGTTCCCGACCGCTGGCTGTATTTTTACGGCCAGCGGTCAGGGACGGGTCCTTAAAACCCGAGCCATAGACTTTCTACGGCTCGGGTTTTAACTTGCTGCCCGCGCGATCGGGCAGCTGAATGTCGGGTCTCCGGCTGTCAGTGACTGCCGGGGACCCTGAGGAGAAGACAGAAGCAGCTTTAGCTGCTTCTGTCTTCTCTGATCACTTGTACACAGCGCTGAATGCGCGCTGTGTACAGGAATAGAGACAGCAGCAGCGGCGCTGTCTCTATTCCTCCCGGTATCATGTGACTGGTCACATGATCACCGGGTGCCGTTAGTGGCAGACTGCTGCTGGGTCTTACTAGACCCAGCACAGCCCTATTAGTGACAATCGTCACTATGAGAGGGCTGATTTCCCCTGTAACTGGGGCTGCTGTGCAGCTCCAGTTACAGTGGAAAAACATGTAAAAGAAAGAAAAAAAATATATAAAGTTCCCCAAAGGTCTTTTTTGACCTTAGAGGGACAGACAATAGTAATAAAAAAAATAGTAAAGTAAAGTGCAAAAAAAAATACAATAATAAATACACATAAAATACCCACCCCCAAAAAAATACCGTTCCCCCCGCCAATCATTGTTGTAACGCTAGCGCTGACCCAATTACCCTAATATAGACATGTAATATATAAGAATTTACGATAGACAATGACGATCACAAATAAAAGGTCTATTTTAGGGTAAAACTATGTTATTACCAAAAAAAAATAGCTGAAACGTAAAAAAGCTTTTTTTTTTACTAATATTTTCAAACTTTATGAAAGAAAATTCTAAAATTGCAAAAAAGGTGTGTATAAAAATGATAAAAAAAGAAACCTGCATAGTCTACGGAAAAAACGTCGCAAAAATCACGTCGTTAGCCCAACAAATAAAAAAGTTATAGCCATTTAACTACCACGTGCTAAAAAGGGCTAAACGGTGTCTGGCCCTGAAGGATCAAAATAGCCCGGTCCTGAACTGGATAAGATCTTCTGGGGTCCTGTATCTAAGCCTACATTGTTAGGGTATGTTCACACGAGGGCGTCCATAACGGCTGAAATTACGGGGATGTTTCCGCCTGGTTTTTTTTTAAGCGGAAACAGCGTAGCAAAACTTGTAAAAAACGGCCCGAAAATGCGTACCATTGATTTCAATGGGAGGCGTCGGCGTCTTTTTCCCGCGAGCAGTAAAACTGCCTCGTGGGAAAAAGAAGCGACATGCTCCATCTTCGGGCGTTTACGCCTCTGACCTCCCATTGACTTCAATGGGAGGCAGAGAAAGCGTATTTCCGTTGTTTTATGCCCGCGGCGCTCAATTGCCGTGGGCGAAAAACATGACGGAAAACGACGCGAAAAACGCAGCAAAAAAAGCCGCAAAAACAACGCCAAAAAGGCTACGATAAACGCCGCGAAAAACATCGCAAATAAAGCCGCGAAAAAAGAGGCAAAAAACGCCACGAAAAACGACAGGAAAAACGCCATGAAAGACGCAACGAAAAACGCAGAAAAAAAAACCGCAAACAGCGACGCAAAAAAAAGAGGCGAAAAACGACGCAAAAAAGGCTACGATAAACGCCACGGAAAACGTTGCGAAAAACATCGCGGAAAAAGCCGCAAACAAAGAGGCAAAGAACGCAGTGAAAAACTACTGGGAAAACGCCACGAAAGACGCAACCAAAAACACAGCAAAAATAGCCGCAAACAACGATGCAAAAAAAGAAACGATACGAAAAAGGCTACGATAAACGCAACATAAAACACAGCAAAAAAAGACGCAAACAAACAAGCAAAAAATGCCAAGATAAACGAAGCGAAAAACGGCCCGAACAAAGCGGCAAACAAAACCGCAAACAGCGCACAAAAAACTCCGGGAAAAATGACGCAAAAATCAACGTGCAGGGAGAGGTAAATCTGCCGCAAACTTCAAGACAGAATTTTGAGGCAGATATTCCTCCGGCAAAAAAACTCTGTGTGAACATGGCCTTAGTGGAGAGAGACGTGAGATAGAGGGTGGGCGAGGGTTAGGGTGAGGGTTAGGGTGAGGGTGGACGAGGGTGAGGGGAGACACGAAGAGGTTTATAGACCTGAAAAGAGAAATAAAACATAATGGGGGGAGAACGGTCACCATCCTTCAAGAATGTCAGCAAGGAGACAATCCAGTGAAGGAGGTCAGCGGGAGGAGCAAGGACAGCTCACATGAACTCTTGGAAGCTACGTGCACGCTCATTGCAGCCTGCAATGAGCGTGCACGGGAAAAAAGTTTCATAACAAGGAAAGATCAACAAACCAGAGCTGAACTGCATGTAAACAAACCGTGCTAAATTCAAAGAAGAAATGTGCTAAGTAGAATTTTTTTTAAAAATAATGCTTTATTTAGGTTGTCTGTATAAGGGGTAATGTATGACAGAGTTTTTGAAAAAATGTTGGTATCTCGGACAACCCCTTTAAGGCTCAGAGCCCATTTTTCAAATCTGACATATTTCACTTTATGTGGTAATAACGTCGGAATGCTTAAACCTATCCAAGCGATTCTGAGATTGTTTTCTCGTGACATATTGGGATTTATGTTAGTGGTAAAATTTGAATGATATATTCAGTGTTTATTGGTGAAAATTTGCAAAATGTAGAGAAAATTTATAAAAATAGAATTTTTCAGAATTTAAATGCATCTGCTTGTAAAACAGATGGTTATACCACCCAAAATAGTTACTAGTTCACATTTCCCATATGTCTACTTTAGATTGCCATCGTTTTTTGAACACTCTTTTATTTTTCTTGGACGTTACAAGGCTTAGAACATGAACAGCAATTTCTCATATTTTTAAGAAAATGTCAAAAGCCTTTTTTTTAAGGTATCTGTTCAGTTCCGAAGTGGCTTTGTGGGGCCTATGTATTAGAAACCCCCATAAAACACCCCATTTTGAAAACTAGACCCCTCAAAGTATTCAAAACAGCATTTAGAAAGTTTATTTAACCCTTCAGGCATTTCACAGAAATTAAAGAAAAGTAGAGGTGAAATTTGCAAATTTAACTTTTCTTGCTGAATTTCAATTGTATTCAATTTTTTTCTGTAACACAGAAGATTTTACCAGAGAAACACTACTAAATATATATTGTCCAGATTCTGCAGTTTTTAGAAACGTCCCACATGTGTCTCTAGTGCGCTCGTGGACTAAAACACAAGCCCCAGAAGCAAAGAAACACCTAGTTCATTTTGAGGCCTCTTTTTTTATTAGAATATATTTTAGGCAGCATGCCTGGTTTGAAGAGGCGTTGAGGTGCCAAAACAGTAGGAATCTCCCAAAAGTGACCCCATTTCAGAAACTACACCCCTTAAGGAATTCATTTATGGCTGTTGTTACCATTTTGACCCCACAGTTTTTACACAGCACGTATTTGAATTGGGCTATGAAATTAAAAAAAATTCATTTTTTCCAATAAGATGCCATTTTTGATAAAAAAATTCTTATTTTCACAGGCAACAAAATACCCCATTTTGTTGCCCAATTTGTCCTGAGTGCAGCAATACCCCATTTGTGGCGATAAACTGCCATTTGGGCCCATGGGTGGCCTCAGAAGGGAAGGAGCGCTGTGTGTTCTTTGGAGTGGAGATTTTGCTGGATTGGTTTTCGGGTGCCATGTCGCATTAGCAGAGCCCCAGAGGTATCAAAGCAATGGAAACCCACCAGAAGTGACCCCATTTTGGAAACTGCACCCCTCAAGGAATTAATTTATGGGTAATGTGACCATTTAGACCCCATAGTTTCTTCACAGAACTTATTTGAATTGGGCTGGGAATTTAAAAAAATATATATATTTTCCAATAATATGTAGTTTTAGCTCAAAATTTCTTATTTTCACAAGAAATGAAACACTCCATTTTGTTGCCCAATTTGTCCTGAGTGCAGTAATACCCCATTTGTGGTGATAAAGTGCCGCTTGGGCCCATAGGAGGGCTCAGAAGGAAAGGAGTGCTATTTGTTCTTTGGAGTCCAGATTTTGCTGTATTGGTTTTCGGGTGCCATGTCGCATTTGCAGAGCCCCAGAGGTATCAAAGCAATGGAAACCCACCAGAAGTGACCCCATTTTGGAAACTGCACCCCTCAAGGAATTTATTTATTGGTGTTGTGACCATTTTTACCTCACAGTTTTTACACAGCACGTATTTGAATTGGGCTGTGAAATTTAAAAAATGAATTTTTTTCCCATAAGATGTCATTTTTGATAAACATTTCTTATTTTCACAGGAAACAAAATACCCCATTTTGTTGCCCAATTTGTCCTGAGTGCAGCAATACCCCATTTGTGGTGATAAACTGCCGTTTGGGCCCATGGGTGGCCTCAGAAGGGAAGGAGTGCTGTGTGTTCTTTGGAGTGCAGATTTTGCTGGATTGGTTTTCGGGTGCCATGTCGCATTTGCAGAGCCCCAGAGGTATCAAAGCAATGGAAACCCACCAGAAGTGACCCCATTTTGGAAACTACACCCCTCAAGGCGCTGTAGGGCTTCAGGACTTGATCTGACAAGTCCACCCCTCCCATGTACCTATTGTAGTCCAGGATGCAGTCTGGTTTGGGGGTCTCTGTACTGGTACCTCGTACAGGTACATGGGTACTGGTGTGACATCTCTCTTGTCTTGTACTTGACACACAATATGTTGCTGCTAGATTGTGCCCTGCTCTCACCCCTTCTGAGTGTTTGCCCAAGCAGAGTCTTAGGGAGGCCTCTCAGATTTCTTCCAGCGGTGCCGCATGCCGTAGTGCTTCTCGAAGCGTGGCAGTTGAAGAGTGGGACGCTGGTATAAAAGTTATCCAGGTAGAGGTGGTAACCCCGGTCCAGCAGTGGGTGCACCAAATCCCACACAATTTTTGCATTAACTCCCAGTAAGGGGGGGGGGGCATTCTGGGGGCTGAATACTGGTGTCCTTCCCTTCATATATCCTAAATTTGTAGGTATACCCTGATGCACTCTTGCACAGCTTATACATCTTCACACCATACCTTGCCCTCTTACCCGTCATGTACTGGCAGAATTGAAGCCTCCTTTTAAAATGTACCAAGAACTCATCAATAGAAATACACGTCTCGGTGGTGTATGCTTGGGAAAACCGGGCACTGAAACGGTCTAATAGGGGTCTCCGCTTATACAAACGGTCAAAACTGGGGTCATCTTGGAGTAGGCAATGCTCATTAGGAGAAGCAAAGAATTGCCTCATTTTTTTTAGGTTCCAGTTCAGTTCTGAAGTTGCTTTGAGGGGCCCATATATTAGACACCCCTATGAAACACCCCATTTTAGAAACTAGACCCCTCAAAGTATTCACAACAGCATTTAGAAAGTTTATGAACTCTTTGGGTGTTTCACAGGAATTTAGAGCAAAGTAGAGGTGAAATTTACATATTTATTTTTGTCAGAAAATCCTTTTTATAGCATTTTTTTCTATAACACAAAAGGTTTTACCAGAGAAACGCAACTTAGTACTTATTACCCAGATTCTGCAGTTTTGAGAAATATCCCACATGTGGCCCTAGTGCGGTAATGGACTGAAGGAGCCGCCTCAGGAGCAAAGGAGCACCTAGTGGATTTTGAGCCCTCTTTTTTATTAGGCACCATGTCCGGTTTGAAGAGGTCTTGTGGTGCCAAAACAGTGGAAACCCCCCAAAAGTGACCCCATTTTGGAAACTAGACCCCTTAAGGAATTCATTGCAGTTTTCATGTCATGCATGCGACTGTTTGATCAGTTTTTATTCTATTTTTAGGTGGCGTGGTGACTAAAAATCAGCAATTCTACTATTGTTTTTTAATTCTATTTTTTTACAGCGTTCACCGTGCGCTATAAATGACACATTGACTTTATTCTGCGGGGCGATACGATTACGGCGATACCAGATGTTTATAGTTTTTTTTATGTCTTATGGCGTTTGCACAATAAAATACGTTTTGTAAAAAATCATTCACTTTTTGTGTTACCATATTCTAAGAGGCAGAACTTTTTTATTTTTCCATCAAGAAAGCCGTGCGAGGACTTATTTTTTGCGTAACGAACTGTAGTTTCAATCTGTACCATTTTTAGGTACATGCGACTTTTTGATCTCCTTTTTATTCCATTTTTTGGGAGGTGAAGTGACCAAACAATTGTGATTTTGGTACGGTTTATTATTATTTTCTTTTCGTTCACTGTGAGGGATAAATAACGAAATAGTTTTGTAGTTCAGGCCGTTATGGACGCGGCGATACCAATTATGTATAGTTTATTTGTTTATTTATTTATTTTTATTAATAATAAAAGACTGATAAGGGAAAAAGTGGGATTTTTACTTTTATTACTTTTAAAACTTTTATTTTCTTATTTTTACACATCTTTTTTTAACTTTTTTTTAACTTTATTACTTGAGGGCAGGAGGCCCTGATCGCTATTCTAATACACTGCACTACATGCGTAGTTCAGTGTATTAGAACTGTCAGCTACTCACTGAGCATATCCGGACGCCATTGTTTGGTGTCCGGTTCAGTGTATTAGAACTCTCAGCTACTCACTGAGCATATCCGGACGCCATTGTTTGGTGTCCGGTTGCCATAGTTACAATCGCCGGCCGCTATCATGTAGCAGGCCGGCGTTTGTAGCTTAACCCCTAAAAAGCCGCGATCGCTATTGAACGCGGCTTTTAAGGGGTTAATCAGCGGGGACACAGCGATCGGTCCCCGCTGTAGGAGCTGCGCAGCTGCTGTACGAGACAGCAGCTGTCACAGCTCCTGTATGTGTCGGGAGGACGGCCGTGACGTACTATTAGGTCATGGAGCGCGACCGATACAGCTACCATGACCTAATAGTACGTCCAAGAGCGGGAAGGGGTTAAGGACACGGGCAATCTTCATTTTTTCACTTTCGTGTTCTTCCTCCCAGCATTCCAAAATCCATAACATTTTTTATTTTTCCGTAGATTGAGAGATGTGTGGGCTTATTTTTTGCGGGCTGAGCTGTTTTTTTATTGGTATCATTTTGGGGTACATGCAACTGTTTTATCACCTTTTGTTCTATTTTTTTAGAGAGCTAAGGTGACCAAAAAACAGCAATTTGGGTGTTTTACTTTTTTTATGGCGTTCATGGGAAAAGGAGTATTTTTGGACTTTTAATACTTATTTTTTTTGTAACATAATTTTTTTTCATTTAACGGTTTACTTTTTTTTATTAGTCCCCCTAGGGGACTTGAACCAACGATTGCATGATATACTGCAATAATAAAGTATTGCAATATATCGCTATACTCAGTCTCCTATGAAGTCCTGCCGTGGCATTTAAGGGGTTAAACATTTTGGAGTCAAAGGGATCTTTGATTCCGCCCGTTTTGTTTTATCCACCCGCCTTCCAAAAGCGGTTGCGGGCTGTGGTGCGCATGAAGCTCCTTATTGATATGGGTTCTAGACCTGGGTGTTGTGCGATCTAGTAGGAGGAACTATGTGCCGTCATTATTTGGTTTACGGATGGCCCATGTTTGGGACGTAGTTTATCCGCTTGTCTGGCGGCTAATCAGTTAGTCTATGGGAACACGCCTCCCGATATGTCACGGGAGGTGTGTACATAATGGGAGAGGAAACCTAGTTAAATAGTATGGGTTCAGCACTTATGGGCCATGACGTTAGATGCCGAAACAGGCGTTCATTTCAGCACTGGAGGAATATGTGCAGACCTTCTGGAATGATACTTTGCACTGCTATAGCATACTTTGTTTAGCCTCCATTTGGTGGGGCTACTTGGCCATATCTTCCCTGATGAATTTTGGCCATATGGAAATGCATTGGGAGAAAAGAAAAATCTTGTATTTTAAAAAGGACAAAGAGGTTTCCCAGTCCCCATACTGGAAAGTAGAATGGAACCCTGCTGAACCACGGAACGGGTAGGGGGGTGTACGACCCCAGAAAAAGCTATATTAAATTATATATATTATATATTGGAGCATTTTTTTCATATACCCTGTGAATAGATCTAAGGGACTTCTTTGCACAATTGCATCTATTGGTTGCACCACTTACCAATATGGGAGAGACTGAATAATTCCATTGATTGTTCTTGCAACAGGGAGAAGGAAACATATGTGTTATTCTATGTCTACTTTGGTATGCATATGTATGCACACTTTTTTATATTATACAAGTAAATGTTATATTTTAATTAAACTCTAGTCCTACCCAAGTGATTCATTTGCCAATATAAGTGGATTACACAATACTGCAAACACACCTCTGGTGAAAGGTTTCCAAATTCACCATCTATATTTAAATTATTATCTAATTACATATGCGTGCGCTGGCCCTCTAAGGCCGGGAACCAGCGTGTGCCCCCTCATCGGCCACAGGAAGGAGATCTGCGGTCTGCAGGTAAGGGGAGGCTGCGGTCCGTGACCGCGGCCATTACAGCTATAATCAGCCCTCAAGTCTAATTTAGAAAAATGTAACCAAAAAATGCCAAAGCAAGTCCCATAATCAATAACAATAATGATATACCAAAAACAGAAAGAATGCCAATAAATGTATATCATATACACAAATATAAGCCCAAAGTATTAAATACAATAAATCTTTATTAGATAGAAGAACAAATCGGACAGAAGGCTGTCACCATAAAAACATTAAAATCACTAAAACCACTGAGCTGGTGGTCAACAATCCTAAAATTTGTGGACTCAACAGATAATAGATGCAATACATAGATCAAATGTCACATGTATACAGATTTATTTTATTTAATACTTTGGACTTATATTTGCGTATATGATATACATTTATTGGTAATTTAGAAAAAATAACTTTTGTCCTACCCAGAGGTACAGATGGTTTCCGGAGGCAGAAAATTAAAACAGCAATAAGAAGAGGGAATGGAAATTTGTGGTGAAAAATGAAATGGTCTCCTAGTCAATACTCGAGAATGGACCATCCACTGGCATAACTAGTACAGGGTCTTTCTTGGGTTGAAGAGTAATCCCATGTAGTTCAGCAAATCTAGTATTCATGAAGCAGCCACTGGCACTTGGATCAAGGATTGGTGAGGTGAGTATTTAGTTTTGGGACCACTGGAAGGAAACTGATATGGTTAAATGAGTAACAGAAGGGAAGCATGAAGTGGTACTCCAGACAGAAGCAGGAGCAGGCTTACCTCCACGAAGGAGGCCGGGTGTAAAAAGTGCAAGGAAAAAGTGTGGGTTTTCCACAGTACAGACAGAAAATGGTTTGTCATCCCCTGCGACGGCCAATCTGCATTGGTTCAGGTTCTAAAGATGTAGAGCTCTCATAGGCACTTGTAGATGATATTGAAGGAAACAACCACATGGCCCAAAGTTGGCTCATACGTTCCAGATGTCACTCTTAAAGTCGACGATCCATCTAGATGGATAACTGGGTCAAACCCCTCAGAGACACTGGAACACCAATGCAAGGAAATTCCTCCTTAAGCTGGTTGCTTAGTCCAAGACAAAATTACAACTTGAGTGCTGCGTTGTTCCATTCTTTATCAGCGGCAATCCTCCGAAATTCTATAATGTAGTCTTCCACTGGCCATATTATATTGCATTATCCACAGCACACAAATATTGCACAAGTTGGTTGATGCTTTATAAAGTGTAGATTTGTTGCAACATACAGGAAAACAACAGATATTGATATTTGCAACATTATGATTCAGATGGGATCTTTTTCAAGGATATCTGGAAATTAAATATATATTTATAGGATGAGTGCTTGGTATGTTTACATGGTGAAAAACCATAGAGAGATACAATGTTGAGTATGTCAAAACAATATATTTACATATATACATACTGTATATACACACAAGTTAAGATGCAGTTAACAAAAATAAGTAATATGTGTGTTTGTTTACTACACAGAAAAGTTTTAGGTTCATCCTTTCAGTGGTGTCATAAAAGACGCCTGATGTCTACCCGCTGCCTAGTCCCAGCCGAGCCTGCCTTGCTACTGTCCGAGCTGCCACGGGTACCTTATACGAACTATGAACTGTGACCTGCACCCTGTTGGCCAGCTGCCATACTGCAAAGACGGTACGGCCCAGTGGGTCCACAAACCCAACGTGACACCCACTTACTGTCCCTGCCCTGCCCCTCCACAGAGCCACTGCCAGTTTGCGTCTCACCCCAGTCCCCCTTCTACCACTTTCCTTTGCCATCCCCTGGTAATGGGGGAAGCTCGATGCTTTAACTGTATGGGGCCTAAAAATTTATTTTGGCAGTCCTGCAGGCATCCTACATATGTATAAAACTAGATAAAACTATTTAGCAACCTGTATTGTATTTCTGTTTTTTGTACATTCAAATGTGGACAAACAAGATACAGATGTAGTAAATGTTTATCTACACATAACCCATCTGGAACCTTCAGACAACTGTAAATATTTGGGAAAAATACATTACATCTCATAAAATCAAGTCATCTTTTTGAAATTATTCAATTCTATGTAGAGAACCAAAAGAAACTCCAATTGCGGAATTCAGTTGTAAAATGTATGAATAAATAAATAGAATGCAAAAATACATGCTAACCCTTGTTAGGCAGGATTACGAATACTGACACACACACACACACACACACACACACACACACACACACACACACACACACACACACACACACACACAATAATAATGTTTTAGTTGTAAGGCTCATGGAAATGGTTAATGCATTATGCTTGTGGTTATATAAAACAAATGGAATAGTAACATTTTATTCAAACGCAGTTACCTTGTGTTGAAAAATTTAAGGAAACCCAGACATTTTAATTAGTTCCAGACTAAAAATGTGGTTTGAAGGTTTTATCACTGACTTTCATTGTGTCTGCCATGAAACCAAATTATTATGGTAGCTGGCAATGAAAACATTGTGTTTTTTAGTGTATGTCAGTAATTCTGCAAAATAAACAATACTGAAGATTTTCAAAATAAAGAGACGGCGATCACGATCAGGACCAAAAGCAAATATGCTAAAAGTACATGAACTGGAAAACATGTTCTATCTTACTGATAGACGAGAAAGATAAAGTAATGTTTTCATTATTGCCTTTGCTTTCATTTTTACATTTTACTGTTAGCATTTGGGGAGGAACTTGAAAAGTCTTGGCCAGAAAAGCAAAATCTGAATTTAGAATCATTCTGATATATCACAGTATAGTGACTAACATAGGAATGTACAAATTATATCTTTACCTATAGTATGTTACATATGTTATTTTCTTGGCTTTTATCCTATCAATAATATAAATGACTCAGTATGTTACTAATGTGATGATGATCTACATCAGTGGTCTCCCACCTGAAGCTCCATCTGCTGCAAAAGTATTGCAAACTGTCAGGGCTTGCTAGATAGTTGGTTTTGTAACGGCTGGAGATATCTATCTAGGAGACAACTGGTCTATAGGATTTATAAATTCAGGTGTTTTTTTTCTCTTTGTCCCAGGCTGCTGGGCCATTAGGATTATGTCCTACTTCAACATTTTTTTTTAGGGCATATTGACATAATAGCAGGGTTTTCCCAGCTCAGGACCCCTCTCTATGAGCCAAAGAGGGTAGTTGCATGGTAAGAACAGCTCCAGCTCTCCATGTATTACATGGCCAAGAAATATTTTTTTGTGAAAACAGAGGACTAGTTATATCACTGCCTATCTCAAGTTCCAGACTCTATTGACTTCCTGACTATAATGCATCCTGGTGTGAATAAAGGGTGAAGTGGTTATCTGATTGAGAACTGCCTAGAGAAAGTAAGTAAAGGCCCTTGCAGCGAGCACCGATCAACGAGACATGCAGCTATGGATGGGGATGAGCGGTCTTTACTACGTTCGCTCGTCCTCATACATTATTATCATGTCTGGGGGGGAGGGGTATAAAGCTTGCTCAGAGGCTGAGCCCACTCCATAAGATGAGTGTAAAGGATTTGCCAGACACAGCTTCGATGTCGACGCCCGTGGTTAATCAGCCTGCATCTGTTCCTAGGTCTGCTAGAGTGACTCGATCTGCTGCCACTCAGGCTGGTAGGCTGAATGGGAGAACCTATCACAGCCTGGCCAGACAGTTCTAGCTACCGCCCTTGGTTTATTTATACCTTTATTTGCTGCTTGTCCTTTGCCTGTGATTCTCCTGTTTCCTGGCTCTGCTGTTCCTGCTATTACTATTGACCTCTGCTTCATATTGACCCTGCTTGACTGACTATTCTCCTGTTCTGCTTTTGCTACCGTGTACTCTCCTGGTTTGACTCGGCTCGCCCACTACTCTTGTTTCTCACGGTGTTGCCGTGGGCAACTGCCCCACTTCCCCTGCTTCTGTGTACCCTTGTCTTGTTTTGTCTGTCGTGCACATAGTGAGCGTACGGACCGTCGCCCAGTTATACGCCGTCACCTAGGACGGGCCGTGCAAGTAGGCAGGAACTGAGTGGCGGGTAGATTAGGGCTCACCTGTCCATCTCCCTACCCCTACATTACATAATCACAGGCCAATATAACTTTTCGACCCTGGTCCCTGACACTACTATGGACCCCCTTGAGGCCCTGGCTCAGCAAATGCAGGGTCTCTCCCTACAGGTCCAAGACCTGGCTCAGAGGTGCAACCAGCGTGATGCTACCCAGGTAGTGCCCTCCACCTCACCTCTTGAACCCCACCTCAAGTTGCCTGACCGGTTCTCAGGGGACCGGAAGACTTTTTTCTCCTTTTGGGAGAGTTGTAGGCTCTATTTCCGTTTAAGACCCCACTCCTCAGGTTCTGAGAGCCAGCGAGTGGGTATAATTATGTCCCGGCTCCAGGATAGCCCCCAGGAATGGGCCTTCTCCTTGGCTCCTGATGCCCCTGAACTTTCCTCTGTTGACCTTTTTTTTTCTGCTGGTGACCTTACGTCAGGGTAAGAGACCCATTGAGGAGTATTGTTCTGACTTTAGGAAGTGGTGTGTAGCTTCTCTGTGGAATGACCCTGTCTTGAGGTGTCAGTTTAGATTGGGTCTGTCAAACGCCCTGAAAGACCTGTTAGTTAGCTATCCCTCTTCTGACTCTCTAGATAAGGTTATGGCTTTAGCGGTACGTCTTGACCGACGTCTCAGGGAACGACGACTTGAACGTTTTTGTGCCTGCTCCTCTGGCTCCCCTATGATGGCTCCCGAGGTTCCGTTGCTTCGTTCTTCTACGGAAAACTCGGATGAACCAATGCAACTCAGGGCCTCCGTGTCTCCCCAACAACGTAGAGAGTTTTGCAGGAAGAATGGTCTCTGCTTCTACTGTGGAGATGACAAGCATCAAGTGAACGACTGTCCTAGGCGTAAGAATAAGCAGTCGGAAAACTTAAGCGCCTAAGTGACCATCGGGGAGGTCGCTTGGGCGCACAGGTATTTCCCGTAAATATGAAACCTAATAAGATCTTGCTTCCCTTTCAGGTCTCTTTTGATGGTAGGTCTGCCACCGACAGTGCCTTCGTGGATTCAGTGTCTTCTGCTAATATTATGTCTGTGGAATTTGCTATGTCTCTAGCTATGCCATTGATTGATTTGCCTAAACCTGTCCCGGTAGTGGGTATCGACTCCACTCCTCTTGCTAATGGTTATTTTACGCAGCATACCCCTGTTTTTAAACTCATTGTTGGCTCCATTCATTTGGAGCAGTGTTCTGTGTTGGTGATGCAGGGATTATCGTCCGATTTGGTTTTAGGCCTTCCTTGTTTGCAGATGCATATTCCCACTTTTAACTGGAATACTGGGGATCTTACCAAATGGGGTAATGAATGCATGACGTCCTGTTTTTCTATTAATTTGATTTCTCTCGCTGATGAGTTGAACACTCTACCTGAGTTTATTCAGGACTTCGCTGATGTTTTTTCCAAAAAAGCCTCAGAAGAGTTACCTCCTCATAGAGAGTACGATTGCGCAATCGATTTGGTACCAGGAGCTAAGCTCCCTAAGGGTAGGATATTTAATCTCTCTTGTCCCGAACGTGAAGCCATGAGAGAAAATATCCTGGAAGCGTGGCCAAGGGTTACATTCGCCCTTCTACTTCTCCGGTAGGTGCTGGCTTCTTCTTCGTAGGGAAGAAGGATGGTGGTCTTAGGCCGTGCATCGATTACCGAAACTTGAATAAGGTCACTGTAAGGAACCAATATCCCCTTCCTTTGATTCCTGATCTCTTCAATCAGGTTCAGGGGGCCCAATGATTCTCTAAGTTTGATCTTCGGGGGGCTTATAACCTTATCCGAATCAGGGAAGGGGATGAGTGGAAGACTGCGTTTAACACGCCCGAAGGTCATTTCGAATACCTCGTCATGCCCTTTGGGTTTTGTAATGCTCCCGCGGTCTTCCAGAATTTAAAAAATTTGATTTTAAGTGACTACCTGGGGGTATTTCTTGTAGTGTACCTTGATGATATACTTGTGTTTTCCAAGGACTGGTCCTCCCACATTGAGCATGTCAGGAAGGTGCTCCAGGCCCTTTGGGAAAACAAACTCTTTGCTAAAACGAAAAAAAAAAATGTGTGTTTGGGGTGCAGGAGATACCATTTTTGGGTCAAATCCTCACTCCTAACGAATTCCGCATGGACCCTGCCAAGCTTCAGGCTGTGGCTGAATGGGTCCAACCTGCCTCCCTGAAGGCTTTACAGTGCTTCCTGGAGTTTGCTAATTATTACAGGAGATTTATTGCTAACTTCTCGGTCATCGCTAAGCCTCTTCTGACCTTACTCGCAAAGGTGCTGCTCTCCTCCACTGGCCTCCGGAGGCGGTCCAGGCTTTTGAGATCCTTAAGAGGTGCTTTATCTCTGCCCCAGGGCTGATTCAGCCTAACCAAATGTTGCCATTCATCGTGGAGGTTGACGCCTCCGAGGTGGGAGTGGGTGCTGTCTTGTCCCAGGGTACCAGGTCTCTCACCCATCTCCGTCCCTGTGCCTACTTCTCCAGGAAGTTCTCCCCCACTGAGAGTAACCATGACGTTGGCAACCGCGAACTCTTAGCCATTAAATGAGCATTTGAAGAGTGGCGCCACTTCTTGGAGGGGGCTAGGCACCAGGTAACGGTCCTTACTGACCACAAGAATCTGGTTTTCCTAGAGTCTGCCCGGAGGCTAAACCCGAGACAAGCTTGATGGGCCTTGTTTTTTACTAGATTCAACTTTGTGGTCACCTATAGGGCTGGGTCTAAAAATATTAAAGCTGATGCACTGTCGCGTAGCTTCATGGCCAGCCCTCCTCTGGAGGAGGATCCTGCATGTGTTTTGCCCCCAGGTATAATCATATACTCTGTTGATTCTGACTTAGTCTCCGAAATTTCGGCTGATCAAGGTTCAGCTCCTGAGAACTTTCCTGAGAACAAGCTGTTTGTTCCCCTGCAATTCCGGCTAAGGGTACTCAAGGAAAATCATGACTCTGCACTATCTGGCCATCCAGGCATCCTGGGTACCAAGCACCTCATTTCTAGAACCTATTGGTGGCCTTGGTTGCTTAAAGACGTTAAGGCCTATGTCGCCGCTTGTGAAATTTGTGCTAGGTCCAAGACTCCCAGGTCCCGACCAGCGGGCTTACCATGTTCTTTGCCCATTTCCCAGAGACCTTGGACACATATCTCCATGGATTTTATCACCGATCTGCTTCCATCCCAAGGCAAGTCGGTGGTGTGTGTTGTAGTAGACCGCTTCAGTAAGATGTGCCACTTTGTGCCCCTCAAGAAACTACCCAATGCCAAGACGTTAGCTACCTTGTTTGTCAAACACATCCTGCGTCTCCATGGGGTTCCTGCAATATTGTTTCTGACAGAGGGATACAATTTGTTTCATTGTTTTGGAGAGCTTTCTGTAAGAAGTTGGAGATTGATCTGTCCTTCTCCTTGGCCTTCCATCCTGAAACTAATGGCCAAACTGAGAGGAGTAATCAGTCACTAGAACAATATTTAAGGTGTTTTATCTCTGACTGTCAAGATGATTGGGTCTCCTTCATTCCCCTCGCCGAATTTTCCTTTAATAATCGGGTCAGTAACTCGTCAGGGGTCTCCCCTTTTTTCTGTAAATTTGGGTTTAATCCACGGTTCTCCTCCGTTTCACCTGGTGGCTCCAACAATCCCGAGGTAGATGTCGTTCATCGGGAACTGTGCACAGTCTGGGCCCAGATTCAGAAGAACCTTGAGGAGTCCCAGAGCATACAAAAGACTCAGGCAGATAAAAGACGTTCTACTAACCCCTTGTTTGTGGTCGGGGATCTGGTGTGGCTGTCTTCAAAAAATTTGCGCCTTAAAGTTCTGTCCAAAAAAAATTGCTCCCCGGTATATAAGGGCTGTACAAGGTCATTGAGGTCCTTAACCCTGTCTCCTTCCGGCTGGAGTTACCCCTGTCTTTTCAAATACACAACGTGTTGCATGCCTCCCTCCTGAAACGCTGCTCCCCGTCTTTGGCTACCTTGAGGATAAACCTCCAGTCCCTGTTCCCACCCCTGAAGGGGTGGAATTCGAGGTGGCCAAGATTGTGGACAGCAGGATGGTCCAAGGCTCCCTCCAGTACCTGGTCCATTGGAAAGGATACGGGCCTGAGGAGAGGACTTGCGTACCCGCCCGGGATGTTCACGCTGGGTTATTGCTCAGGAAGTTCCATCTTCGGTTCCCCAACAAGCCAGGTCCACCTAGGAAGGGTCCAGTGGCCCCTCATAAAAGGGGGGTACTGTAAAGGATCTGCCAGACACAGCTTCGGTGTCGACGCCCGTGGTTAATCAGCCTGCATCTGTTCCTAGGTCTGCTAGAGTGACTCGATCTGCTACCACTCAGGCTGTTAGGCTGAGGAGTGGGAGAACCTATCACAGCCTGGCCAGACGGTTCTAGCTCCCGCCCTTGGTCTACTTATACCTTCATTTGCTGCTTGTCCTTTGCCTGTGATTCTCCTGTTTCCTGGCTCTGCTGTTCCTGCTATTACTATTGACCTCTGCTTCATATTGACCCTGCTTGACTGACTATTCTCCTGTTCTGCTTTTGCTACCGCGTACTCTCCTGGTTTGACTCTGCTCGTCCACTACTCTTGTTGCTCACGGTGTTGCCGTGGGCAACTGCCCCACTTCCCTTGCTTCTGTGTACCCTTGTCTTGTTCTGTCTGTCGTGCACATAGTGAGCGTAGGGACTGTCGCCCACTTGTACGCCGTCGCTTAGGACGGGCCGTGCCAGTAGGCAGGGACTGAGTGGCGGGTAGATTAGGGCTCACCTGTCCTTCACCCTACCCCTACATTACAATGAACATGTCGGCTGTATGTTACAGCTGGCACTTCACTGGATCACACTCGAGTCAATAGCGACATTTAAGCCGTTAGAAACAGGGGGTGGCCCCCTCTGATGTCCCATTGCCCCCCCTCCCCTGTGACGAGATCGCAGGGTGCTGATGGTTGTAAAAAAAAAAGTAAAATAAAGTTAACGTTTTAAGAAAATATATACACTACCGTTCAAAAGTTTAGGGTCACTTAGAAATTTCCTTATTATTGAAAGAAAAGCACAGTTTTTTTCAATGAAGATAACATTAAATTAATCAGAAATACACTCTATACATTGTTAATGTGCTAAATGACTATTCTAGCTGCAAACGTCTGGTTTTTAATGCAATATCTACATAGGTGTATAGAGGCCCATTTCCAGCAACCATCACTCCAGTGTTCTAATGGTACATTGTGTTTGCTAACTGTGTTAGAAGGCTAATGGATGATTAGAAAACACTTGAAAACCCTTGTGCAATTATGTTAGCACCGCTGTACCCTGTTTTGCTGTTTAGAGGAGCTATAAAACTGACCTTCCTTTGAGCTAGTTGAGAATCTGGAGCATTACATTTGTGGGTTCGATTAAACACTCAAAATGGCTAGAAAAAGAGAGCTTTCATGTGAAACTGAAGATTTCCTACAACGGTGTGTACTACTCCTTTCAGAGGACAGCACAAACAGGCTCTAACCAGAGTAGAAAGAGAAGTGGGAGGCCCCGCTGCACAACTGAGCAACAAGACAAGTACATTGGAGTCTCTAGTTTGAGAAATAGACCCCTCACAGGTCCTCAACTGGCAGCTTCATTAAATAGTACCCACAAAACGCCAGTGTCAACGTCTACAGTGAAGAGGCGACTCCGGGATGCTGGCCTTCAGGGCAGAGTGGGAAAGAAAAAGCCATATCTGAGACTGGCTAATTAATGGAAAAGATTAATATGGGCAAGAGCACACAGACATTGGACAGAGGAAGATTGGAAAAAAGTGTTATGGACAGACGAATCAAAGTTTGAGGTGTTTGGATCACACAGAAGAACATTTGTGAGACGCAGAACAACTGAAAAGATGCTGGAAGAGTGCCTAACGCCATCTGTCAAGCATGGTGGAGGTAATGTGATGGTCTGGGGTTGCTTTGGTGCTGGTAAAATGGGAGATTTGTACAAGGTAAAAGGGATTTTGAATAAGGAAGGCTATCACTTCATTTTGCAACGCCATGCCATACCCTGTGGACAGCGCTTGATTGGAGCCAATTTCATCCTACAACAGGACAATGACCACACCTCCAAATTATGCAAGAACTATTTAGGGAAGAAGCAGGCAGCTGGTATTCTATCTGTAATGGAGTGGTCAGTGAAGTCACTAGATCTCAACCCCATAGAGCTGTTGTGGGAGCAGCTTGACCGTATGGTACGCAAGAAGTTCCCATCAAGCCAATCCAACTTGTGGGAGGGGCTTCTGGAAGTATGGGGTGAAATATCTCCCGATTACCTCAGCAAATTAACAGCTAGAATGCCAAAGGTCTGCAATGCTGTAATTGCTGCAAATGGAGAATTCTTTGACGAAAGCAAAGTCTGAAGGTGAAAATTAGTATTTCAAAGAAAAATCATTATTTCTAACCTTGTCAATGTCTTGACTATATTTTCTAGTCATTTTGCAACTCATTTGATAAATATAAGTGTGAGTTTTCATGGAAAACACAAAATTGTCTGGGTGACCCCAAACTTTTGAACGGTAGCGTATATACATAGAAATGTAAAAAAAAAAAAAACAACCCTTTTCCCATTTTCCCCCAAAAGCAATAGAAAATAAATTAACATAACTGGTATCGCTGCGTCTTTAAAAGTTCGAACGATTACAATAAACATTTTAATAGTTTTTACTGCACAGTGAATGCAGTAAAAAAAACAACAAACAGCTGTAGAAAAGGCTTATAAGCGCTCTGTTGCTGCTACTTTCAACATCTATATTTAGAGAAGCCTTCTGAATACAGCTAGAAACAGAAAAAACTCCAACCCAAGCTGTTTAAATCTTTGATCGCCGCGGTCTGTGACAGTGGCATGATCAAAGTGGTCTCCTCTCTTCGATCACATTGCCGGAAACCCGATGACGCAATTCGAAACTGGGGACTTAGAAAGGATACCAGGATTTTCTGTTCTGTAAGCCTGCTATTAGGGCTCACTATGTGCTGCACTAACAGCAGCCTGTGTCTTAGTGAAACAGTATAATGTTTTAGCATTCAGGACTTTTCTAATACATTATAAGTAAAAAATAAAGTTGTTAAAAAGTTATCCTTTCATTGGATCAAAAAAAAAAAAGTAATTGTTTAGCTTAAAATATACTTTACTGCTCATACACTAAATGAAAACAAAAAATGTACACATATTAGGTATCTACACATCGTAATAACCTGAAGACTTAATTTAACAGGTTATTTAGTGTTAAACATGAAAGGGATAAAAAATAAAATAAACAATGCAGAAAATCGCTTATTCGTATATTCATGCTGCATTCGTGTCTCTTCAGCAGCCATAAGCCTACCCCATGGTGGGCTTAGACACATGACCATGTATGATACTGCCTGATGGGCCCTGGATCTAGGCATACCACATTGTAGTCTTAGATACAGGGCCCCAGCAGATAGTAATCTTATACTGCATAAGATTACTGTCTGCTGGTGCCCTGTATCTAAGCCTAACATGTGGTAGGCTTAGATACAGGGTCCAACAGACAGTACCAAACATGGGCCCTGTATCTAAGCCTACCACATAGTAGGTTTAGATACATGGCCATGTATAATACTGTCTGATGGGCCCTGTATCTAAGCCTACCACATTGCAGGCTTATATACAGGGCCCCAGCAGATAGCAATCTTATACAGTATAATTTTACTGTCTGCTGGGGTCCTGTATCTAAGCCTGCCTAGTGGTAGGCTTAGATACATTGTCTAACAGACAGTATCACACATGGGCCCTGTATCTAAGCCTACCACCTGTGTTAATAATAGTTTTTTTCGTGTGTTTGTATTTTTTTACAGGTTCGGTTGTTGGACTATGTCGGATTCGAGGACTACTTCGATGACTGCTTTTTATATTTTCAATAAAATGGTTAATGAGGATTGTGTGGATTTTTTTTCAGTAAAATATTTCTTCTATGTCTTTGTATTTTCTTTTAAACATCATTACTACTGCCTTAGTAATGGCCGCTGGCTGATTGACGGCGTCCATTACTAAGGCGGGGCTTAGTGTTAGCTGGTGCAGGGCCAACACTAACGACCCAATATTACCCCGGTACCCACCGCCACCAGGGGTACCGGGAAGAGCCAGGTTCGATCCAATACACGACCATCTGTAGCGACGGTCAGGTACCGGGGCGGCCGCAGGCTGGTATTACTAGGCTGGGAAAGCCCTTCAATAGTGGGCCTTACCACCCTGGTAATGCTAGCCTGCTGCTCTATGTTGTATCTGGCTGGTTATCAAAAATGGGGAGGGGGGCTCCATGTAATTTTTTTCTTTATAAATGGAAAAAATGTATGCCCCCCCATTTTTCATAACTAGCCAGATACAACATAGCAGCAGCAGGCTAGCATTACCAGGGTGGGAAGGCCCACTGTTTTTGACCTTTCCCAGCATAATAATACCAGCCTGCAGTCACCCCAGTACCCGGCCATCACTACATATGGTTGGGCACTGGATCGTACTCGGCTCTTCCTAGTACCCCTGGCGGCGGTGGGCACCGGGGTAATAATGGGGAGTTAGTGTTCGCCTTTTCACAGGATAACTTTAGGACCAGCCTTAAAAAAGGACGTTGTCAATCAGCCTGCGGCCATTACTAAGGCGGTAGTAATAAAGTTTAAAAAGATACAAGGAGATAGAAAAAATATTTTATTGAAATAAAAAACCCACAAAACCCTCATTAACCATTTTATTGAGAATAAAAAAGCCTTAATCGAAGCAGTCCTCGAATCCGATGTAGTCCAACAACAGAACTAGTAAAAACAAAACACAAACACTAAAAAATTAGTAACGCATACAAAAGCAAAACAATTCTTATACTTAAGTTTCCTGAGTCCAACGCTGGAGTCGCAATGTCAGCGAGCTGGGCTCTATATCTAATCCTATTGTAATGGAATTGCTAGGAGAGTGATTCCCCAAAGGCTGCTGGAGACTGTTTGGAGAGAGAATGCATATACAACCACAACCTCAAAAACCACCACAACTTTGATCAACAGAGTCTAAGGCTACGCCATGGTATTTTCCAGTGCCCACCGCAAGGTGGGATGGTTTTTGCTGCATAGAACCAAGGTTGTTTTAGCAGAGTTCAATGTTGGATAAGAGGTGCAATGCAGGCAAAGCTAAACAGGAAGCTAGAAACCCAGAGGCTAAAACAGAAAGTCTAAATCAATAAGCAAGTGGATACCAGGTAAAACAGAGGTCAAAGCCAGCCGGCAACAGATAAACTAAATCAGCAAACAAGGGGTTAACGAGAGACAAGCCGAGGTCATTATTCCAAGAAGTACAAAAGTCAGAGGTATGGGGTTTAATCAGAAGCTTGATCAAGAGACCAGAAGGTAAGGAAAAGCACAAGCAAAGACTGAATGAGAAGGACAGGTATAAATGCTGAACCAAATCTGATAGGCAGAAAAATAGAAAAAAGAGATAGGCTGAAGGAAAAAACAGAACCGCCAAGAAGCCAGAACAGTAGTCATGGAGATCATTAAAGGAATAGGCGTTTCCTAACAGTACCCTCCTTTCTACAAGGGGCCAACGGACTCCTAAACCTCGGCCTAGGTTTTAAAGGAAATTTTAAATGAAAGCTCTTAACCAAGCGACTAGCATGCACTGAATGGGCAGGAACCCAAGTTCGTTCTTCTGGCCCATGCAGCAGGTACTGGAGAGTACCCCTGCCCTTCTAGAATCCACAATCTTCTGAACCTCAAACATATCTCTGGAGGAGAATTTTTCTTGAGTGGATTAGATGGCGTGAAAATTTTTTTAAGGAGAGATTTGTGGAAAACATCATGAATTTTAAAAGACGGAGAAAGAGCCAGACGAAAAGATACAGGGTTAATGACATCAACCATTTTATATGGACCAATAAACCTAGGGGCAAACTTACAAGACGGCATTTTCAGTTGCAGATTTTTAGTAGAAAGCCACGCCTGACCCAACGTACGTTTTTTGTTAGAATTTTTCTTTTGAATAACTTTGGAGTTCTTCAGGTTCAATTGAACCTGAGCCCAAACTGTGCACAGTTTATTTGATTCAACTTGTACCTCAGAGTTATCACTAGAAGAGGTGGAAAATTAACCAAAACGAGAATGAAAACCATAAGTACAGAAAAACAGCGAGGTATCAAGAGGAACATGGTGGTAATTATTTATCGCAAATTCCGCTAAAGGCAGATATGAGACCCATTAAACCTGGCTATCAGCAATATAACACCTAAGATACTGTCCTGAGGTTTGATTAAAGCGCTCAGTTTGACCATTAGTCTCAGGCTGAAATGCAGAAGAGAACGATAACTGTACACCAAGCTTCTTACAGAGAGCTATCCAGAAGCTAGCCACAAATTGTACACCTCTATCAAGGACAATATTTTTTGGAAATACCATGCAGACGAACCACTTTATCAATAAATAATTTAGACAAAGTTTTGGAATCAGGGAGTTGAGGCAATGGGACGAAATGACATATTTTACTGAAACAGTCCCCCACAACCAAAATGACAGTTTTTCCTTCAGAGGAAGGCAAATCAGTGATAAAAATCCATAGACAGATGAGACCAAGTTTTCTGTGGAACAGAAAGTGGCAGCAGTTCACTCATAGGACATGTATTAGAAGTCTTAGCACGAGCGCAGACATCACAAGCAGAGACATAGGAACTCATGAGACAAAGACGGCCACCAATAGAGCCGTGAGACGAAATTTTTAGTACCCATTATCCCTGGATGGCAACACAAAACAGAATCATGTAACTCCTTGAGCAAACAAAATCTGAACTGAGGAGGTACAAACAACTTCCCAGTAGGAATGGTTTGCGAAGCGAGTTGCTGACATTCTTTAATCTCAGTTTCAAGAACAGGTGATATTGCAGAAACCACTATCCCCTTAGATAAAATAGGTTCAGAATGAACGTTGGGGACCTGTGAGGAACAGAAACTTCGAGATACTGCGTCGGTCCTGACATTTTTAGATCTGGGTCTATAGGTTACAATAAAGTCAAACCTGGTAAAAAGCAAGGCCCACCTAGCCTGTCTGGGATTGAGTCTTTTGGCTGATTCTAAAAAAACTTAGGTTTATATGGTCAGTAAGTACAGTAATTTGATGTCTAGCTCCCTCTAGAAAGTGGGGCCACTCTTGAAACGCCCACTTAAAAGCAAGAAGCTCTCGATTACCTATATAACAATTTTTTTCAGTGGTAGAAATTTGCAAGAAAAAAAGCACAGGGATGCAAATTAGTCAATATAGAAGATCCTTGAGACAACACAGCCCCCACATCTATTTCTGAGGCATTAACCTCAACAATAAAGGGACTAGAAAGGTCAGGTTGACCAAGTACAGGCGCTTCCATAAAACACTGTTTTAAGGTTTTAATGGCGGAGACCACACTAGGTTTTCAATTTACAAGTTTAGAGCCCACTTTTGTAAGATCCGTCAAAGTTTTGGCAATGGAGGAAAAATTATAAATAAATTTTTGGTAATAATTAGCAAAACCCAAAAACCTCTGCAGAGCTTTTAGCGAAGTAGGTTGGACCCAATCAAGAATTGCCTGAACCTTAGCAGAGTCCATACGAAAATCATGAGGAGACAGCATATAACCCAAGAAATTAACCTCCTGAAGTCCAAAAAGTCATTTTTCAAATTTCGCATAAAGGCAATTTTTCCTCAGTACTTGAAGGACGGACCTTAAAGGAACAGTGTCATGAAAAATTTTTTTTTACATCAGTTAGATTTTAGTGTTTTATTAAAAAGTTTTATATTTATTTGTGTGTTTGTGTTTCACTTTTTTTTATTTTTGAACTTTTTCTTCCCTATGGGGGCTGCCATTTTTTTTCCCATTTCTGTATGTGTCGATTAATGACACATACAGACATGGAATACGGCACATACAGTCCCATAGTGAATGCGAACGGGGCCCGTTCCATCCACTATGGTGTACGCCATCTGTGTGGGAACGGCGCATGCGCCGCTCCCACACAGTCCAAGTTGAAGTGTGCGACGTCCGGTGCCATTTTCCTGTGGACCGGAAGTCGCGGCCGGACAGTAAGATTACTACTTCCGGTCACGGATTCCGGACTTGTGCACTTGGAGCGGGAGGTAGCAGACGGAGCGGACGGACCGGAGGGAGCGGCGGCGGCTGGAGCAGGTAAGTGATTTCTATGTATGTACGTGTTTTACTGTGTCTTTACTACTGTATGTTAACCTACTACACTGTGTGTTAGCTCAAAAAATGGCGACACACAGTGTAGGAGGCTTGACCGTTCAATCCCCTCGTTTCTCCCGGCACTAGCCAGGATAAAGGAGGGGGGGGGGATTCTGAGAGCTCACTAGAGTTTTCTCAAATTTTGCAGCATAAAGCAATGTGGTTGCTTTACCACATGCAATGCTGCAATTTTGGGAATTGCTCCATCTAGTGACCAGCACTGGGAAATATTATAAATTAGAATCTAATTTATAATATTTCCTGACTCGTGAAAAAAAAATAAAAAATTAGAACAATGTTTAATCACCTACACACTAATTGTTTAACTAAAAGAAAATTAATTTTTTTTTCTAGCGTCACATTCCCTTTAAATGTTGAACATGAGAGGACCAATCGTAAGAAAACACAAGACTATCATCCAGATACACAACCACAAAGTGTCCAATAAAATTTCTGAAAATATCGTTAACCAGGTTTCGAAAACCGCTGGAGCATTACTTAAACCAAAAGGCATGACCAAATACTCATAATGACCATCTGGGGTATTAAATGCTGTCTTCCACTCATCCCCTTTGCGGATACAAACCGAATTGTAGGCCCCACGTAAATCCAGTTTTGAGAACCACCTGGCTCCTGAGATTTGATTAAACAGGTCCGGGATAAGTGGAAGAGGATTTACATTTTTAAAGGTAATTTTATTTAAATCACGATAGTCGATACAGGGTCTTAAACCGCCATCTTTCTTTTCAACAAAGAAAAAACCTGCACCCACCGTAGAAATAGATGGACGAATATGACCCTTACGGAGATTGTCTTTTATATAATCTTTCATGGCCTGTCTCTCCGGAGCAGAAAGATTATAAATCTGTTCCTTAGGCAGCTTAGCATTAGGGAGAATTATAATGGGACAGTCATACGGCCTATGAGGAGGGAGAGATTCACAACCGATTTCAGAAAAGACATCCTCAAAATCTTGAATACACCCAGGCAACGATGGTGCATTGCAAGAGACATTAGTAGTAGACAAAGATATGCAAGAATCATAACATTTAGAATTCCACTTAACCCCTTCCCGTCGCAGCCACTTTTGGACTAAATGACAGAGCCCCATCTTTAAAACTTGACATGTGTCACTTTATATGGTAATAACTTTGGAATGCTTTCACTCAGCCAAGCGATTTTCCCGTGACAAATTGTACTTTATGTCAGGGGTAAAATTGAATCGACAATTCATTGCTTATTTGTGAACACCAAAATTTTGCGAAAAATTGCAAACATTTTTTTTTTCTAAATTTGAATGTATCTGCTTGTAAGACAGATAGTAATACCACACAAAGTAGTTACTAACCAACATTTCCCATATGTCTACTTTATATTGGCATCATTTTTTGAACATCATTTTATTTTCTAGAACGTTACAAGGCTTAGAACTTTAGGAGCAATTTCTCACATTTTCAAGAAAATTTCAAAAGCCTATTTTTATAGGTTCCAGTTTAGTTCTGAAGTAGCTTAAAGGGGCCTACATTTTTGGAAACCCCCATAAATCACCCCATTTTAAAAACTCTACCACTCAAAGTATTCAAAACAGCATTCTTAACCCTTTATGCGTTTCACAGGAATTGAAGCAAAGTGTAATTTATTTTTTTTCAGAAATTTAAGTTGAATCCAGTTTTTCAGTAACACAGAAGGTTTTACCAGAGAAACACAACTCAATATTTACTGCCCAGATTCTGCAGTTTTTAGAAATACCCCACATGTGGCCCTAGTGTGCTAATGGCCTGAAACACAGGCCTCAGAATCAAAGCAGCACCTAGTGCTGCAAAGCCCTGAGGTAGCAGTACAGTGGAAACTACCAAAAGTGACTCCATTTGGCAAACTACATCCATGTCTCATAGATTTAATTAGAAATGGGCAGTGAAAATGAAAAATTAGTTCAAAATCTTTCATTTTCTCAACAAATAAAGCAGAAAAAGCACCACAACATGTGTAAAGCAACTTCTCTGAAGTACAGAAATACCCCATATGTGGTAATAAACTGCTGTTTGGATACACGGCAGGATTCAGGAGAGAAGGAGCACCATATGGCATTTAGAGCGCAGATTTTTCTGGGTTGATTCCTCGGTGCCATGTTGCATTTACAGGGCCCCTGAGAAACCAGTACAGTAAAAGTCCCTGAAATGTGACTCCATGTGGTAAACTATACCCCTTGAGGAATTAATCTAGGGGTGTAGTGAGCATTTTAACCCCACAGGTTTTTGCTGAATTTATTAGAATTGGGATGTGAAAATAAAAAAATAAAAAAATAAAAATCTGAAAAGATGTAGTTCTAGCTCAAAATTTTGCATTTTCACAAGGACTACAGGAGAAAACCACTGTAATGTTTGTAAAGCATTTTCTCTTGGCTAAGGCAATACCATACGTGTGGTCATAAACTGCTATTTGGACACACAGCAACGCTCCAAAGGGAAGGAGAACTATTAAGTATTTGGAGTGAAGATTTTACAAGATTCATTTTTAGAACAGTGTTGCATTGAGCTAAGCACAGTGGAAACACCAGAAAAATTACCCCATTTTGGAAACTAGATCCCTCAAGGAATTCATCTAGAAGTATAGTCAGCATTTTGACCCCACAAGTGTTTTTAAAAAATTAGTACACAATAGATGTTGCAGATTGAAAATTGCCATTTTCCACAAATATGCCATTTCAGTGCCCAATGTGTTGTGTCCAGCTTGTACCACCGGAGACACACACCTCACAAATTGTTAAGCGAGTTCTCCAGAGTGCAGTTATACCCAGTATGTGGTTATGAATTGCTGTTTGGGCACACTGTCCGGCTCAGAAAGACCGCCATTTTGCTTTTGAAGCGCAGATTTTGCTTGGGGGTTTACTGGTATTCCAGTTTATAATATGGGGGCATATGTAATCTGTGAGGAGTACATCAGGGCATATGTAAACTGGGCGGAGCACATTAGGGTATATGTAAGCTGGGCGGAGTACATCAGGGCATAATAGGATGATGTAATAATGGGGTGAATTCATAATAAATTAATAATCCATGGATTGGTGTGGTACGCTTTGAACCAATACTTTATGCACAGGCCGGGTTTTTGGGTATTATACAAAATATCTACGCTCCAGTATTGCCTAATCTTTGACTTCTTCACTAACCCCATAAGCAGCAGGCCCTAAAGTAGCCTCATCTCTGCTGTATCTATGGTATCCACATGTGGGGTCTAGCAAATGATGATGTGGGGTATTTCGTGAAAAACTACTGAACCTAAAAAATGTGTCTGGACCGTCATTTAGCATAATTTTCCATTGACGGAGCTGTGTGAGGGCTTGTTTTTTGTGGAACGAGCTGTCATTTTTATAGGTTCCATTTTGGCGTACATGCGATTTTTTTTTTTTATCACTATTTATTAATTTTTTGGGGAGATGAGGAAAACAAAAAACAGCAATTCTAGCACGGTTTTGTTTTTCATTTTTTACAGTGTTCACTGTGCAGTATAAGCAACATGTTAACTTTATTCTGTGGGTCGATACGATTACAGCGACACCAAATTAATATTTTTTTTTCTACGTTTTACTAATTTCCCACAATAAAAATACTAATTTTAGTGTCGTAATTTTCTGACAGACATATTTTTTTTATTATTCAGTTGATATCACTGTTGGAGAGCTCGTTTTATGCGTGACGAACTGTAGTTTCTATTGGTACACTTTTGCAGTCCTTGCGACTTTTTGATCACTTTTTATTAAAAAACATCTTGAGACAAGATGACCAAAAAAAAAATGCTGTCATTCTGTTTTATAAAAGATTTTTTACGGTGTTCACCATGCGGTAAAAATAATGTGATATTTTTATAGTTCAGGCCATTCCGAATGCGGCGATATGTATTATGTATAGTTTTTTTCATGTTTTGAATTTTTTTAATTTATAAAGGACTTGATCAGGGAAACAGGGCGATTATTGTTTTTATTAGTTAAAACTTTTTATTTATTTATTTTTCTTTAACATTTTTTTTTTTACTATTTTTCACTTTTTTTTTCCATTTACCTGGGGACTTAAAGATCTGATCCCCTGTACAATACACTGCACTACTTATGTAGTGAAGTGTATTGTAACTGTCATTCTTCATATGACAGTTAGCCTATTAGGTCAGGACCTAATAGGCCTCCGTACCTGGCCAACCAGGAAGCCGTTTCTAAGCTTCCTGGTTGCCCTAGCAAACATCGCCACCCGTGCTCTCTCACGGGGGGTGGGGTGGTGGGGTACAGAGTGAGCCCCCTCCCTCTGTCAACCACTTCAATGCAGCGGACACCATTGACTGCAGCATTAAAGGGGTGAAACGGCGGCAATCAGCGGTAACTGCCATCGCCGCCATTGCAGCGGGATGTCAGCTGTGTATTACAGCTGACACCCACTGAAGATGAAGCAGGCACAGCTCCTGTGCCCGCTTCATCTACAAGGCGTACTGTATCCCCTATTGCAGGAATCCACTGTAAATCAGGACATACAGTCACGCCAATTTAATCAAATCTGCTTTTACTCAATCAATAACAGTATTATGTGTCTGCAACCATGGAATGTGTATTATTTGTCGAATGCACCATTTTGTTGTATACAATTTTGACATTGATAGCCCAGCTTATGTATAGCTCTGTATTTATGGGTTCCTCTTCAGTATGTGATTTTATATAGTATGTTTTGTATTAATAAAGATTTGATATTTTTCATAACTACTTCCAATAGTGCATGACTCCGTTTCTCTCATTTGTTTATAATTGATTATGTGGAGTTTCTAATGTTGTTACAATTCAATATATTTTTGGAGGTGAGAGATATCTTTTTTTGAATCACTTAGCCAAAGTGTTACCTGCTCTAGGAGAACATTTTTAGAGTACAGCTAACAAAGACCGGCTGGACCACCTGAGCGATGAGGAATATACCAGGTTAATAATGTTACTTTTTTAAATTTTGTCCCTGGTCTTGAGCCAATTTTTTTGATCTCAGAAAACCACTTCATAAGTGGACACAGGTGAAAGGTTTACGGGACTAACAGCGCATATGCGTTAACCCCATAATGATAATACAGATATTTTAAGATTTGCTGAAACATGTTGAACCTCCACTATCAGGAGGGGATAGACTTACTATTCAAAATATATCCACAATTGTGGCTTAAATAAAGCCAGAATTCTGACGTACATAGTGGGCACCCCACATTTATTCACACGGCAGTGAAAAAAAAACCTGACCATTAATTGCCGTTTGTTATCCGTTTGCCATCCGTTTCCATGGGCATTAAAAAAACGGATGGCTTTAATTTGTCAGGATTTTTTTTGTCCAAACCCCCTGACAACACCATAGTGACCATGGATATAGTGCTGCAATGCCCCTGTTGATAGTGCCCACATAGACAGTGACAGTACCCACATAGATAGTGCCAGTGCCCACATCAGAGGCATAGCTAGGTTCTCCAGCACCTGGGGCAAAGATTCAGTTTGGCCCCCCCAACGTCTTTCCCGACATCTCCTTCCCCCTCACCATGTTTGTTTTCTCTACCAATCAATGATGTATCATTTTCCCCCCACATTTTTTTTATGTAATCCGAGCATAAAACCATTTGTACATTTTACAAGCTATATAGTTCCATGTACAACACCAGAACCAAGCTCATTACATATATATAGCACCAGAACCAAGCTTAGTACATATATACAACACCAGAACAAATATCAGTACATAAGTACAACACCAGCACAAATACAGCAACTCAATTTAGTGCAACCCCTGCTGTATAGGTTTGCACTAAATTGTATACAGCTCCCAGCATGGCCTAAACCAGGGGTCTCAAGCACGCGGCCCGCGGCCCTGGGGCTGTCATCTGCGGCCCACGGGACACAGAGCCTCTAGTATCGGCTCTGCTCCGAGACTCTGGAATTCCCTGACATCGCTGTCCACATATGAACAGCGATGTCTGAGGCTTCCCCAGAGCCGGAGTCCCGTACAGAGCGCTAGTATCGGCTCTGCTCCGGGACTCTGTGGAATTCCCTGACATCGCTGTCCATATATGGATAGTGTGTCAGGGTCTTCCCCAGAGCGGAGTTCCGTGCAGAGTGCTAGTACAGGCTCTGCTCCGGTACTCTGTGGAAATCCATGACATTGCTGTCCATATATCGTTTAAGATGTAATTGGATATATTGAAGATGGACATTTGTCGTATGGGGGAGGTCGGTTTTACTCTTTTTTTCTTTTTGCCTCCCCTAGTTCCTCTAAATCGTTTTTCCTTTTTTTGGGGTGGATAAAATTAGTGATTGTTAGTGTTTGAGGGTTTGTTGGGGGAGATATCTCTAAAAAAAGGGAGCATTTAGAAGTAGATGGTAGGGGCTCTTCTAAATTAGTGGTAGGAAATGCAAAGGCAAGAAAAGGAACGGACATATTGGAGCCAACTTTGGTGTTGTCAATGATAGTGGCTCCAGGGGAAAAGGAACAATTGTTAGTAGTAATCAAACTTGGTTTTGGATTAGAAAAAAGTGTTGGTGCATTGGGGGAACAGAGGAAAGATGTGTTCAGTGTTTTATTTCTGGTAGGGGAAGAACCTGATGAGTCATGAACAGTAAAGATAGATAGATCTAATAGTGATTTTCCAGGGGATATTATTGGAGATTGAATAGGGACACCGATATGGGAGCTGTGATTGACTGAATTATCACACTTGATGTTCTGTTCTAATAGTTTTGGACTGTTAGTTTGTATAGTTCCCTGGTTTGTTTTACCGAATTTGCTGTTGAGAAACAGTCTCTGTGATCTAATGACTTCCAATCTTTCAAAACATAAGAATAAATTTGCCTTCAATTTTGTTACGAAATACAATTCCGCATACAAAAATATTAAAGACATCATGAATAGACATTGGCATATTTTACATGTCGATCCTTATCAACACAACAGTCTACCAACGAAACCCACAATAACGTTCAAAAGAGCAAAAACCATTAAAAACTTTCTAGCACCTAGCCGTATAAATTTTTCCAACAGACAAAAGCTAACTCAACAAACTACCGTATATATCGGCGTACAAGACGACTTTTTACACCCTTAAAAAAATGTCAAAAGTGTGGGGTCGTCTTATATGCCGGATATTGTCTACATTAGGGATGCACGTTGCAGCCGCACAGCTCAGTATAGTAACACATGAATGTATGGGAGCGCGGCTGCGGCTGTGTAATTCAGCCACAGCCCCGCTCCTGAGTCATGATAAGTTCGCGGGGTCAGGATGATGCAATGCGGCCAGCGCTGCACTAATGAGCGGCGGCACTGGAGACAGAACATGGCGGGCGCGCTACAAAACACCCCCATGTTCTGTCTTCAGTGCCTGAACTGCCGCTCATTAGTGCAGCGCCGGCCGCATCACCTCATGCTGACCGCGCGCGCACTTCCTGTCAGGAGCGGGGCAATGGCTGTATTACACAGCCGCAGCCCCGCTCTATAACGGCGGAGATCAGAGAAACCTCTCATCTCCGCCGTTATTCCCCTGAATGCTGCGATCACAGCTGACTGCAGCATTCAGGGGAAAGTGAGAAGGGGGGATGCCCCTGGATCGCATCACAGGGAATTCCTGTGACGCGATCGAGGGCCATACCATATATGGGCAGACAGCCCAGGGTCTATTGACGGACCCTAGGGCTGTCTTACCATATTTCATGTTGTTAGGACATACCCAAGTATGTCCTAACAACTGCCTGTGTATTATCCGTCCACAGGTTAATGTACTGGCACATATCTGATATATGTCAGTACATTAAAGTTTAAAAATAAAGTAAAAACAAAGTATTGTTAAATTTAAAAAAAAATACACCTTCACCTTTTTTACAATAAACATTAAAATAAGTCTCAATACATAAAATACACACATTCAGTAATGGCGCGGACAACAATGTTTTTGCATCATTTATGATGTGTACGCTGTAAAAAAATGAAATAAACACGGCTTTCATTCACTTATTAATGTGAGGCACGAGGTGCGATGAATTTACCCTCCATGTTCCTCACATTAATAGTAATTAACCCCATCATGTACCTCGCACATTAACCCAATATGACTGAGAAACATGATGGGATTAATTACTATTAATGTGAGGCGCGTTCAAAATTCATCACACGTCGCGCCTCACATCAGAAAACGGAAGAATTTTTTTTTTATTACTGTTGGCAAAAGTATCGAAATTGGTATCGAAATCGCAATACTAAACGAAGTATCGGTATCGAAGTCCAAATTCTGGTATCGTGACATCCCTAGTCTACATATTGTCTACATACAGGTTGTGTGTTACCTTGTGAGCCTGCAGTCCGGTACACAGGCTCCCGGGATGCACGGAATCCGCCACGGATCTGAGGGAAGCCGGTATTAGCCGCCAGGGAACATCTCTGTAAGATCCTCTGGCCCGCCCTTTCCTCTCATTCCCTGCCTCTCAGATCTCGCACGATGAAGCAGCCTATCTGCGCATGCGCGAGTTCAAAGAGACAGAGAGTCCTGGGTCCTGCCGCCGATGGCCATAGTGAAGCGCTCCTGCACGAAATGGTGAGTATATCTTAAATTCTATATTTTAAGGGTAAAAGTTGGGGGTCGTCTTATACGCCCAGTCGTCTTATACGCCGACATATACGGTACCTCTAACACACAATTATATAAAAAAGGTAGTTCAAAGTGCGGAAAAAAGAGATGCTTATGTTGCTCCACTATTATTAACACAGATATTTTTCAATCTAACCAGACCATAAATAAATATCAGATCGAGACACAATTAAATTGCAAATCAAAATATGTTATATACCTCATCAACTGTACGTGTGGCCTCCAATATGTGGGAAGAACTATACAACCGCTACATTGCCGTTTAAATAAACATCGATCAAACTGCAAAAACAAATTCCTCTTACACAGTATCTCAAAACACTGTACTTTGGTCCATAACGATGATTTTAAATGTTTTAGCATTGTACCCATTGAGCAAATAAATGAAAATAAAGTGGATAGGTTCGATTCGCTATGTAAAAGAGAAATCTTCTGGATTTAAAAACTTAAGACCCTAATACCGGAAGGTCTCAATGAAATTACGGAGACAATAATTTAATCCAATAAATATATTCAACATCGTATTAATTGGTGCTATACAATTGGAAAATTCGTTATAAAAGTATTTCCAAATAATTCACAGAGACCATATAAAAGAACAAACCATATATACTCTTAGAACCAAAGGCAGAAACCACAACCATCCTTTTTATACATCATTTTTATGCATATTGATATGGTTTCGGATAAAAAAAAAAAAAAGAATAAGATCTGTTTAAAAAAAAATAGTACAGTAACTTCACTGGTATCTCCTGTAAGAAAAAAGCATATTCCGCCGAAATTGCACCAAAAACTCTTTACTTTTTGAGTTTAACACCAACGAACATATGTCGAAAATATTATGCTAAAACAATAGACCCACGTAAATAAGTCTACTCGAACTTAATTCTGATTACACCATCATTAACATTGGAAATGCATGATCATACTACATATGTATGCAGAGACCTTTCACTATGGCGACCCACGACGCTACACAAGCGAGACTTTAAATTACAGTCATAACCTTTTTCTTCAAACTTCCAGCCCAGTGCACTGTTTTAATTACATATATTTTAACCTATTTTTTATGTCGAACATATGTCGAAAATATGCCAAAACTATAGACCCACGTAAAATGAGTCGACTCGAACTTAATTCTGATTACACCATCAGTAACATTGGAAATGCATGATCATACTACATTTATATGCAGAGACCTTTCACTATGGCGACCCACGACGCTACACAAGCGAGACTTTAAATTACAGTCGTAACCTTTTTCTTCAAACTTCCAGTCCAGTGCACTGTTTTAATTACATATATTCTAATCTATTTTTTATGTCACACATTTTTAACATGCACCTTTTTAACGCAAATAAAAAATCTTTTTATTTAGGAATCATTTTTATGAAAGAGTTATACAATAATTGCGAATAGAACTATTACAAACTGTTACTAATATTGTTCAGCTATTTTGTATTTTGTATCATTGTATTTTTGTATGTATATGTACTAATGCTAAACTTGACCTGTAAACCTGACCCGGTAGTTTTTAACCTTAACCGACCTCTGGTTCGGTTATTTAACCTGCACCCCACCTACCAACTCATTTGTACGCTAACTGAGGAAGAAACCGGTCCGGTTTCGAAACACTCTGCTGTTGTTTCGTGTACTGAATATAATAAACCTTTTTTTCACCTACCTTGTCTTCATCACCGAGACGAATGAACCACTCTAACCGTGGATGATTCACCGATCGGCTGCGCCAGAGAGACACCCGTCCTGTTATTATACCCTTGCTATCTAAATATAATAGCGCCATACACTGCACCTCTTATTATAATAGCACAATACATTGTGTCCCACGCCCACACACACCGTGCCCCCTGTAGATAGTGCCCCCCATAGAGCCCCCTGTAGATAGTGCCCTACCTAGATCCCCTATAGATAATGAACCCGTTAAAAAATGGCTGTGAATACAACCATAGAACTACATTGTTCTGAAAATAGCCATTAAAAAATCGTCCATCACACGGCCATTTTTCCTTGTCATGTGAATGTAGCCTAGCTGTTTTAGGCACATTTTTTTGACACGCTCATCAAAGGGACGGGGATTATTGGGAAAGTTGGTGTGGTCTAGCGGAAAAGAGCGTGGCTTAAAATGCGACACTGTGCGCCAAACATGCGCCAAGATTTTGGCACAAAAAATGGCATTAACTAAGCAAATTAATAGGTGGTATAAGGAAGAGAAATGTGTCAACTGTAAGATACAGCCAACATGCGCAGCTAATGGAGCAGGCTTAGCTCATGAGCATGCTCCATACTCCCCCCGACCTCTGTCCTACATATATGGTGGATGTTGGGAAGGAGTTGACTAGAATCCATGATATTGTAGTAATAATAAATAGGTACATGAGCTGTAGTTCTTTATAGCAAGGAAATAATTTTAGTTATTTAACCCCTTCAGGACACAGCCTGTTTTGGCCTTCAGGACGCAGCTAATTTTTTCAAATCTGACATGTTTCACTTTATGTGGTAATAACTTCGCAATGCTTTTACCTATCCAAGCGATTCTGAGATTGTTTTCTCGTGACACATTGGACTTTATGTTACTGGCAAAATTTGCTCGATGCATTAAGTATTTAATTGTGAAAAACACCAAAATTTAGCGAAAAATTGCAAAAATTAGCATTTTTCTAAATTTATATGTATCTGCTTGTAAGACAGATGGTAATACCACACAAAATTGTTGCTAATTAACATCCCCCACATGTCTACTTTAGATTGGCATTGTTTTTTGAACATCCTTTTATTTTTCTATGACATCACAAGGCATAGAACTTTAGCAGCAATTTCTCACATTTTCAAGAAAATTTCAAAAGGCTATTTTTACAGGGGCCAGTTCAGTTGTGAAGTGGATTTTAGGGCCTTATATATTAGAAACCCTTGATAAGTCACCCCATTTTAAAAACATCACCCCTCAAAGTATTCAAAACAGCATTTAGAAAGTTTCTTAACCCTTTAGATGTATCACAGGAATTAAGGCAAAGTAGATGTGAAATTTTCAAATTTCTTTTTATTTTTGCAGACATTAATTTTTCATCTATTTTTTTTGTAACACAGAAAGTTTTACCAGAGTAACGCAACTCAATATCTATTGCCCAGATTCTGCAGTTTTTAGAAATACCCCACATGTGGCCCTAGTGCACTTATTGACTGCAGCACCAGCCTCAGAAGCAAAGGAGCACCTAGAGGATTTTGGGGCCTCCTTTTTTATTAGAAAATATTTTAGGCACCATGTCGGGTCTGAAAGGCTCTTGCGGCGCCAAAACAGTGGAAATCCCCCAAAAGTGACCCCATTTCGGAAACTATACCCCTTGAGGAAATTATCTAGGGGTATAGTGAGCATTTTGACCCCGCAGGTTTTTTGGAGAAATTATTGGAAGTAGGCCGTGAAAATGAAAATCTACATTCTTTCAAAGAAAATGTAGGTTTAGCTAATTTTTTCTAATTTCCACACGGGCTAAAAGGAGAAAATGCACAACTACATTTGTAAAGCAATTTCTCCCGAGTAAAACAGTACCCCACATGGGGTAATAAACGGTTGTTTGGACACACGGCAGGGCTTAGAAGGGAAAGAGCGACATTTGGTTTTTGCAGCTCAGATTTAGCAGGAATGGTTTGCGAAGACCACGTCGCATTTGCAAAGCCCCTAAGGGACCAAAACAGTGAAAACACCAAAAAAGTGACTCCATTTAGGAAACTACACCCCTTGAAGAATCCATCTAGGGGTGTAGTGAGCATTTTGAACCCACAGGGGTTTCATAGATTTTATTAGAATTGGGCAGTGAAGATAAAAAAAATACTTTTTTTCCAATAAGACGTAGCTTTAGCTCAAAATTTTTCATTTTCTCAACGAATAAAGGAATAAAAAAAAAACAACATTTGTAAAGCAACTTCTCTGGAGTACGGCAATACCCCATTTGTGGTCATAAACTGCTGTTTGGGCACACGGCAAGGATCTGAAGGGAAGGAGCGCCATTTGGCTTTTGGAGCACAGATTTTGCTGGATTGGTTTCTTGACACCATGTCACTATTGCAAAGCTCCTAAGGTGTCAGTACAGTGGAAACTCCCCAAAAGTGATTCCATTCACAAAACTACACCCCTTGAGGAATTCATCTAGGGGTGTAGTGAGCATTTTGACCCCACAGGTGTTTCATAGATTTTATTAGAATTGGGCAGTGTCCCTGTGGGACCAAAACAGTGGATCCCCCCCAGAAGTGACCCCATTTTGGAAACTACACCCCTCAAGGTATTCACTTAGGGGTGTAGTGAGCATATTAACACCACAGGTGATTGGCAGAAATTGGTGTGCACTCGATGTTGCAGAGTGAAAATGGGATTTTTTTCTATAGATATGCCAATATGTGGCGCCCAGCTTGTGTCACTGGAGACACACACCCCAAAAATTGTTAAAAGGGTTCTCCCGGGTATGGCGATGCCATATATGTGGAAGTAAACTGCTGTTTTGGCACACTGTAGGGTTCAGAAGGGAGGTAGCGCCATTTGGCTTTTGGAGTGTGGATTTTGCTTGTAGTAGTCTTGTATTGAGTCTTACTGGTGTTTCTGTTTATAATGTGGGGGTACATGTAAGCCGGGCGGAGTATATAAGGGGCATAGTCAGGTGGTATAATAATGGGGTAAACAAAAACAATAAAATAATCCATAGATGTGTGTTACGCTGTGACACAACCCTTTCTGCACAGGCCAGTGTTGCACTGATAAACTGTGTCCTTTCTTATCCCCCTTTTGGTCCACACTCCGCACCTTTGCAGTTTGAGGAATTTTGCTGAGAAGTGTTGTCCTGGTATAATACGGGCACCCTCGCTTTCAGCAGATATGTTTGGGCCCTCCCCTTCCTGGTTCCCTAATTTTAGGGGCCTTGATAATTCGCCACTTGAAACAGAAGAAATGTTTCCCTCGGGCCGGCACAACTGCATATTTTTATTTCCTGGCTTATTGGAGCCTTAACTATTTGTATTTTTTCATAGACGTAGTGGTATGAGGGCTATTTTTTTGCGGGATGAGCTGTAGCTCTTATTGGTACCATTTTGGGGTACATGCAACTTTTGGATCACATGTTATCCTTTTTTTTTTGGGAGGCAAGGTGACCAAAAAACAGCAATTCTGACATTATTTTTTTAATTCTTTTTATACAGCGTTCATCACGCGTTATAAATTACATGTTACCTTTATTCTGCGGGTCAGTCCGATTCCGGTGATACCTAATTTATAGGACTTTTTTATGTTTTACAACTTTTTGCACAATAAAATAACCTTTGTAAAGAGAATTAATTTTTTCTGTCGCCATGTTGTGAGAGCCATAACGGTTTTAATTTTTTCGTTGACGGAGCTGTATGAGGGCTTATTTTTAGCGAGCCGTGTTATAGTTTTTATAGGTACCATTTCAATTTTTGGAAGACAAAGTGACCAAAAAATAGCAATTATGTCAGTATTTTTTAGTTTTTTTTTACGGCGTTCACTGTGCGGAATAAATAACATAATATTTTTATAGTTCAGGTCATTACGGTCGCAGCGATACCAAATATGTATGGCTTTATTATTTTTTTCAATAATAAATGACTTGATAAAGGAAAAAGGGCGATTGTGTTTTGTGTTATTATTTGAAACTTTTATTGTATTTTTACAACTTTTATTTTTACTTTTTTGACACTTTTTTTTTTACACTTTTCTTTAGTCCCACTAGGGGACTTGAAGGTCCAACTGTTTGTTTGATGTTCTAATACATTGCACTACCCATGTAGTGCAATGTATTAGAACTGTCAGTTGTTCACTGACAGCAAGCCGATCAGGCTCCGCCTCCGGGCGGGGCCTAATCAGCTAACGTAATGGCAGATAGGAAGCCTTTGTTAGGCTTCCGTTTGCCATAGCAATCGCCCCCCCGCAACAAATGGCCCCCGCAATCGCGTAGCGGGGTGCCGATGTTGCTATAAGAACTTAAATGCGGCGGTCATTATTGACTGCCGCAATTAAGGGGTTAATCGGTTTGGATCACCGCTGTGATCCGACCCGATGTTTTCCCCCAGTACTAAGGCTGCTAGTAGCAGCCTGTACTGGGAGATGCCGGGCTGCGGGGAGCGTCTGTGTGCTCTGTTAGGAGCACATGTGGATTAACGGGCTGCAGGCACAACGACCAGCTTTGCAACCCGTTAATCTACGTGGGGTGGTCGTGAAGGGGTTAAATAGTTCAGTCCTCTTCCAGCAGCAGTGAGCTGTTACTTGCTAAATAAGTTTCTATGTCAGCAGCTTCATTCTGCAACCACAGCCACTAAAACATTCTCTTGTCTTCGCATCGCACATTTATATTCACTCAGAGAAGACAAATGCTTATTAAAGGGGTTTTATCATCTCAAACATTTAGGGCATACTCACAGGAAATATTATAAATGTCTGTTAGGTGGGGATCCCACCTCTTAGAGCTCCACCATTTGGGAGAATAAGGACCACTCTCGTTTGCCACTGCAAAAAAGTCTGCCAGCTGCATCATCTTCAATGTAAAGGTGGTCCTGCTTGCTCAGCCCTTAATTAACGCTCATAGACCTCAATGATGAGAAATATGCGCAAAACGTGACAACCTCTACATTGAAACTGATGCAGCTGGCAGCCATTGTTTGTTCTCCCTATACGGGGAAAATATGTTTTCTATCAAAACATAAAAAGGCCTAAATATAAGTAAACCAGAAGTTAGAGTAGTAGCCAAAGTTTGGAAATTATGGTTAAACAACAAATGGACAGTTTTACCATCAGAAACTAATAAGAAGCTATTTCAAAAGTGACTTTCTGACATCACTTTTGCAAAAATATCTGCTGAAACAAAAGAAAAACAAACATAATTACCAAATTCAGATTTACTAATACAGTATATGGGTGATTTTAGGTTTCAAGCGGTAATCCCCTGTGAATTTTATATCTGACAAATCAATTCTAGAATGAGATGGACAGATATTTAAAGCTTCTCTTCTCCATTTCAATCCAACCCAATCACTTTAAACTTCATAAACCAATTTTCCCAATCCCTACAAATATTAGGTCGATTTGTAGATATCCAAGTAGAAAAAAGTTATATAAATACTGCAGCCTCATCAGAAAACAATCGAACTTAAAGTGTTGCTAAACATTTGACAAACTTCTGACATGTCATAGAGACATGTCAGAAGTTTGGATTCGTAGGGGTCCGAGCACTGAGACCCCCACCGATCGCAAGTACGAAGCAGCTGAAGTGCTCAGTCGCTTTGTGTCTGTTCGACTTTTTCCTGAAAGCCGATGTATCAGAGTACGGGCTCGTAGACTTTCTATTGAGTCCGTACACCGATACATTTATTTCCGGAAAAAGCCGAACAGACACGAAGCGGTTGAGCGTTCACACGAGCGCCTCAAATGCTTCGTTCTAACGCTTGGTGTGGGTCTCAGTGCTTGGACCCCCACCAATCCAAACTTCTGACATGTCACTATGACATGTCAGAAGTTTGTCAAACATTTAGCTACACTTTAAATAGCAATTTTGTCACAACTCTACTATTATAACTCAGTCACGTAAGTCATTCTTGTTCTGAATGAATACAGTGTAGGAGGAGCAATTTGTGAGGAGCAGCACTGTGGCTTGGAAGAAAAACCTTGCGGTTGGTGCAGAGCTTCAAGGGAGCAACCTTTCCCCTTATGTAATGTAGTAAAGATGGTGTGGAAGCAGCACTCAAGTAAAAAATAATTTAATCACCACATCAAACAGCAGCAATGTTTCACTCTCTAAGTGAGAGCTTTTTTAAGCAGTAAAAAACTGTGTATACAGAGTGTATATAAGGAGCATAAGCTCTTTAACAATATAAGTGATCAATTATCAAAAAAATCAACCTAACCTAAGGCGACACTCAATTTTTGTCTCGCCCACAAACAACAGTTTGCAAGGGCACTGCAAGACATAGATTACATACTCACTTTTACAAGTGTAGAAAGCATTGATGCGATGTGTTGTCCCTTTAGTCGGTTGTATGAATGTATCTCCCTTTATCATCAATTGGCAACTCTCACATGTAAGACAAGGGAAACAGCCATTGCGTCTATTGTCAGACCTGTCACTGGATCCCACCTTTACATCTGTCTTAACTAATTGGTCCTTTAAGTTACGTGATTTTCTATATGAAAAAAGTGGCTGCGATTGATATTCCACAATAGAACTATAAAAATTTCCCAGTATCTGCCAATGTTTTCTAACAATTTTCGCAACATCTTGACTATATTGGTTGATGGAGACCATGGGAAGTTTGCTGAGTTTAGATTGCTGTCTCGATACTTATAACATTTCTTTATCTATATTCCTCACTCTGTCCAGATGTCCCTCTATAATACGCTTAGGATACTTCCTATCTGCAAACTTACTCGATATCTCCCACAGTCTTATTTTAAGGTTTTTAGGATCTTCCATAACTCTCTTAACCCTTAAAAACTGACTGTATGGAAGGGAACTGGTCATGGATCTCGGGTGGTGACTGTAGTATCTCAATATATTGTTTCGATTCTTAGCATTGACAAACAAATCCGTTCTCAATTTGTCTTCCACTACGTAAATCATTGTATCAAGGAAATGTAATTTCTGTTAAGAATATTCTCTCGTAAACTTAATCTCAGGGTCAATTGTATTGATGAAGGAAAAATAATTATCCAGCGCCAATATGTCACCTGGCCAAATGAGAAAGACATCATCGATGTATCGCCACCACCTCAACACCTCAAGTGGTGGGATATATAGAACGACGTCTCCTCAAGGTCTGCCATAACAATATTGCCATATGTGGGGGCCACATTGGACCCCATTGTAGTTCCCCTCAATTGGACATAATAGTTGTCATCAAAAATCAAAAAATTGCAGGTCAAAACAATTTCCAGGAGCCCTGAAAATTCTGACATTCTTTAGTGAAATCAGTAGTATTCAATGCTCTACTCACACTAGAAAGTCATCTTCGTGATCAATTGAGGTATATAAACTCGTCACATCAAATTATACAAGTATAGAGTTTGGTGGTATTGAGATCTCATCTATATTATTAAAAAAATCAGAAGCGTCCCTAATAAAGGATCGAGCTGAGGTCGCCAAAGTCCTAAGGCCTCTATTGAGGAAAACCGCCATGGGGCTCAAAAATGTGTTTCTACCTGACACTATAGGTCTGTCTGGTGGATTAGACAGGTTCTTATGAATTGTTGGCAGGCAGTACAGTAAAGGATTAATAGGATGTAAGGGAATTAAAAACGCGTGAAGATCCTTATCAATAAGGTCAGTAGTATACGCATTGTCGATCAAACACCTCATACGTTTTAATATACGGTTAGTAGGATCAATCGGGACTCTTTCCTAAACATTCCGATCATCAAGCCGTCTGTAGACTTCCTGAAGGTACAATGTTCGATCCATAACGACGGCCGCACCCCCCTTTTCAGCGGGTTTGATGACCAGGTCGTCGTTATGTTTCAAATCATGAAGTGCCTGTTTTCCACTATAGGACATATTATTAGTGGATGTTGTTGAAATATCAGTCATCGTATTCTTTTTGAACATTTCGACATACCTTTGTACCAAGGAAATGAACGTATCTACTCCCAACATTCCAGCAGGCGGCTGAAAAGAACTTTTATTGCATAATCCCATCTGCTTCAAATTCAATTCACAATTAGATTGAGCTATTATGGGGGAGGGGCGCTATTGACAAAACCAAGACTTCAGTTTTACAGAACTAAATAAATGATTAAGATCCACATCTAATTTTAACCAATCCATACTCTCAGAAGGACAGTCCTTTATTCAATACTTGTTTCTCCGTAGGAGAAAGGGAATAACTGGAGATATTTACCGTTAGTCCGTCTTTTGTGTTGGATTCCCTTTCTGCTGAATTTGGGTTTTCCCAGTTTTGACACTCCTTGTTTTTGGCTTGTCGATTATATCGCCTGCCGCCTCTCCAGGTATGCCGCCTCCATCTCCTTGGTTCAGCATCGGAACTCCTAAACAATTATCCTCATTTGGGGAGTGTCCTTTGTTGAACCTACTCCTAGGGGTTTTCCCTTTTGTAGATCTTCTCCCTGTGTCTTGTGTATAAATGTTGTTATCTTTTTTCCAACTGTACACTCTGCCCAAGGCATAGTCCAAGTTATCCCGACTTTACTTGTGTCTTTTGGTCTCCTGTTGCTCGTTTTGTAACTTCCTCCCGCAGGTCCTTCACCGTATGCGATGGGAGAATGACCAGACATTGCCTCTAGCCTTGCCAGGATGTATATCCTCCTCAGCAGCAGTCCTGGCACGACTGGAGACGATGTCAGGTCATTCTCCCGTCGATCCGGTGAAGGAGGAAGTCACGTGAATAAAGCTGGGCATGAATTAAGAGAAGTGTATGACACTGCTTGGTCAGCGTCATAGTTTTCTTTACAACGCCCACTTAATGAAACTAAAAAAAAGCAAACGCCCAGTTGGGCATTTAGAAAAAATGTGCATAAATCTAAACATGATCAGAACTTTGTCAATAACAAATATTTAAAAAAACAAAACAAAAACAGTAGTTACCTATATCAAAGCGTTTATTAGATTAAGTAGGAGATATTTGCCTACGTCAATTCTTCAGTAATTGTGCTGTTCTCTCTTTAGATCAGCTAGTTTGGGTAATCTTGATTCTAAAGAGAGAGATAGCTTAAATAACTTGAAAATCTTACCCAAACAGGGAATTAGAAACTAATTGTGTGTCTGAAGAGGGAATTTGCTAGCTAACAGAATTCTGTGATTATTGGCACTGATCCAGGCTGCAGTTCCACAACCTTCTGTTACTGAATTTGGAATGAGCGATCTGCAGCACAAATGGCAGAACTTTTAACGGAAAGGCTTTACAAAGGTAAAGTATATATGTATCTAAGAGCACTGTGAAGTTTTCATTTTTCACCAGATGTAGAATTTAAAATTATAATACAGATAAAAGAATCTTGTACAATATCTATAGAGAGCATAAATGTACTTAGAGAGATAGTAAGTTTTAATTTTTTTTTTAAAAAAAGGATGCTATGGAACCAGGGAATCGGTATACAGTTATTATGTAGATTATTAATGACTGTTGCAGTAATTGTTGAGCAAAACGTATACATGATTTTTCTGCCGAAAGACCTTTTTCATTTTAACTCCTAATAGACATTATTAACTAAATGATCTGACAGCACTATTGAATATGTTGGCACTATATTTAAGAACAGGAAATAAAGGATAGTAAACAAAAAAATACTACATGAATGCATATAGTCCACACGTAGTATAAATACTGTGGATTTCCGCAATGGATTTAATTGTGGAAAAAACACAGCATATTATAGTAGCAGCAGAGCGGATGAGATTTGAATAAATCTCATCCACGCGCTGCGTAAAAAAACAGCCGAAAATCGTTCATAAATTTACCTGCAGTTCAGTTTTTTAATCCGCAGCATGTCAATTTATGCTGCGGAATCACTGGTTTGGGGAGGTCAAATCTGCACCAAATACCAGATGTTGTAATTTTTGCGGCGGAAAAGTTGAGATTCCGCCACAAAAATCGCAAATCAGAAAAAAAAGTCTATACTTACCCAGATCTCTATGCTCCTGCATCAAGCCTGGCCTCCAGGGATGACGTTTTATCCCATGGGACTGCTGCAGCCAATCACAGGTGGCAGCGGTCATATTGGATTAAACGTCATCCCAGGAGGCCAGGCTGCAGGACATTAGAGGGACGCGCCGCCATGACTATGGGTAAGTATGTGGTTTTTTTTACCTGCTATTTTCCACAGTGGACATTCCAATAAAAAAACTGCATCACAATTTGGTGCGGTTTTTCGTCCGGAATTCCACGTGGGACCAGGGAGGGTATGCTGTGTACTTTTAGGCAGCGTATCTGCCCTGTGTGAACATAGCCTTAAGCTGCCCATAGATCTTAGTTAATAAGAGCCAAACCTGTAAACCTGTTAGGTCTATTGGGACTGACACACTTTAGCACAATGGCTGCTGACACATGGGTTATGAAAGCTTTAATTTTTGAGTAGTACCAAAAAATTCCAATAGGTGCTTATCTTCACATATATGTAATTTATTTATATATTTATATATGTATTTTTTTAGTCATGTTTAGATTTAATTGAGCAAACTCTAGAGCCAAACCTTCAATACTAGGTTTATTTTTTTATGCTAATGTTTTTAATAAGAAAGAAAGAAAGAGAGAAAGAAAGAAAGAAAGAGAGAGAAAGAAAGAAAGAAAGAAAGACAGAAAGAAAGAAAGAAAGAAAGAAAGAAAGAAAGAAAGAAAGAAAGAAAGAAAGAAAGAAAGAAAGAAAGAAAGAAAGAAAGAAAGAAAGAAAGAAAGAACTCAATAGTTGTCTTTCTGGTCAAATAACAATAAAGCTGTAGAGGCTGTTAAAATATTATGTGGCAGAAAGTCAGAGAATTTCACTAATGCGCAGTACACCTACTCTCTCGTCATCAGTGAGCAGTACATGTGCCAGATATCTAGAGATCGAAACAGACAATATTCTCATTATCCTTTATTATTTTTTATGGTAGACATTGCTGACTCAAAGCGGTCACAATAGTCAGTTGCATACAGCCTAGACAAACTAATGTATTTTCTGTATTATATAAAATCATTATATAAACTGTATAGAATGAAAAAGGGAATGATTTGCAGCTGTGAAAAGCTGCTGTACATATGATTTAATTATTCCTATATACCTAAAAAAAATTCTATTAATTATTTCAGGCTATACTGAAACCACATGGGATGAGTGACTTGACAGTTGGGATTAAAGTTAAAAGACTGCTTTAAACAATTCGAATTCACAAAATTGACTTTTCTTTTATTAAAAGGGGAATATTTTAATGTGGAAATTCCTCTTAAATTAAATTACTGTGGTTAAAGGTTATGAAAATCTTTACAGCCATCTTTTTAATTAAATTTACGGAATTAATGATTATAAACATTTTTCTAATTTGTCTTTATTAAAAATTTGCTACCGTTTTTGAGATGCAGCTTAATATTCTATTAGCCTCTATACATAAAAGCTGCATCAAGCGCTGTTAGCCAAGCCATCAGTTGAGCTGAACTGAAGGCTTGGCTGAGAGCGGCTCCATAGTGTCTCTAACAAACAGGGTAACCCTAATAGCGATCACATCTTCGTTCATCAACTTAGATGCGATCGCTATTAGGGTAATCCAGGTTCCCCTTCTTTCTAATCTTGAAGAGTCTTGCTAAAGATATTCTATTGCTCTTTCCCTTCCATATAAATCCATTAAATGCCATTTTAATGCTATTGATGTCAGACATATATAGCAAGAACAGTAGTGACTGTAGGGGATACAGAATCCTGGGAAAGATGATTGTGTCATGTCCATGACTGCGGGCCGTCAGGTTCACTCACCTCCTGACGGCGGCAGCCATGGGTCTGCGAGCGCTGACCCCAGTCTCCTCCTCAGGAGACACCAGCGCTCACTTCCACTCAACTCGGCTGGGTCCCGTAGGATGCGCGCACGCGCTCATGCCCGCTCTTAAAGGGGCAACCCCTTGCTTCCATGCCTGAGCATTATTTGTCATATCCTAGTTTGTCTAAGCAAATGGTCTCTTAGTGTTTTCCAGTACCCAGTGTTCCCTGTTCCTGTATCCGTGCTATCCTGGTCAAGTGCCGTGCTGTGCTGTAGTCGTGCTGTGCTGTATTCCACGCCTGTCCTACTACTCTACACCTGACGTCTACCTGCTGCCTAGTCCCAGCCGTCCCTGTCTTACTACTGTCCGAGCTGCCACAGGAACCCTATACAAATTATACACTGTGACCTGCGCCCTGTTGGCCAGCTGCCATACCGCCAAGGCTGTACGGCCCAGTGGGTCCACGAACACAACGTGACAGTACGCTCAGGCCATGGACCCCGCTGCTCGATCCAAGACCAAGATGACGTCACAAGAGATGCGGACGGATATGCTAGACCTCTGGTCTCGACAGGACCGACTCCTCCAGGCCTTGAACATTCTTGCACGTCGGCAGGAGGCACAAGCTGCCGTCCGTCCTACTACACCTCCTGGCAGTGTTGATCCTCATAAACTACAGCTCCTGGCAGTGTTGATCTTCGTTTTTCTTTGCCACTTCCTGACTGTTATGATGGAGACGCAGGTACCTGTCGTGGATTTTTGAACCAGTGCCAGATCCACTTCAGCCTGTATTCAAGGGCATTTTCGTCTGATGGCGCAAGGGTCGCTTTCATCATCACACTTCTTACTGGCAAGGCCCTTGCATGGGCGAATCCTATCTGGGAGAGACAAGGACCAGAGACCCGTAACTTCCAGGGGTTCCTCTGGACATTTCGTACGGTTTTTGAGGAGCCTGGACGAGTCTCCTCTGCAGCGGCTTCCTTGATGAGACAGGAGACATCTCCGTGTGCGAGTACGCCATCCACTTCCACACCCTGGTGGGAGAACTGTTGTGGAACAATGAGGCCCTGGTGGCTAAATTCTGGCATGGACTATCTCCTAAAATTCAGGACGAACTTGCTGCTCGAGACCTGCCGTCTACCCTGGATGACCTCATCCTTCTGGCCGCCCGGATTGATAGAAGGCTCTGAGAACGGCTCCAAGAGGATAGTCGGGAGGGAGGTCTTCCTAGTCCGGTCCCTACCTTGCAGCAACGCCTGCTGTCCTCAGATGCCGATCCTCCTAAGGAGTCTGTCAGGATGGACCAATGTAAGCTATCTACCCAGGAGAGACAACGCAGAAGCACTTCAGAACTCTGTCTTTATTGCGGCCTCGGAGGCCATCTTGTGCGTCTGTGTCCAAAAAAGCCCCAAAGCCTAGGGTTGGTAGGAGAGACCATAGTGTCCGGTGAGAAAACGCATCAGGTCTCTGCGTATCTGGACTCTGGATCCGCTGCTAATTTCTTTTGAAATTCACTTGGTTTTTATTTTTCCAAAGTACAATACAAAAGTACACAACATCCCAATGATACAGTCTCACAGTATTGTATACAGAACACAGAAAAATCTTGCACCTTTAGATATCAGAAACGTGCCTCGGACATTGACCTACTGACATATTAACAGACAAACAAACATAAAAACAGACATACAAAGAGTGGTGGTGATAAATACAAGCAATTATACATATGAGATGTCAAAAAAGAACAGGATGATACAGAATACGAAAACCATGTATACGTTAGCACAGATACATTCACAGAGTGACAGAGTTCTAACGGAGCAGAGTTGAACATGGGGTAACTCCGTTCAAGGGGCCCATTGAGACAAACACTTCTGCCTATAACCTTTAGATGTAGCAAAGTGCAATTCATAATAGAAGTGAAGATAAACCCTGTTTAGCACCTCCGAGAGATTCAGAGCATCAGCTGTTTTCCATCTCTTGGCTATATGGAATCTGGAAGCGATAAGAATATGGCTTATTTTGCCACCTATTTTCTAAAGGGATCTCATCCATCTGCATACGTTTCCAGAATGGGTAGACTGATTTACATGTCCACCATAGATGAAATAATGTGCCCCTTGCTCCACATTCCCTCCAACACAAAGGAGAAAACCCGGCTTGCATATGTTGTAGCCGCACAGGTGTGAGGTACCAACGAAACTGAATTTTCCTAACGGCTTCGATATGATTGACACATTTGGATATCCTATGTGAGTGATGTAAAGCAGCCCTCCAGTCCTCCTCCGAGAACTCCCGACCCATATCCGTCTCCCACTGAGACATGTATTTCAATTTGAGAAATGAGCTGTGGGTGTTTAAGGACAAGTAAGCCGAGGCCAAACCTTTCAGCGATGTAATATCCGAATCCAAGAATCTTTGAAACACTGAAGACGGTCCAGAGACCTGGAGAGCTGCTGAACCCCTCTGAAGAAAGTGCCTAATTTGTAGAAAAATAAATAAGTAAGTATTCGGGATATGGAATTTAGCCTGTAAGTCTGCAAATGAGCTTAATTGCAACCCATCAAACCGCACAGATATCTGCTGTATGCCTACTTGGCACCACACCGAGAGGTCTAAATTATCTATCCAGTGGGAAAGATATATGAATGGGCATTTCATTAAGGAACAATGATACACTTTATATACCTTAACCGCTTTGCTCCACATCTGAATCATATGCCTAGTCGTAGGTAAAGAGCTGAGGTCAGTTCGCGAACCTACTAAAACATCCAGTAAGGCAGCTTTAATATCTGATCGAAAGGTATGGACACTCTCTATTTGTGTCCACTGAGTTTTAACCTTCGGGTCCCAACAATACCTAACCGCCGCCAGGGCAGCGGCCATGTAATACAGTTAGATATTTGGTACACCTAAGCCACCTCTAGACACATGGGTGGTCATTAAAGCTTTAGAGATACGAGCTCTTTTATTCGCCCATATAAATTTAAGAAGTGTGGATTGTAAATCAGTAATAACCCCATTGGTATTTGTAGAGGGATAGTTCTCAAATAGTAAAGAATCTTCGGCATAAGCCACATCTTTACTAGGTTTATCCTACCCACCCATGATATAATAACATCAGAGACCTGCTGAATTTGAGCCTTAATGGAGGAACAGAGATCTTTAAAGTTAAAGGCAATCATATCCGCCAATTTAGCCATAAGCTTAATGCCTAGGTAAGATATATGGTCTTCCGCCCAGCTGAATGGAACTAGTTTAGAAATATGTTTTTTAAGAGATTTAGAAACGTGAATTGGTAACATTGATGATTTGGAGTCATTAATTTTATAATAAGATACTTTACTGAAGGCGACTATACTCGCCAGAACATGAGGGAGAGATTGAACTGGGGAGGTTACAGTCAAGATCACATCATCAGCATACAGTCCAATTTTATGCTGCACATTACCGATGACATTCGGTGAGATCTTATAGACTAAGAAAATGGCTCCATTATCAAAATGAAGATTAGCGGTGAAAGGGGGCACCCCTGTCTTGTACCATATGACAAGCAAAAGGATTTGGAGATTATCCCTGATATGAAAATCTGGGCCGAAGGTAAGGTATACATTGACATTATAGCTCTATGGATCCACCCCACAAACCCAAATTTAGTAAGAACCTGTGACAGGAAGCCCCAGTGAACACTGTCAAAAGCCTTTTTGGCGTCCAAGGAGAGGCACACCGCAGGTACAGAAGAACATTGAGCAATATGAATTAAGTCTATCATTCTCCTAGTACCGTCAGTAGCTTGTCTGTGCTTGACAAACCCAACTTGGTCTACATTTATTAGTGAGGGAAGGAGAGGGTCCAACCTAAGGGCCAAGATTTTTGCACACAATTTCAAATCCGTATTCAACAGAGCTATTGGTCTAAAATTACCTGGTGATGTTGGCGGCTTCCCAGGTTTTGGCAAGGCAATAATTGTAGCTGCCAGCATTTCCTTAGGGAAGGAACCCACTTGTACTGAGGAATTAAACACTTGGGCCAAAGCGTCTGATAAGCGGTCAGGAAATTTTTTATAGTACTCTCCCGGAATCCCATCAGGACCCGTGGCTTTCGAGGTTTTAATAGTTTTAATAGATTTCCCTATGTCTTCTAATGATACAGGAGCATTTAAAGATTCTGTTTGTAAGTCATATAGCTTTGGGAGATCTAGTCAGCGAAGGAACTCCTCAATCAGCTTGTCTGTAGGCTGGGGAACCATCTCATCTGTGTTTAAATTGTATAACTTCTCATAGTATGCAACGAATGCATCAGCAATATCTACAGGATTATGAACTTTGCCTTTTGTAGGGTGATCAATAAAACCTATTGTACTCCTGGTCTGATATTTTTTAACTCTCCTTATAAGCGTAGCCCCAGCTTTATCTCCGGCTACATAGAAATGCGCTTTCATCCGTTTCAAAGCCATTTCTAAATTTGTACAACATCAATAAGTGGAGTTGTTTATGAAGTTCTCTAATCTGGGCCACAATTTGGGCATTAGGCTTCAACTTATTCAAGCGCTCCAGGTGATATAACTGAGTCAGTATGGAGTGTTTACACAACTCTCTCTGCTTCTTTTCGAAAGCCGCTAATTTAATAAATTCTCCACGTATAACTGCTTTGTGGCAGCACCAAAGTGTGGATGCAGAAATTTCAGGGGAGGAGTTAATTTCAAAGTAACTTTGAATAGCTGCTGCTAAGGTTTCCATGTGTTTGGGCATATTCAGAAGATATGTATTCATACGCCATGGTCTATGGTTTTGGAAATTATATTTTTCTAAAACAGTGAGTAAAATTGGTGCGTGATCAGACCATGTAATATGGCCAATAGAAGCTGATTCCACTGCTTACACCAATTCACTATCTATAAGAAACATATCTATTCTCGTGTAAGAATTATGGGTATGGGAGAAGTAAGTGTAGTCTCTTTCCCCAGGGTGTAAGTATCTCCATATATCATGCAAGTGTTCTTCTTTCAGTAACTGTGCTATAGAGGGTTTGCCCCTACCTACCACATTTGTAGAGTCCATGTCAGGATAAGATGTAATATTAAAATCTCCACACATTATAAGGGATCCCTGTTTGACCTTATTTACTAACTTGAGAAGCTTATTAAGAAAAGAGATTTGTCTTTGATTGGGGGCATATACCCCAACTAAGGTGTATGTTTTGTTATTGATATCACAGGTGATAATCAAGTATCTCCCTTGTGCGTCTACCAATGAATCCCTATAGGAAAAGGCCAGTGTATCCTTAAATGCTAAGAGCACCCCAGCTTTCTTACTCTCATTATTTGCAGTGAAAATATGAGGAAAACGGGCATGCAAACATTTAGGTGGGGCAGAATGTTTGAAGTGAGTTTCTTGGACATAGATAATGTCACTCTTTGATTGTAAGGCTTCCTTCCACAAACTAGATCTTTTATATGGGCTATTAAGCCCATGAGCATTCAGGGAGAGAATTTTAAACACCATCTTAAACAAGTAAAAGCAAGGCGTACCTGATCCATAAAGAAGAAGTTGTAAGTATTAGTACCAGTCATATTACAAAAGACATCACCACCACAACAGATAAAAAGCATATAAAAACAGTGTGCAACAAGGCCACACATTAGATTTGTTAGCCAAAGGAGTGAGGGCATAATTCTGGGAAACACGTATATAGCCATACAGATACACCTATGACCCTCACAAACAAAGTGTGATGGGGGGGATATTTAAAGAAGCACTAAAAGTGCACAGGCAGAGAGGACACTCCGCCACTATAGGGACTTGTATTCACATTATCAACTTATAAAAGGCTTATCATAACAATTATAAGAACATATCCTGTCAAGAGCCCCACTGGTGGGAAGATGAACAGAAGGCAAAAATATCAAGATGAAGCAGGCACTGAAGAAACATCAATAGCTACTCCAAACTGTCCTTGCGAGTCCATCTTGTACAACAGCTTCCACAGCCTGACCGTGGGTATCACCTGAGAGGAAAATATGCATTCTACACACGCATAAGAAAATGGACCAACATTAATCACACGGCCGGTACTTCCCGCCATCCCTCCTCAATCCTCGCGGGACCACGAGAAGTTCCTTGAGCAGATGTGCGAGGAGAAGTGGGAGGTATTAAGTTCCAATCCTTGATGGCTTTCGCCGCCTGTGCCGGAGATGAAAGAACATAGAGAGACCCATCCTTGTGGACCAGGGGCTTAACCGGGAAGCCCCATCGATATGGTATGCCACCGTCCCGGAAGAGTCTTGTAGATGCTGCAAATTCCCTCCTTTTAGCAAGAGTGGCAGATGATAAATCAGTGAAGACTGTGATATCTCTGCAGGCATCCGGCAGGAGAGAAGGTTGTTTGAAACGTTTAATGAAGGCCTCCTTTATATGAAAGAAATTAAATCTAGTGATAACATCCCTGGGTAGTGAGGGAGCCACAGACTAAGGTTTCGGCAGTCTGTGAATGCGGTCAAGCACCTTCTCCATTTCAGAGATATCTAGTAGCAGGGTTGACGCTATGGCCACTGCATATTTATACAGTTGGTCGTTAGAAATGGATTCCGGGATACCCCTTAGCCTCACATTATTTCTGCAAAAGCGATCTTCTGCATCAGCGAGTTTAGAGGCCTGTCTCTGCAGCTCATCCTCCATACTGCTTACTTTATCAATAAGATCGTTGTGCGACCCAGTGAGCTCAGCCATCCTAGATTCCAAGTGATCCGTACGATCACTGATGCTTTGTATATCAGCTTGTAGTGTGTGAAGCATAACTTGGAAGTCTTCCTGAAGAGATTTACGTAGTGTAGATAACATACGTGCCATTGTTTCTTTCGTCAAGGATATTTTTGAGATCTGAATGGGACTAAGAGTACCTCCGCTGCTGCCGCTTTCAGCTGGTGAAGAGCACGCCATGGTAGTTTTAGAGCGCAGGCTATGCTGAGGCGTATTTCCCTCTGGAGGGTGGAAGAATTCTGTCAGCTTTTTAGGCTCCATAACCTTACTCGTACGTCCCATATCTCATATCATGCAAACAAGCCGTATAGCCTTAAAATAGTTGAAATGGATAGTGCCGCAGTTTTCCCCACAAATGGCGGAGTGCAATCACCGCATGGTCATTACATATACGTTAGAGGAGGACCAGCCGCCATGCTGGATATAACTTAGCGCCGCTGAGCTGCTGTGTGCCCCCTTGCAGGGTCAGGCTGATGGCAGATGCACCACACAGATGCTTCCCTATAGGCAGATGTACTGCACAGTCTATGTATTCAGGGCAATGCACGGCCCTGGAGGCGATGTGGGTGAGCAGCAGGCCACAAGCTGTGACTCCTGGAGTGTAGTGCATCTTCCGGTGTCACTCTGGGACCTCCGTGGCAGCCTCAGTGGTAATTTGTTGACGCAGGTTTTTTTTGGGCCTCTTTTTTTAAAATATAATTGTAAAAAAGAGTACGTTTATGGCGTTAGAGTAGCGGACGTTTACTGACGTTCGTTTTGTAAAAAAAATATATAGCAGAAGTTTTAGCTATATATTTTTTCTACACTTAGAGTAAATTTGCAGCTTATAGTTAGCGTCCATTAGTGACGGACATTCAGTTTTTTTAACTGTAGTTCGTTCACTAAATTTTTGATAGCGTAGCGACAGTTTTAGTATCAATTTACAGCTTATAGTTAGCGTCAGTTAGTGACGGACATTCAGTTTATTTAACTGAAGGTCATTCACTAAATTTTTGATAGCGTAGCGACAGTTTTAGTATAAATTTACAGCTTATAGTTAGCGTCAGTTAGTGACGGACATTCAGTTTTTTTAACTGAAGTTCGTTCCCTAAATTTTTGATAGCGTAGCGAAAGTTTTAGAGTCTATTTACTGCGTTACAGGCAGCGTCAGTTAATGACGAACATTCAGTTTTTTTAACTGAAGTTTGTTCACTAAATTTTTGATAGCGTAGCGACAGTTTTAGTATCAATTTACAGCTTATAGTTAGTGTCAGTTAGTGATGGACATTCAGGTTTTTTTAACTGAAGTTCGTTCACTAAATTTTTGATAGCGTAGCGACAGTTTTAGAGCCAATTTACAGCATTATAGTTAGCGTTAGTTATTTATTTATTAGTGTCAGGTAGTCAGGAATTTTTTACAGTTTTATATTGGACGTTCAGTAAATTTCTTTCTCTTAAATTTTTCTCTTATTCTTTTCTTCTTTTTCTTCTCTTCCTTTTTTTTTCGATAAATTTCATTTACACGTGTAAAAGCACAACACACACAACCACCTCTATAAAAATAAATTATTACACGTGTTAAAGCACTACATACCCCCCCTAATAAAAATGTCCCAATCACCCAATCATCCCAAAGGGTCTACTCAGCCGAGGAGGCATATGCCATCCTGGCCTCTGACACTGAATCGGCCAGCGAGGGTGAAGAGGAAATTGCCCCATTCCTCTTGAGCTCCTCCTCATCATCCTCATCCAGTGATGAGGAACCCCCGCAAAGGCACCCCAGGACATCAGCTCAGGCAACCCCCCAAATTAGTGATATCATGTGGAACCCACCCCCTGAGAATTATGAGCCTAACATTCTGGATTTCACAGGGAGCTCGGGAATTTGGTTAGAGACTGCTGGCCTCACAGAAATGGACTTTTTCAAGGTCTTTTTCTCTGAGGATTTTGTTAATTTAATGGTGGCCCAGACAAATTTATACGTCCAGCAATTTTTAGCCCAAAACCGCACGTCATCATTTGCTAGGTGGACGACCATAGAGGCAGCAGAGATGATGACATTTTGGGGCCTTGTCCTACATATAGGCCTAGTAAAAAAAAAGCCAGAGATTAGGCAATACTGGAGTACGGACGTTTTATACAGCACCCTATTTAATTGCATGGCAATGACCCGGACAAGTTTTGAAATGATTCTGAAATTTTTGCATTATAGTGATAATGCACAGTGCCCGCCACGTGATGACCCCACATACGACTGCCTATTTAAAATCATGCCAGTCTTTGATAATTTCTGCACCAAATTTCAAGAAGTGTACACCCCCAAAAAGAACATAGCAATAGACGAGTCCCTTGTACATTTTAAGGGGAGACTAAAATTCCGCCAATGCCTGCCAAGCAAGAGGGCGAGGTATGGAATTAAAATGTACAAGCTGTGCGAGAGCAGCTCAGGGTACGCCTACAGGTTTAGGGTTTATGAAGGGTAGGACACCAGTATAGAACCCCCAGAATGCCCCCCTGTCCTGGGAGTTAGTGGGAAAATAGTGTGGGATTTGATGCACCCACTGCTGGTCCAGGGTTGTCACCTTTACGTGTATAACTTCTACACCAGCATCCCACTATTTAAATGCCTCTCCACCAGAAATACTTCTGCATGCGGCACCGTGCGCAAAAACCAGAGAGGCCTCTCTAAAAATCTGTTTGGGCAACCAATAAGAAAGGGAGAAAGCAGGGCACTATACAGCGATAACTTGTTGCTGGTCAAGTATAAGGACAAGAGGGATGGCCTTATGTTGACCACAATATACGGTAGCGGCAGCACTCCTGTACCTGTCCGAGGTAGCACTATAATGACCCCCAAGCCAGATTGCATCCTCGGCTACAATAAGTACATGGGAGGGGTTGATCTCTCTGATCAAGTACTAAAGCCATACAGTGCCATGCGGAAAACAAAGGTGTGGTATATAAAGCTGCCCGTGCACATGGTACAGATGGCATTATATAACGCTTATGTGCTATACCAATGTGCAGGCCGGACAGAGACATTCCTTAATTTTCAAGAGGTGGTTATCAAGGCCCTTATATTTGGGAACCAGGAAGGGGAGGGCCCCAGTACTTCTAGAAGTGATGGTCCATGTATTGTACCAGGACAACACTTTCCCAGCGAAATCCCCTCCACTGGTAAAAAGGGAAGGACCCAAAAAAGGTGCAAAGTGTGTTATAAAAGGGGGAGAAGACGAGCCATTTATCAGTGCGACACCTGCCCTGAAAAACCTGGCCTGTGTATATAGCAGTGCTTCAAAGTTTATCACACATCCATGGATTTTTAATTGGATAATTTATATAAATGCTCACTATACGCCTAAATAATTTCCTTGAGCGGCATAGTTTCCCAAAAGGGGTCAATTTTGGGTGGTTTCCACTGTTTTGTCCCCTCAGGGGCTTTGCAAATGCGACATGGCCTCCGCAAACCATTCCTGATAAATTTGAGCTCCAAATGGCGCTCTTTCCCTTCTCAGCCCTGACGTGTGTCCAAACAGCCGTTTATCACCACATGTGGTGTACTGTTTTACTCGGTAGAAATTGCTTTACAAATTTTGTGGAGATGAAAAAAAAATATAGCTAAGCCTATATTTTATTTGAAAAAATTTAGATTTTCATTTTCACGGCCTACTTCCAATAATTTCTGCAAAAATCCTGTGGGGTCAAAATGCTCACTATACCCCTAGATAATTTCCTCAAGGGGTGTGGTTTCCAAAACGGGGTCACTTGTGGGGGTTTCCACTGTTTTGTCCCCTCAGGGGCTTTGCAAATGCGACATGGCCTCCGCAAACCTTTCCTGCTAAATTTGAGCTCCAAAAGCCAAATGGCGCTCTTTCCCTTCCAAGCCTTGCCGTGTGTCCAAACAGCCGTTTATGACCACATGTGGGGTACTGTTTTATTCGGTAGAAATTGCTTTACAAATTTTGTGGAGCTTTTTCTCCTTTTGCCCTTGTGGAAATGAAAAAAATATATAGCTAAGCCTACATTTTATTTGAAAAAATTTAGATTTTCATTTTCACAGCCTACTTCCAATAATTTCTGCAAAAATCCTGTGGGGTCAAAATGCTCACTATACTCCGAGATAATTTCCTCAAGGGGCATGGTTTCCAAAACGGGGTCACTTGTGGGGGTTTCCACTGTTTTGTCCCCTCAGGGGCTTTGCACATGCGACATGGCCTCAGCAAACCATTTCTGATAAATTTGAGCTCCAAATGGCGCTCTTTCCCTTTTCAGCCCTGCCGTGTGTCCAAACAGCCGTTTATGACCACATGTGGGGTACTGTTTGACTCGGTAGAAATTGCTTTGCAAATTTTTTAGAGCTTTTTCTCCTTTTGCCCATGTGGATATGAAAAAAAAATATCTAAGCCTACATTTTATTTGAAAAAATGTAGATTTTCATTTTCACGGCCTACTTCCAATAATTTCTGCAAAAATCCTGTGCGGTCAAAGTGCTCACTATACCAACTTGTGGGGGTTTCCACTGTTTTGTCCCCTCAGGGGCTTTGGAAATGCGACATGGCCTCAGCAAACCTTTCCTGCTAAATTTGAGCTCCAAAAGCCAAATGGCGCTCTTTCCCTTTCTCAGCCTTGCCGTGTGTCCAAACACCCGCTTATGACCACATGTGGGGTACTGTTTTACTCGAGAGAGATTGCTTTACAACTTTTGTGGAGCTTTTTCTTCTTTCGCCCTTGTGGAAATGAAAAAAAATTAGCTAAACCTACATTTTATTTGAAAAAATTTAGTTTTTCATTTTCACGGCCTACTTCCAATAAGTTCTGAAAAAAAACTGTGGGGTTAAAATGCTCACTATAACCCTAAATAAATTCCTTGAGGGGTTTAGTTTCCCAAATGGGGTCACTTTTTGGGGATTTCTACTGTTGTGTCACCACAAGACCTCTTCAAACCTGACATGGTGCCTAAAATATATTGCAATACAAAGGAGGCCCAAAAATCCACTAGGTGCTCCTCTCATTCTGAGGCCTGTGCTTCAGACCATAAGCACGCTAGGGCCACATGTGGGATATTTATTAAAACTGTAGAATCAGGGCATTAAATATTGAGTTGCATTTCTTGGGTAAACCCTTCTTTGTTACAAAAAAAATGCATTAAAATGAATTTCTGCAAAAAGAAAAATGTCTAAAGGGTTAAGAAACTTTCTAAGTGCTGATTTGAATACTTTGAGGGGTGCAGTTTTTAAAATGGGGTGACTTATTGAAGTTTTCTATTATATAAGGCCCTTAAAGTCACTTCACAACTTAACTGGCCCCTGTAAAAATAGCCTTTTGAATTTTTCTTGAAAATGTGAGAAATTGCTGCTAAAGTTCTAAGTCTTGTAACGTCCTAGAAAAATAAAGGAATGTACAAAAAACGATGCCAATCTAAAGTACACATATGGGGAATGTTAATTAGTGACTATTTTGTGTGGTATAACTGCCTGTCTTACAAGCAGATTAAAGTGAACAAATTCAGAATGCAAATGATGACAAGCGTAAGCTATGTATAAACTGAACAAGGAAGCAATGCTGGCATATTTGAGTCTGAATGCTATAATTCAGGGTCTGTACAATATAAGTAGTACAAAGTTTCTCCAAGGTAACTATAAAAGTCTATTCGTATGTGAACCTATAGTTTTGACTCCAATTATTATGTTTCAATTATTTACAAAAATAACCTTTATTGTATAAGATTAAAAGGAACATAAATGATATTAAAAATCTCCTGAAATTATTTAAATCTTAGAACAGTGATATTAAGGACCCCCAATTTCCCCCCATATAACAAGAATAAATTCTCATAGGCAGTAGAATGGCATTTGATAGATACCAATTTATTGAATGGATGTATTTATAGTGATTATACTATCCCCTAAGCTGTCCAGGGTTGCTTGGAAAATTTATGTTACATAGGCGGGGTATTTATTATACTACAGTAGTTGGTGATTAATATATATCAGTATAATTAAATGGCTGATATGTTCTATTCTTCCATATTTGTATATTATATTCATTCAAATCCAGGTTTGTATATTGTATTCATTAGCATCCCATCTCATCAGTATATTGTATATGAATATGGTATCAAGCATCACCATGATATGCCCTGTGTCTACAGCAGCAATGCCTGCAGGTAGTTGTATGTATGACTGGGAGCCTGTTGGGACCAGTATTGTAATTCTGGTCGCTGCCCACTGTGGGGCGCTAGAAGAAGCAAGGAATACCAGCGAAACGTGCATTGGGCTGAGCATTAGCTATACGGTGTGAAACTTGGGGGTCCTTCACACCACTGTTCTAAGATCCAAATAATTGCTGGAGATTTTTAATATCATTTATGTTCTTTTTAATCGTATACAATGAAGGTTAATTTTTTTAAATAATTTAAACATATAATAGACCAGATATTTTGTCCCCTCTGTTCCCTTTCCTAACACTTATTTCAGTAATATACGTGTTGTGCCCACGGTCACTGTACTCACCGTCAGCTGCGACCACGGGATACTGATGGCTTGCTCGCATCTCCCAGGATACGTCAGCACATGCTGCTGCACTCTTCTACTCCTGGGTCCAGGGTGCCTTTAAGGCCGGGGATGAGCGCACGCTCTAGCAAATTGTTCCCCAACCTATCTCCTTGCATCCTGGACTATATAAAGGGCTCTGCCCTTCCACTCCTTGCCTGAGCGTTGTTGTTGTCTTCCCATGTTAGTGAAGCAAATGGTCCCTTAGTTGGATCCTGTTTCCAGTATTCCCGTATCCTGTAACTGTGTTTGTTCCTCAGCTAAAGTCTGGTGTTGGAGTCATCTGCCACGTCCAGTGTCATCTGCCACGTCCGGGTTCATCTGCCATGTCCTGTGTCATTTGCCCCGCCCTGTGTAATCTGCCACGCCAAGCAGCATCAGTGCCATGAATCATCTGTGCCAAGGCATCTGCTACATCTCATGTCTCACTGGACTTTCATACAGGTACTCTTGCGCATAGATTTTCCATTGACTGTTGTTTGGTCAGCTGCCACTACGGCGGAGCGGCCTAGTGGGTCCACATACCCCGGAATCATGACAGTATGCTCAGGCCATAGATCCCGCTGGTCAACCTAAAAGTACAGTTGAAATTATGCAGACATGCGTGACCTCCGGGCACGCCAGGATCAACTACTACAGGCGGTAAACTCCGTAATTGACTGTTTGGATCGTCCTTCTGTTCCTCCTCTGGCTGTTACCGCTGCTCCACTACCTGCTATCCCTCCTGCCTGTCCTGGGTCTGCAGTCTCATTGTCTCTAGCTCCTCGCTACGACAGGTATCTTAGCACCTGAGAAGGTTTCGTTAACCAGTGTACTATTCACTTTGAATTACATGCTCATCTCTTCCCCTCTGATGAGGGAAAGGTTGCGTTTATTATTATTTCTCTCCTCACTGGCAAAGCCCTGGCATGGGCGAACCCCGTCTTTGAATGAGAGGACCCGGAATTCTCTGACCTACCACTCTTTCTAGAGACTTTCTGTACAGTGTTCGAGGTACCGTGTCAAACATCCTCTACAGCTGCCTCTCTGCTGATCCTCAAACAAGAGGAGTCAACGGTAGGAGAGTACGCCATCTCCTTCCATATCTGGTGGCAGAGCTGGCTTGGAATAATTGGACCTTGGTGGTTACTTTCTTGCAAGGACTGTCTCCACACATCAACGATGAGCTTGCTGCTCGTGATCTCCCATCTACCGTGGACGGCCTTATCCTGTTGGCAACCCGGATTGACATGAGCGTCAGGAACATGCTTAGGAGGCCTGCCGGGAGAGATGGTCCTACAGGCTGGCACCCAAGTTTCAGGGATCCCTACTGCCTTCTTCAGTTGTTCCACCTGAAGAGCCCATGCAGATGCACAGACCCAAATTGTCTGATCAGGAAAAACAGGTCTGTGTCTGTATTGTGGCCACAAAGACCATTTTGTGCATTAATGTCCTCAGAAACGGAGAAATCTCCAGCACCTAGGGTTGATTGGAGAGACTACTCTAGGGGAATCTAACCCTGCTACTAAATTCTGTAACAGACTGTCTATTCCTGTATCGATCGTCCGCGTGAAGGATCACACGGTGTGCATGCTTACTTGGATTCCGGAGCGGCTGGAAATTTTATCCAGCAGGACTTTGTTGATCGTCTCCACTTGGCCACAGTTCCTCTGGAGAAACCTCTGGCTGTCACCTCTATAGATGGAAAGCCTGTGCCTGAACCTATCCTGTCTATCACCAAACGTCTGAGACTACAGATAGGAGTCCTTCATTCAGAGCTGATTGCTTTCTATGTCCTATCCAAAGCTATCAACCCCATCAGGCTAGGATTGCCATTGCTTTGCCAACATGCTCAAGTCCTTGATTGTAATACTGGAGAGGTCCTCTAGTGGGGACCTCAATGCCTGCACCGCTGCCTGCCTCTGGTTCGTCCCGTCCTTTCCCACTACCTCAGTCACTCTTGGGATTGCCTCCACAGTATGCCAGCTACAATGATGTCTTCAGCAAGAAGGGGGCAGAGGTTCGTCCATATGACTGCCCTATAGAGTTGCTCCCTGGAGCCTCACTCCCTCGTGGACGGGTCTACCTGCATTCCTTGCCTGAAACCCAGGCCATGTCGGAGTATATCAAAGAGAACATGTTGAGACGATTCATCAGGAAGTCTTCTTCACCGGCCAGAGCCCTATTCTTCTTCGTGGAGAAAAAGGATGGGTCACTCTGACCGTGCATTGATTACCGTGGACTAAACCAAGTCACGGTAAAAAACAAGTACCCCTTGCCACTTATCTACGAGGTCTTAGTCATGGATCCGTGGAGCCAAGGTTTTTACTAAGCTGGATCTATGCCGGGCCTATAACCTGATACGTATACGCAAGAGTGACGAATAGAAAACCAAATTTAACACCCAAGACGACACGATCATTACGAGTATCTGGTCATGCCCCTTGGACTGTGTAATGCTCCAGCAGTATTCCAAGTATTCATGAACGACATCTTCCGTGATCATCTGTATGTCTGTGTGATGGTGTATCTGGATGACATCTTAATCTACTCACCCGATCCAATGCGGAGGGATGTACACCAAGTCTTATTGCAGCTAAGGGGGAAAATTATACGCGAAACTGGAGAAGTCCGTATTTGAAAAGAGATCATTGCCCTTCCTGAGCTATATTGTCTCCGATCGTGGTCTTCAAATGGACCCGGAAAAGGTGAAGTCCATCTTGGAGTGACCACGTCCTCAGGGTCTCCGAGCTATACAAAGATTTCTTGGATTTTTTAAAAAATTTTAACATTTTTAGTCAACACAATGTGAAAGTTTTAAAGGAATAGAATCACTTTTAAAAGAGAATATTGCAATATTGCACGCTTTATAATAAAAAATTACTTTTAAAGCTTTTACCACAAACCTTGAAACTCCCCCCCCCCCCCCAATAAAGTCCCCCGAACTTACCTACCCCAAGACAGGCATGGAATCAGACTACTCGAAAATTACTAGAAATTACACAGGAATAGAATCACTACCATTGGCCGCAGAAACAATTTTTAAGGTCACTTTATTTTTTTCAGATCTTATGGTTGTTTTCACATTACGGATCCATGCTTCTACAGCCAGAGGAGTGTTAGAGATCCATTTTCTTACAATCTGAAGTTTGGCGATAAGCAATAACTTTATTACACCATTTTTCCTATCTCTAGTGTGAGGGTTTAGCATCAGAAGAGGTTGGTACAGCGGTTTCTTAGTAGCCAGAGACAGGGACACCGTGCATTAAAGTTCATAACAGGGCTTTGCCTGTGTTTTATTCTTGTCAAAGAAACAGCCTCTTGTACAACAAGGCAAAATACAAAAATAAATCCTGCTCGGCTGAGCACTAACTAAACAAGATATTATCTAACTATACCAAGTGCCTTGCTACCAGGCACTGGACACAAAGTAACACAGGTCTTTACTCTCATAGAATACAGGCTACTCCAGACTTAGTAGTCTCCGGTCTGAGTCAGGGGTGAGATTTTATGAAAAAGCAAAAAGGAGACCCCCTAGTGGCTGGCAGGGATAATTAGACAATGAAGAGAAATGTGCCGAGGCACAGAGTCCCAGTTTCCCAGCCACCAGTCGACTAGTCGATAAGTGTCAGTAAAGGCAGTTAAAATATAACTTTTATTATGTATCAAACAGACAGACAACACTGAAGAGTTAAAATTATATCAAGAGACGGCCAGTATGTGTCGCAGAAGTCAGTGTGCATGCACCCAGTACAACGCTGGACGCAGTGAGAGAGACTGATTCAGCAGCTGCAGACTGCCGTGTATAGAAACAGTCCCCCACGGGTGGAAGCAATGACTGGACCGTCAGTGATAGATTAAAATGGCGATAGCCCCCCCGACATGTTTCGCTGCAGAAGCAGCGTCCTCAGGGGATAACACGGGGCTAATGAGCGCGCGTTTGAAAACCTGCTCCCTATATAGACTCGTGTGTCTGACGTCTGCATGACGTGTAGCGGCAACAACTCTCCTCAAGGCCAATCAGGTAATCGCAAATGACAAGCCCCCACGCCGAGAAGAGTGGCATGGCAACAGGCCAATAGAACACCGTGATCAGGCATCCAATCACCACGGGAGCTGGGCGCAAGTCAAAACGGGTGATAGTCATTCAGAAAGCTCTATGTGCGGGGAGATTGACAACAAGGGCAGCCAGTAAAGAATACAGAACGGCGCCCAATCGAAATACACAAATCCAAACAAGTGGATAACGCAGAGAGCCTCAATCAATGGTGACAGCAAATGCCAAGTAACACATAAAATATGCATTCAATACAATATACACGTCATGATAGCCGCAGAGAGAGCAAAAATATACTTACACAACGTAACATGCAGAGTCAATATACACAAGTGCATAATAATATATTCACATAAACACGTCCAGTGGACAGAACTAAATAGTAGGAGAGCGCAGGGATCAGAGCAAGTCGTCTGTTGTATCGATAAACCTTTTTTGCTAAACCTTTTTGCTGAATTAATCTTTCCTGCTGAACATACTTTTCCTTGTGATACTTCTGTCGGTATGACAGGTATGTGATACACTGATCACCACATATGCAGTCTTGATGTATATCTAGTTATACTATATTAATGCTTGATAAGCATGTGTATTACCATTGATGCTGTTATCGATACAACAGACGACTTGCTCTGATCCCTGCGCTCTCCTACTATTTAGTTCTGTCCACTGGACGTGTTTATGTGAATATATTATTATGCACTTGTGTATATTGACTCTGCATGTTACGTTGTGTAAGTATATTTTTGCTCTCTCTGCGGCTATCATGACGTGTATATTGTATTGAATGCATATTTTATGTGTTACTTGGCATTTGCTGTCACCATTGATTGAGGCTCTCTGCGTTATCCACTTGTTTGGATTTGTGTATTTCGATTGGGCGCCGTTCTGTATTCTTTACTGGCTGCCCTTGTTGTCAATCTCCCCGCACATAGAGCTTTCTGAATGACTATCACCCGTTTTGACTGGTGTGCGCTTGCGCCCAGCTCCCGTGGTGATTGGATGCCTGATCACGGTGTTCTATTGGCCTGTTGCCATGCCACTCTTCTCGGCGTGGGGGCTTGTCATTTGCGATTACCTGATTGGCCTTGAGGAGAGTTGTTGCCGCTACACGTCATGCAGACGTCAGACACACGAGTCTATATAGGGAGCAGGTTTTCAAACGTGCGCTCATTAGCCCCGTGTTATCCCCTGAGGACGCTGCTTCTGCAGCGAAACATGTCGGGGGGGCTATCGCCATTTTAATCTATCACTGACGGTCCAGTCATTACTTCCACCCGTGGGGGACTGTTTCTATGCACGGCAGTCTGCAGCTGCTGAATCAGTCTCTCTCACTGCGTCCAGCGTTGTACTGGGTGCATGCACACTGACTTCTGCGACACATACTGGCCGTCTCTTGATATAATTTTAACTCTTCAGTGTTGTCTGTCTGTTTGATACATAATAAAAGTTATATTTTAACTGCCTTTACTGACACTTATCGACTAGTCGACTGGTGGCTGGGAAACTGGGACTCTGTGCCTCGGCACATTTCTCTTCAGGGGTGAGATTTTCACACACTGTGTCTGCACCTTTTTATACACAGGCTGCAGGTGCATCTAATTGAGCAGCAGCCTTGTCCTACAAACAGAGATGGACTAGGGATTGGGGAACCCGTCCTGCTCTTCCCCAATCCAACTCCAGGCCCTTTTTCCGGCTTTTCCTTAAGCCGAGATTGGAAAGCTAGAGCTTTCTATTCCCTGGAGCCTAGGATACATATGACAGGATTCTAGGGGAAATGTACCTTCCCTCAATGACTTTACCTGTCACTGTCTCACACTAGGTACATTTAAAGCAGAATCATCTCCCATTAATACTAATTGGGGAGAGAAAAGAATATCCACTTCCTGACGGTCCGAAATGTCTTCATAAATTGCTATCCAAAATTTTACAACTGCCGGACAGCTCCACAGGATGTGCATATAGTCGGCCTCCATTACCCCAAATCTGGGACAGTTAGATTACTTTTTTTATAGATTCTATTCAGGAACACCAGAGTGTAATAAAGTCTGTGATCCATACTGAATTGTAATTGGTGATTCTTCTTTAATGAGGCTCTACTAATGTTTTTATATATAATATCCCATTTTTACTTCCCTACACATTTCAGATCGTTTTCCCATATTTCAATAAAATCTAAATTAACCTCTAACAATGTTTTGTAGATATTAGATAGGGCCTTCACTCCTACTTATTGGAAGAAAAATCTTGGAGAAAAGTCATTCATAACATCCTTATATTGGAGCAAATTATTGTCCATGTGATCATGAGCGCGTTTTAATTGAGCATAGAAGAACAGGAAACACAGCGGGAGCTCAGGAAGTATGCATGGCTTAAGTCTTGGTGTAGAGGAGAAGACTTTGGGTTCCTAGAGCACTGGGCTGACTTTTCATTGGGGTACAAACTGTATTCTGCAGATGATGTGCACCTAAATGGAAGGGGCTCTGCTGTGCTGGGGGAGAGAATTCTAGCTGCGGTGGCATGAGTGGGGTGAGGAGAGAGGTCAATGTAGAAAACAAAGGCGTCGTTTGGTTAAAGAGGGTTCAGAGTATATTGGTGGGGGAGAAATAGACTGTGGGGAGAAGACTAGACAACAGGATAAGGAGATCATTTTGCTACAAAACAGCAATGAAAATAAAAATGCCCAAATAATCAAATTTCTGATAACAAATGTGTCAATTTGAAATGCAAGTTAAAGTCTATGTTTACAAATGCCAGAAGTCTAGCAAGCAAAATGGGGGAGCTGGAGGACTTGATACTGGAAGAAAATATAGATATAGTTGGTGTTTCTGAAACATGGCTAGGCTCTTCGCACGACTGGGCTGTAAATCTACAGGGTTTTACACTGTTTCAGGAAGACAGTGCAAATAGGAAAGGTGGTGGTGTATGTCTGTATGTGAGAAGTGATATGAAGGTGAGTGTGATAGAGACAATAGTGAGTGAAGATTGTAAGCAGGTTGAAACCTTGTGGGTGGAATTACAAAGGGAGGTAAACACTGAAAAAATTACTTTTGGTGTAATCTATAGACCTCTCCAATATATCTGAGGAGATGGAAGGTCAGCTATGTAAACAGATGGAGCGGGCTGCACAGGCTGGTACTGTAGTGATAATGGGAGATTTTAATTATCGGGATATTAATTGGCGTCATGGTTCGGCTACAACTGCAAAGGGAAGAAATTTACTCAACCAGTTGCAGGAAAATTTTATGACCCATTTGTGAAAGATCCGAATAGAGGTGAAGCTCTGTTGGATGTGGTCATTTCTAATAATACAGAGCTTGTTTGGAATGTCAATGTTTGTGAAAACCTTGGTAACAGTGATCACAATATAGCTATATTTTAACTATACTGTAAAAAACAAATACAGGCTGGGAGGGCAAAAACACTTAATTTTAAGAAGGCCAATTTCCCCAGGATGTGGGCTGCAATTCAGGACATAGACTGGGAAAAACTAATGTCAAATAATGATACAATTGATAAATGGGAGATTTTCAAATCTACTTTGTATAATTATTGTGCAAAATTTATTCCTATAGGTAACAACTATAAATGACTAAAATTAAACCACACATGGCTTACACCTTCTGTAAAAAGGGCAATATATGACAAAAAAACTGGGCATTTGAAAATTATGAATCTGAGGGTACAGCTGTCGCCTTTGTAATTATTAGGAGCTTAATAAAATCTGTAAAAATAAAAAAGTAATTAAATCAGCAAAAATACAAAATGAAAGGCAGGTGGCCAAAGACAGCAAAACAAATCCCCAAAAATTCCTCAGGTATGTAAATGCAAAAAAGCCAAGGTCTGAATATGTAGGACCCCTACATAGTAGTAATGGGGAGTTGGTCACAGGGGATCAAGAGAAGGCAGAGTTACTACATGGATTCTTTAGCCCTGTATATACAACAGAAGAAAGAGCATATGATGTAGCCGGTGCCAGTGCTGTTAATACATTGATTAATATACTGAGTTGGCTGAATGTAGATATGGACCAAGCTAAGTTAAATAAAATAAATGTGCACAAGGCCCCAGGACCAGATGGGTTACACCCTAGAGTTCTTAAAGAGCTTAGTTCAGTTATTTCTGTCCCCCTCTTCATAATATTTACAGATTCTCTAGTGACTTGTATAGTTTCAAGGGACTGGTGCAGGGCAAATGTTTTTGCTATTGCTATTTTCAAAAAGGGCTCTAGGTCATGCCCGGGTAATTATAGACCAGTTAGCTTAAAGAGGCTCTGTCACAACATTATAAGTGCCCTATCTCTTACATAATGAGATTGGCACTGTAATGTAGGTAACAGCAGTGTTTTTTATTTAGAAAAACTATCTATTTTCACCAAGTTATGAGCGATGTTAGCTTTATGCTAATGACTTTCTTAATGCCCAACTGGGCGTTTTTACTTTTGACCAAGTGGGCGTTGTGGAGAGAAGTGTATGACGCTGACCAATCAGCATCATACACTTCTCTCCATTCATGTATTCAGCACATAGTGATCCTGCGTTGTTCACTATGTGCTGTCACATACACCCACATTAACATTACTGAGGTATCTTGACAGTGAATAGACATCACCTCCAGCCAGGACGGGATGTCTATTCACAATCCCGACACTTCGGTAACGTTTGTGTGGGACTTAAAGCACAGCAAGCGTGATCTCGCTGTAAGCTGTCATTTACAGCGTGATCTCTGTGTGTGATCCTGGTCATTTCTCACCTCACCGCTACTCTTCACTTCCCCCCACTAAGTTCCATCTGAGTTCCCTCAGCATGCTGCAGCTAATACATGGCCCGTATGGCGAGCAGTATCAGGGCCTTATTTGTGATGCAGCACTCAACGTCCTGAGTGCTGCGTCACATATAACATTCTGATGCAACTCGGGGTCAGTACCATGTATGAGTCGCAACATACTGTGGGAGCATGAGGAGACATGGCTGGGAGAATTAGAGCGGTTAGGTGAGCATACATACTTTTTAAAAAAAAATAATTATATTGTCCGATGGGGATGGGGAAGGAGGGGAAGGAGGGGAATTCTGATTGGGGAGAGGCAAGGTACCTGGCCCATAATTAAAATTGGCAGGAAATGCACCAAATATGAGGTGCACACCTCAATATATTTGGCACATCTTAATATATTTGGCTGTCTAAGCAACAGAAATGCAAATTTACGCCTGCCATGAGCAAACAGACTAAAAGTTGAAAAAATTTAAACTTTGGGCTGTTTCCTTCGCTCTCACGAATTAAAAAAGTGGGTCAAAGCTTAGGGGAAGGGGCATGGCCACCCTCGGCTTGCCATACTTACTATAATTTATGCAGGAACCTGGCAGAAATAATAGTGGAATTCTATGACAGCTCCCGGCTGGCGTGGATTTCATTCAGTGGTGCACGAACAGCTGAAGATGCAAGAAAAGATATTAAAAAGTCAGTATTGTGAAACTAGACATGGATCGCTGCTAGGCAAAAATATATAAATGTGAACATGAGGTTCTTTGTTAACATTTTGATCAAAATGTATAAGCCCACTTGCCACTTCACGGCGACCTTTTTAAAGTGGGCTCCTACTCTATCGGTTGCTGCAACGCATGGTGGCTACTGCCACTGCAATACCGCTTTCATGCTGCCAGGCAAAGCCAAGCCCCCTTAGCTCTGAGCCACATCCAGGGCCGGCCTTAGGATAGATGGCGCCCCGTGCAAAATTATCTTTCGGTGCCCCATGCCATTATAAAAAAATGCCCTATAAAAATGTATAATGCCCCTGTAATGGTGGGGATAGGGAAACAGACAAGTGAGCCCTAATCTACCCGCCACTCAGTCCCTGCCTACTTGCAACGACCCGCCCTAGGCGACGGGGTACAACTGGGTGACGGTCCCTACACTCAATAGGTGCACGACAGACAAACAGACAAGGGTACAAGGAAGCAAAGGAAATGGGGAAGTTGCCCACGGAACACCGTGAGCAACAAGCGAGGTGAACGAGCCGAGTCAAACCAGGAGATGAGCGAGGTACAAATACGCAGAGCAGAAGAGTGGTCAGAAAAGCCGAGGTCAAACACAAGCAGAGGATAAGTAGTTCAAGAAGCTGCAGCAGGGCCAGGAAACCAACAGAGAAGAATCACAAGCAAGGAGGAACAGGAAAGGCAGGTATAAATAGACAGAGGGCGGGAGCTAGCTCCATCTGGCCAGGCTGTGATAGGCTCTCCCACTCCTAAGCCTGCCATCCTGAGTGGTGGAAGATGAAGTCAGTCTCACAGACATAGAAGCAGGTGCAGACTGATTAGCTATGGGCGTTGACATAGAAGCTGTGCCTGGCAGATCCTTTACAGCCCCCTGCAGTATAATGCCCTATAAAGTGCCCCACACAGTATAATGCCCCATTAGTGCCCCACACACAGTATAATAATAATATTTAATAATATAATATATTGATATATTATAACCCCTTCAAGGACACAGTATTTTGGCCTCTAATTGTGCTCACACAGTATTATGCCCCCTAAGTGCCACACACATTATATTATGTGGAAGAAGAAAAGGAAGGAGGACAAGCGGCGTTCCTCTAAGATAATACTGTTTGGAAATGGAATCAAGAGCAGTAGAAAGTAAGCTGGATTACTCACCTAATTTCAATGTGCAAGTATAGGCACAACGCTACTGCTTTGGATAGCTGACGATGATTATCTTTCTTTAGGTGCCGGCTGCCACCCACTGCTGTCCCACGGGTGAAATCCACTTTGCCCGGGGAGAAGGAATCAAGAAGTAGGGACAAAAAGTGAAGCATTCAGGACACGGCGCTTGGCAGGTAAGTATTCAATAGAGAAAGGGAGGAAGGGACCTGTCCGGTCCTGAAATGCATAGTTTTTTGACGATAAAATATCAATATTACAACATATATATCTATTGAATACTTACCTGCCAAGCGCTGTGTCCCGAATGCTGCTCTTTTTCTCCCTTTTTCTTGACACACATTATATTTCCCCCTGTAGTACCCCTACACAGTATAATGTCAGCTTAGTGGCCTCCACACAGTATAATGCCCCCAACAGCCCGCCTGTAGATAGTGCCCCCTCTAGATTATGCCATACAGCCTCCCTTTAGACAGTACCATAATCGCCCACCTCCTCCTTGTAGACAGTGCCATACAGCCCCCACCTCCCCTTTGTACAGTGCCATACAGCACACACCTCCCTCTTGTACACAGTGCCCCCACCTTCCCCTTGCAGACAGTGTCATACAGTTCCCACCTCTCCCTTGTAGATAGTGCCATACAGCCCCCACCTTCTTGTAGACAGTGCCATACAGCCCCCACCTCCTCCTTGTAGACAGTGCAATACAGCCCCCAGCTCCTTGTAGACAAACAAAATTGTACTCACCTAGGCCCAGTTCCCATGATGAACACAGCTGCTCCACAACGCCGATGATAGGATCCTTGCGTAGGCTGGCGTGATCCAGTGATGTCATCATGCCAGCCTGTGCAGGGATCTTGTCCCTGCACCTGATAGGCTGATGGCAGAACGGCCTGTAGCCTATTACAGAGTTTCCCAACCTTTTCGGCCTCGAGGCACCCCTGGAAAAAAACTATTTTCTCAGGGCACCCCTGCCAAAAATTATTTAGAGAAAGACAGAATACAGCTAAAAATAAGCAGTACACTAGTAGGATATGTTCACACAGCATTTTTTGTAAGGCAGATTTTGAATTGACAGTGTTATTTGACCGGTTTTCTTTGAGGTTTTTTTTTAAGCCGTTGAAGCTAATGCAGGTAGTGCCACACAGCCCTCTGTAGGTAGTGCCACACACCACCTTGTAGGTAGTGCCACACAGCCCCCTTGTAGATAGCATCCCCTCCATTAGATAGCGCCACTGTAGCTCGCTGAAGGAGCGGAATTCCTTTGTGGCCTGGGATTCCGCTCCTGTACGGAGTGATTGATGTCTCTATCCATATATGGACAGTGACATCAGGGGCAACTCCTGAAGCGGAATTCCCGTCCACAGCATTGCCGACGTTTTTTTTTTACCCCGGTTGCGAACCACTGGCTTAGTAGATAGCAGAGCAGGGAAATACCTCCCTGCTCTGCTATAATGTTCAATGGGATCTGCGTTCTAAGCAGGGCCGTATTTACAGCTCATGCTGCACAAAAAACAGCTCATTGCGGAAAATCCGCCGCAAAATAATCACAGACACTGTACACAAATTGAGCTTAATCTGCAGCATGTCAATTTATGCTGTGGAATCGCTGCTCTTGTATTGTAAGATTTCCCCATTAAAGGGAATGTGTTGCCAGAAAAACATGTTTTTTTTTTAAAAATTAAACATTTAGTGTGTGGGTGATTAAACATTGTTCAAATTTTTTTTTTTTTTTTGCACGAGTCCATGTAATATTATAAATTATTTCTAATTTATAATACTACCCATTTTTGGTCACTAGATGGAGCTGTTCCCAAAATTGCAGCATTGCAACATTGGGTTAAAAGCCCTCGCTCTAGTGAGCTCTCAGCATCCCCCCCTCCTTTATCCTGGCTAGTGCCGGGATAAACGAGGGGTTTGAAAGGTTTAACCTCCTACACTGTGTGTCGCCATTTTTTGAGGTAACCCACAGTGTAGTAGGTTTACATACAGTAGTAAACACACACAAACACTAACATACATTGAAATCTCTTACCTGCTCCTGCCGCCGCGGCTCCCTCCGGCCCGTCCGCTCCCTTTGCTGCCGCTGTTCCATGTGCACAAGTCCGGAAGCCGCGACCGGAAGTAGTAATATTACTGTCCGGCCGCGACTTCCGGTCCACAGGAAAATGGCGCCGGACGGCGCCAATTTCGAATAGGACTGTGTGGGAGCGGCGCATGCGCAGTTCCCACACAGACGCCGTACACGGCAGTCAATGGGACGGGAGCCGTTCGCAGTCCCTATGGGACTGTGGCTGCCGTGTTCCATGTCTGTGTGTGTCGTTAATCGACACACACAGAAATGGAACAAAAAATGGCAGCCCCCATAGGGAAGAAAAAGTGTAAAAATAAGAAACAGTAAAACACAAACACACAAATGAAAATAAACGTTTTTATTAAAGCACTAACATCTTTAACATATAAAAAAATTATTTGTGATGACACTGTTCCTTTAAATTCTGTTTCAATATGTCTTTCTTAAACAGTTGAGACATCAGAAAATATATGTGAACAGTTCTACTCGCAGGGAGAAGTAAATAGTTAGTCTCAAATAATAATTAAATCGTTAATTCCTATAAGTTTTAACATTTTGAGAAAATGGGATTCAAAATAATATGGATAATAAAAGAAAGGTAAATAAAATAAATGATTTCCCCATTAAATTCAATGAGAGGTAAAACCTGCAACAAAGTCATGTGTTGCGGCAGAAATGCTGCGATTCCGCCGCAAAAATCTCAAATGAGAAAAAAATAAGTTAATATTCCCGGCCGTAGTCAGTTCTGAGTGTAGCCCGGCCTCCTGGGATAAGGATTCATCCCATGTGACTGCTGAAGCCAATCAAAGGCTGCAGCCATCACATTGACTACAGCGCCATCCCAGGAGGCCGGGCTATGCTCAGAAGAGAGGGATGCCTCACCATGACTACGGCCGGGAGTATTAGCTTTTTTTTATTTATTTCTGCAGTCTTTCCGCAACGGACATGCCGCACGAATAACTGCACCAAAATTTGGTGCAGTTTTTCAGGTGGAATTCCCTGCAGTTTCCAGGATGGATACTCTGTGTAGTTTTGTATCCACGCAGTGTGTTCCTACCCTTATAATCAAGTTGCTCTCCCCCACAAAAATGATCTCTAAAGAATCCTTGCTCCCCCATACATAACATTTGCAGCCAAGTTCCCCTCCCCCATATGATTCATAATAATCTCATACACCACAAAGTAAACTATATAGAAGTTCCCCTCCCCCACAAAATAGATTTATAAAGAATCCCCCCACACTCCTATGGCATCTAGAGCAATGTCCTTTCCCCCACAAAATTGATCTATAAAGAATCCCCCCAGCACTTATAACCTAGTCTCCCCTCCCCCACAAAATTGATCTATGCAAAAACCGCCATCCTGTTAAACATATAATTTACAGATCAAGCTTTCCCCCTCCCTCACACAGCACATAAATGAACAAAGATTAACCTAAAGATGCTGCTTTTACCAGATTCCAGAGGTCCGTGGATGAGTCTTCACTGTGGCAGCAGTAGACTAAGGAGGAGCTGCGGGAGGAGCTGCGGGAGGAGCTGCGGGAGGTGAAGAGTCTGTGTGGCTGTGCAGGACAGGCTGTGCTGATTGTGCAGCAGACAGAGGCCCCTGCTGCTCCACCAATCAGCGATAACTTCACAAGAGGAAGGAATATTTCTCCACTCTGATGTGCACTCGTACGACGTGAACCCCCGCCCCTTTTTACTTGTTAGTCTGGCGGGAAGCAAGGGAGGGGGTTGTAAAAAAATATATTTTTATACTAAATTGTTATTACTCATTTGGCACAGCCCTAGGCACTGCTCAGTCGCCGGGCCTGGGCGCCACAAGCAGAGGAAGGGAGCCAGCACAGCGCCCCCTTTCATCTTCTGGAGTGATGCGCCCTGTGCAATGTCACATGTCGCACACCCCTAAGGCCGGCCCTGGCCACGTCACCTCACAAGAGCAGCAATACAGAGATACCACCACACAGTAACACATAAAACGTGAAAAAAATGGAATAAGCTCACGTTACTATGCGCTCCTAGTGGCCAACTGAGAGTGCAAGCAAGAGCAGAAACACTTATGAGGTCATTCCCTAATTAAAATCACCTGGGCCAAATGTGTGGTGTGCTAGTGGCAAGAAAAACTAAAAAAATCAGGGGGATACCTTCTATAATAATATGGGTATTGTGAGACATCCACAATGTATACTTCGATCTATCGCTACTAGGCAAGTATGCATTGTATACTCTGCCGTTTGCATAGAGCCTAAATCAGGAGCTAGAGCAGTAGCAAAAATTTGGTAATTATGTTTTATTAACATTTTTCTATTTTGGTGTAGAAGTTATTTTATGAAATTAAAACAGGAAGCACAGCCATATTGGTAAATTCTCAGCTTCTCAGGATCTTATGGTAAATTGTCATACTGTCTGTATGTTCTATTAATAACATTTTGAGTTTCCCCATCAGTTTCTGGATATACAACTGTGGAATTTAGCTACTTTTTTTCCCTTTTATTTTACTTTAGCAACGTAGAACTTTTACTATACAATACTGCATACTAAACTATACCATCATTAATCCACACATATATTACCAGTTATGTGTGTACCTAGTGATTGAGTAACAGCTGTTGTTTTATGGATGAGCTTTCTGGCTAAAAAAACAAAACAATGAAAGACTTGTCAGCACCATCTCACATTTCATCATTACTGTTTTAGAGGACCTTGTAAAACATGAACAGATATGATGGAGGTAAAATGCCATTATGGAAGTCCGACTGACATAAAAAAATCAATAAGGAGGAAAATGTTATACATTGATTTTACTGTAGCATCATTTTTAAATAAGAGACACTTAAATTGTACAAGCTCTGACAAACAACTTAAAGCTACCATTTGTGTTTTATGAAATATTAATTCTTTCACATTGAAGATTCCGCAGCAAAAGTAACTTTTCACACAGAAGGAAGAATTTATTTTAAGGCTGAGTAGTATGCTTCTATTTTAAAATCTGTGGTTTGCATCATAGCATAACTCATTTAGATGTGTCTCTTCTTTTAGATGTACAAAAATTGCATTCTAACCATCTTCATCCAGCTGTCTGTTCTAGGAAATCAAACTCACCTATGTGTATGAAACATTCCATGTTTTGTATTATACAGATGACATTTTCAAAAATGAAAAGTTTCATTTAAAGTTTCCAAATAAGAATATTCAAATAAACTGTGGCACTAACCATTCCATTTAAAATTGCTTCTTTATTCATATGAATACAGAGCATGAAAAAGGAAAGGAGTAGCACTATATCTGGCTTACAGCAGTTTAACGTAAACATACGCTTTCTCAATGCCTTCAGAAAACTTGTCTATACACGAAACACGAAATAGTCATGGGGCAGATGGAGTGCTACTCCATTCTTGATTTGTGCTCGGCATCGATGTGAATAAAGAAGCATTTTTAATTAAATGGTTAGTGCCAATGTTTATTTAAATCTTCTTGTTTGGTATCTATTTGGAACTGTCTTTTATACTGCTAAGCACCACATAGCATTCTTGGTTGGTCTTGTCTTGTAGTGCTTCTTAAAGTGACAGTGCCTTTTTAGTACACGCTCTACAAATGTCAGTTCAATTGAAGTTTTCCTTAACCTAAATATGATCTACAAAATCATTTACAGAATATAGTTGTCACAACGTGGGATGTGGACCCTCCGGGCCGTACCGCGTAGCGGGATAACAGCTGGCCAACTAGGTACAAAACAATGTCTATAGTCCAGAAAGGGTACCTGAGGCAATGTAGACAGTGGCGGAGACACAACTTGACTTTCACTATAGATGGCACAGTAGATGCAGCAGAAGACACGACTTGACTTTCACTGTAGATGGCACAGTAGAACGGGATACAGGGTACAGGCAGCAGGAACGGGTAACACTAGGACTGGAAAACACTGGGAGACTATTTGCAAGACAAACTTTAGGTATACAACAACGCTCAGGCAAGGAACAAGTGGGCAGAGCCCTTTTTATAGTCCATCAGCATTCTGGGCTAATTACTGATTATAGACAACTGGACGCGTACTGGCCCTTTAAGGCAGTGCACGCGCTGGCTGGCTGGCTCGCGCACCCTGTGGGAAACAGAAACCAAACCCGTAAGTGAGTGCCGGCATCATCCTGGAGGGGTATATGCCGCCGAGAACACAGGCGTCCATGGCCGGAGCCATCAGATGGTAAGTCAAAACGACGGTCCGCAGCCATGGACGTTACAATAGTGATGTATGACTTATGGCATGGAGTCTGTATGACAGTGGATGGTGGTCGTACAACTCCATAGCACAGAGCCAAGTGACTTCTGTGTGCTGCTGTACAGGCTCTGTTATGTGCTGATTGTAAAGAAATATTATCTCCTAGGAGCTTTTAGGGGAGAATACATTTTCCTGCCATTTTTTCTACTGGATTTATATGGAATCCAAAAAAAAAACACCTCCATATTAAAATGGAGGTATACGGCCCCCTGTACCTCTATGGAAGCCATATTATGGCTTCATATAAAACAGCACTGTAATATGGCCATGTGCAAGATCCCTAAAACTCATGTTTTCCTGAAGGGTAGATGAAAGGTGACAACCACAAAATGATCCAATACTGAATGTACTACCTTCTGCAAAGTATCATAGCCCCATGCATTTAGAGACAATAAACTCTCTCATACGAAAATGATTATCCCATCCCTGCACATATGTAGCTGGGCGGCATTGCTCTTATACAGAATGTTATATACTTCTATATATATTACCCCATAATACAGTATTGAATGATTTTTATATTTTGTATACAGAGTGACAACACAGTAAACACAATAAACAATGTCATTCAGATACATGTTTACTGTAGCTACCGATAAGGATGTAAAAACTGTTTTGTCCTACCAGTAATACAGAAAAGCAGGGCCTCCTTGACAAGTTAATTTTCAGTGTATTAAGAAATATTTTCACGCAAAAATCTATCCTTACTAGAACATGCTAATCTTATGGTGAAAAAAAGATAAATTTTAATGGCATTGCCTGTCCAGTTAGCAAGCATCAACCCGGCATTAGGAGTGAAAGATTTTTGTAATTGTAATAGAGTACAATAACTAAGAGCAAATAACACAATAAATAATTTGGTGAGCATTCAGTATAAGGGCTCATTCAGACAAGCGTGTATCACGGCCGTCACACGGACTCATGTATTTCAATGGGGCCGTGTCCAGTGGGGGCATGTCCTATTTTTTTGCACTTCACGCATCCATAGACTCTAATGGGGTGCACCTCGGATGTGGTTGGCCACGTTTGTGTGAATGTAACCTTAGGGAAGCATATGTATAGGTGCAAGTCCCTCTGTAGCCACTATCCAAGATTTTAATCTAGCCACATCCCCCCCCCCCTTAATGTGACAGCCACATGCCACACAAATAATGATAGTAACAGTCACCTATATACAGTGATTGGAACTTCCTGTATACAGTTACAGCCAAATGCCTCACAGTAATAATATCTAACCATATAGAGTGAGAACCCCTCCTTATGGTATTGTGCATTAACTAGAGATATCTAAACCTATCACGGATTCCCTGTCCATAGCTCAACAACAGAAACAAGTAATTTGTGATGCCTACATGTTTGTTTTTTTTATCTAACAAGGGCTCACCCCTTCTATTTTCTGAGTCTGGACACCCAAGATAGCTATTTCCTGCAAGCCTGATCCTAGGCAAAAAGGTCAGGCTGATGACATCAATGTTCTCAAAAGAATTTCCCGTTAAAAGGAAATATGCTAAGAACCGAAATATCTAGTTTTTTAGCTATCCCTTCATATGAAGATTTTATCTTCTCAGGCTGTCAATTATTCGGTTAGCATTCATTCCTATTTATTAGGTTATATACTGTAGCTCTGTTTAAGTTTCTCATTATGCAAGATAATACAAGATGCAGGATAATACAAGATTCAAGATAAGATACAAGATAACTAATAAGGACTAATTTCTCATGTACAAGTTAAAGCGGTTATGCAGGGACTTAAAATGGCAAAAATTATATTGCATTAATATTTTTGTGTAAAATGAAGTCACTTACTAATGTACTTTAATTTAACATTTGGTACTAAATGGTGCAGTTCAAACCCGGTGAATTGTTCCCGGAAGTCCTGTAGCTTTTCTAATGTTGATGATGCGCCGACATGGCCCCATGTGACTGAGGGCTTGCTTCCTGTTCTGTTCATACCAGCATGTTATCAATCGCATGACCGCAATGGGCTGTCACATTGCCTACTGCTGGAGTCCCCGAGCAGAGCATCCACTAGCGCTTTGCTCGGGACTCCAGCACTGCTCTCGACATTTGGTTAGTGACTTCAGGGGTTTCCTACATATAAGTAAAACTTAGTATGGGCTCTGTCCCCACTGAGAGCTTTGACAAATTTACTAATTCTGTAATATGTTCAGTGCTTGGGGATATTTATAGACATGTGAGAGTCAACAAATAAATATAATTATTGATTACTACTAATATTATGAGTTAATCGGACAGCTATCAACCTTAACTGTTGGCCCATACAGTAGAAAATATATTAATAAAGTATTTACCAATTTACAGTGTATTTATATGCTGGTACATTAGTCTGTGTATGACTAAATACACAGGTAGTTGCTAAAACGCTTGTCTGAGATTAGAAAAAGGGGTCTGCTTTTATTCCCTTGAAATAGAGCCACTCTTGTCTATAGGCTGTGTCAATTTGTTCACAATAGGAGAGTAAGCACTACATTATATATGCAGTGAAACCATTCCAGAAGACCACCACTTTGAGAAGAAGCCCCCATCCAGACCAAATTTTCTGTAATTGATTTTCACCACCATTATAGTCTATGGAAGCTGCCCCATTAAAATCAGACGATCTAGGGGTATGTAGACCCACTAGGCCGCTCTACCGCAGCAGTGTGGCAGCTGGCCAAACAACAGTCTATAAAGTCTATAATATACGGAGGTGAAGCAAGAATTGAAATCGAGCGAAGAACAGCGACCATCTGGCTTAAGGAGGATTTAGTCGTTGTGCTGACTGTAGGTACGTGAGGTTCTTGTGATCCATATACATGATAATAGGGTGAACAGTGCCCTCCAGCAAGTGTCTCCACTCCTCTAAGGCCAACTTGACGGCCAGAAACTCCCGATTCCTGATGGAATAGTTGCGCCCTGCAGGAAAGAATAATTTTGGAAAGAAGCCACAGGCTGCCATCTTGCGTTTAGTGTCTTTTTGACATAGTAGTGCTCCAGCACCAACGGAAGGCTCCAGAAAGAATTGCCGAGATGCATCAGGGTGATGGAGAACGGAGGCTGTGGTGAAAGCACTCTTGGGGTTGGTAAATGATGACTCTGCCTCCGGAGGCCAAACCTTGGCGTTCACCCCTTTCTTGGTGAGGGCAGAGATTGGAGCAGTCAGAGACGAGAAGTTCGGGATAAATTGCCAATAGAAGTTTGCGGATCCCAGAAATTGTTGTATGGGCCGGAGGCCCTCTGGACGTGGCCATTCTAAGGCCTTATTCACACGAACGCATAATACGTCCGTGCTACGCTCGTACCTATGTTAATGAATGGGGCCGTTCAGACTATCAGTGAATTTTACACAGCATATGTGCTGTATTTGGCCGTGTTTTGCGCAGCACGCACCTATTGAAGTCAATGGGTGCATGCAAATCGCGCTCGGCACACGGAAGCACTTTTGTAAACAGAAAACCAGAGTGTCATCATGAAGCCGTCGGCGCGAAAATCATGCAGCCACCCACCATATGCTGATGACACACTGACCTTTTGCACGCGCAAACGCAGAGTTTTTTGCGCACGCAAAATGGACATGTTCGTGTGAATAAGGCCTAAGACAGACCTCACCCTCTCTGGATCCATCTTGAGTCCACATACGATGTAGCCCAGGAAGGGCAGAGAGTTCCTCTTGAATACACACTTTTTGAGTTTGGCCTATAGGTGAATCCCCCTTGACCGCAACAGAACTTGGCGAACTTTCTTCCGATTCAACGTTAAATCAGGTGAGTAGATCAGGATGAAGTTCAGAAAGACCACCACAAAGACATACAGCAGATCCCGGAAGATGTAATTTATGAACTCCTGGAACACAGTCAGGGGCGTAGCTAAAGGCTCATGGGCCCCGATGCAAAAGTTCTAATTGGGCCCCCCCCCCCCCCCGCAAACTTCTCATGGCCGACAGCCCGCAGATTTCAGTTGCATCACTGGGTCTCCTAAATGATCCGACAATGCAGCACTAGCAGCCAGGGGCATCACTAAGGTCTTAAAATGTCAGGGGAAATAGCTCCAATACATATGTCCCCCACCCCAAGAAAATGTGTGTGTGTTTATGTGTGTGTGTGTGTGTGTGTATATGTGCGTATAGGAGACAGCATATCTATTGCACTACGACCCTATAAACTATGTATAGGATTAGATACAGTGGTTCAGCAGACAGTATCACACATGATTGGATTAGATATAGGGCCCAGCTCGCTGACATGGCGGCTCCAGCACTGTACCCAGGAAAGGTAAGAATAATAATTGTTTTGCTTCTTTATGTGTTACTAATTATTTTTGTGTGTTTGCATTATTTTACGGGTTCGGTCGTTGAACTATGTCGGATTCGAGGACTACTTCAAAGACAGCACTTTTTTTTATTCTCAATAAAATGGTTAATGAAGGTTGTGTGGGTTTTTTTATTTCAATAAAATATTTTTTCTATGTCCTTGCATTTTTTAAAACTTTATTATTACCACCTTAGTAATAGCTGCTGGCTGATTGACAGCGTCCATTACTTAGGCGGGGCTAAATGTTATGCCGGTGCAGAGGCTAATACTAACCCCCATTATTACCCTGATACCCACCGCCACCAGGGGTAATGGGAAGAGCTGGGTACGAACCAGTACCCGACCCTCTGTGGTGATGGTCGGGCACTGGGGCGGCCACAGGCTGGTAGTATTAGGCTGGGGAAGGCCAAAAACAGTGGCCCCTCCCACCCTGGTAATGCTGCCTGCTGCTGCTATGTTGTATCTGGCTAGTTATGAAAATTGTGACGGAACCCCACATCGTTCTTTCCAATTTTTTATTTTTTTTAAATGATGTGGGTTTTTCATAACCAGCCAGATACAATAAAGCAGCAACAGTCTAGCATTACTGGGGGGGGGGGCGCTCTTTCTGGCATTTCCCAGCCTGATAATACCAGCCCGCAGCCTCCCCAGTATCCGACCATCACTACAGATGGTCAAGTACTGGATCTTACCCGGCTCTTCCCATGACCCCTGGTGGCTGTGGGTACCAGGGTCATAATGGGGATGTGTTAGCCTCTGCACCGGCTAACACTAAGCCCTGCCTTAGTAATGGATGCTGTCAATCAGCCGGCAGCCATTACTAAGGCGGTAGTGATAAAGTTTAAAACAATATTTTATTCAAATGAAAAACCCCCACACAACCCTCATTAACAATTTTATTGATAATAAAAAAAGCAGCCATCGAAGTAATCCTCGAAAACGACGTAGTCCGACTGAACCTGTAAAAAAACACACATGTGTTAGGCTTACATACAGGGCCCATGTGCGATACTGTCTGTTGGACCCTGTATCTAAGCCTACTACAAGGTAGGCTTAGATACAGGGTCCAGCAGACAGTAATCTTATACAGTATAAGATTACTGTCTGCTGGGGCGCTGTATATAAGCCTACCATGTGGTAGGCTTATATACAGGGCCCATGAGACAGGATCATACATGGGCCCTGTATCTAAGCCTACCATGTGATTGGCTCAGATACAGGGCCCAGCAGACAGCATCACACAATCTGTGATCCTGTCTCATGGGCCCTCTAAGCCTGCTACATCGTAGGCTTAAAGGGGTTGTCCAGTCCCTAAACATTGATGGCCTATCCTCAGGATAAGCCATCAATAGTTGATGGGTCGGGGTCCGACTCCCGGGATCCCGCTAATCAGCTGTTTTGAAGGGGCCGCAGCGCTCGTACAAGAGCTGCTTCCCCTTCATTTCCCTCACTTGCTCACACTGTAAGTCGCCGACATGGATTCACAGTATGAGCAAGTGACCGGAATGAAGGGGAAGCAGCTCTCGTATGAGCACTGCGGTCCCTTCTAAACAGCTGATTGGCGGGGTCCTGGGAGTCGTACCCCAACCTATCAGTTTCAGCAGACAGGGATATTAATCTTACCCTCCTCTTCAGCCACAGCGGAGGTCCTGTCCTGACACTATCCAGGGTCGGGATGTTGTGCGCGGCGCATAGCGTTGTGACGTCATGCGCTGCGCACAGTGCTGTGACGTCAGGACCTCCGCTGCACTCTGGAACCAGGCAGGTAAGTACTGTCAGTTACTCTAGTAATAGGGGCCCGCGGATCCAGTTACTATAGTAACTTTTTATTGATGTGGTGTGGGCCCCTGGCTTTGGGGCCCAGTCGGAATTGCGACCGCTACGACCGCTATAGCTACGCCCCTGAACATAGTCCAAAGGGCATCACAAGATATTTGTAGTGACCGGCTCGGGTGTTGAGTGCGGTATTCCACTCATCACCTTTGAGGATACGGATCAAGTTATAAGCCCCGCGTAGATCCAGCGGCCCCACAAATTTTGTTAAAGAGCTCTGAGATGAGCGGCAAGGGGTACTTGTTTTTGACCGTGATTTGGTTCAAACCTCGGTAGTCGATACATGGACAAAGAGATCCATCCTTCTTCACGAAGACTTACGGATGACCCCTCTCTCAAGGTTCTCCTTCACGTAAGTGAACATGGCTAGGGTCTCCGGCAGGGAGACAGGATAGACTCTCCCATGAGGTGGTGAGACGTCGGTAAATAATTCAACAGGGCAATCGTAGATGCGATCAGAAGGAAGAGTTTCTGACGCCTCCTTGCTGAAGACGTCCGCAAAACTGGCATAATGTGAGGGCAGGTCGGAGATTGACTGAGGCAGTGGAGGCAAAACCGATCGAACCTGTGGCAGGCAGCGGTGAAGGCACCCGGACCCCCATTGTAGGACTTCTCCGGAACCCCAGTCGAGTACTAGAGCATGTAGACAAAGCCAAGGCAGGCCCAGCAGAATAGGGTTTATAGCTTTAGGCAATCTGTTCTGAGTGAAGAAATCCGATTTGTAGTGTCAATGGTTCAGTAACGAACACAATAGGATCGGCATTGGCAGTGTAACTGTGGGTAGCTGCAGGCGATCCACTAGATCCTGCTTGATAAAATTTGCAGCTTTTCAGGAATCCAGATAGGCAGAGGAGTGTAACCTTTCTCCTGAGACGATGGTTACATGAATAGACAATTTGGGTGTAATGGTATGGGGTGGGGAGACGACAGGTGAGCACAAAATTTTTAGAAGACAGCCACACCAGATCCCCGACCACAAATAGGGGGTTAGTTGAACGCCTTTTATCTGCCTGAGTCTTTTGGATGCTCTGGGATGCCTCAAGGTTCTTCTGAACCTGGGCCCAGACTGTGCACAGTTCCCGATGAACGACATCTACCTCGGGATTGTTGGAACCACGAGGTGTAACGGAGGAGAACCGTGGATTAAACCCAAAATTGCAGAAGAAGGGGGAGATCCCCGATGAGCTACTGACGCGGTTATTAAGGGAAAATTCAGCGAGGGGAATGAAGGAGACCCAATCATTTTGACCGTCTGAGACAAAACACCTTAAGTATTGTTATAGAGACTGATTAGTCATCTCCGTTTGGCCATTAGTTTCAGGATGGAAGGCCGAGGAAAAGAACAGATCAATCTCCAGCTTCTTACAGAAAGCTCTCCAAAACAATGAAGCAAATTGTACCCCTCTATCAGAAACAATATTGACCGGAACCCCATGGAGACGCAGGATGTGTTTGACGAACGAGGTAGCTAACGTCTTGGCATTGGGTAGTTTCTTGAGGGGTAGAATGTGGCACATCTTACTGAAGCGGTCTACTACAACCCACACCACCGACTTGCCTTGGGATGGAGGCAGATCGGTGATAAAATCCATGGAGATATGGATCCAGGGTCTCTGGGGAATGGGTAAAGAACATAGTAAGTCTGCAGGTCGGGACCTGGGAGTCTTGGACCTAGCACAAATTTCACAAGCGGCGACGTAGGCCTTAACGTCTATAAGCAACCCAGGCCACCAATAGGTTCTGGAAATGAGGTACTTGGTACCCAGGATGCCTGGATGGCCAGATAGTGCGGAGTCATGATTCTCCCTTAGCAACCTTAGCCGGAAATCCCGGGGAACAAACAGCTTGTTCTCAGGAAGGTTCTTGGGAGCAGAACCTTGATCAGCCGCAATTTCGGAGGCTAAGTCTGAATCTACAGAGGATATGATTATACCTGGGGGCAAAATACAAGCGGGATCCTCCTCAGGAGGAGGGCTGGCCATGAAGCTACACGACAGAGCATCAGCTTTGATATCTTTTGACCCAGCCCTATAGGTAACCACAAAGTTGAATCTCGTAAAAAAAACAATGCCCATCGAGCTTCTCTCAGGTTTAGCCTCCAGGCAGATTCTAGGAACACCAGATTCTTGTGGTCAGTAAGAACCATTACCTGGTGCTTAGCCCCCTCCAAGAAGTGGTGCCACTCTTCAAATGCCCATTTAATAGCTAAGAGTTTGCGGTTACCAACGTCATAGTTTCTCTCAGTGGAAGAGAACTTCCTGGAGAAGTAGGCACAGGGAAGAAGATGGGTGAGAGACCTAGTACCCTGGGACAAGACAGCACCCACTCCCACCTCGGAAGCGTCAACCTCCACGATTAATGGCTCCATTTGGTTAGGCTGAATCAGCACTGGGGCAGAGACAAAGTACCTCTTAAGGATCTCAAAAGCCTGAACCGCCTCCGGAGGCCAGTGGAGGAGATCAGCACCTTTACGAGTGAGGTCCATAAGAGGTTTAGCGATGACCGAGAAGTTAGCAATAAATCTCCTGTAATAATTAGCAAACTCCAGGAAGCACTGTAAGGCCTTCAGGGAGGCAGGGCGGACCCATTCTGCCACAGCCTGAACGTTGGCAGGGTCCATGCAGAATTCGTTAGGAGTGAGGATCTGACCCAAAAATGGTATCTCCTGCACCCCAAACACACATTTTTCGGTTTTTGCAAAGAGTTTGTTTTTCCGAAGGGCCTGAAGCACCTTCCTGACATGCTTAATGTGGGAGGACCAGTCCTTGGAAAACACAAGTATATCATCAAGGTACACTACAAGAAATACCCCCAGATAGTCTCTTGAAATCTCATTTATGAAATTCTGGAAGACCGCGGGAGCATTACACAACCCAAAGGGCATGACGAGATATTCGAAATGACCTTCGGGTGTATTAAACGCAGTCTTCCACTCATCCCCCTCTCTGATGCGGATAAGGTTATAAGCCCCCCGAAGATCGAACTTAGAGGACCATTGGGCCCCCTGAACCTGATTGAAGAGATCAGGAATCAAAGGAAGGGGATATTGGTTCCTTACAGTGATTTTATTCAAACTTCGGTAATCGATGCACGGCCTAAGACTACCATCCTTCTTCCCCACGAAGAAGAAGCCAGCACCTACCGGAGAAGTAGAGAGGCGAATGTAACCCTTGGCCAGGCTTCCCTGGATATATTCTCTCATGGCTTCACGTTCAGGACAAGAGAGATTAAATATCCTTCCTTTAGGGAACATAGCTCCTGGTACCAAGTCGATAGCGCAATCATACTCTCTATGAGGAGGTAACTCTTCAGAGGCTTTTTTAGAAAAGACATCCGCGAAGTCCTGAATAAACTCAGGTAGAGTGATCCACTAGATCCTGCTGGATAAAATTTGCAGCTGTTCAGGAATCCAGATAGGCAGAGGAGGAGTGTAACCTTTCTCCAGAGACGATGGTTACATGAATAGACAATTTGGGTGTAATGGTACAGGGTGGGGAGACAGCAGATGAGCCCTAATCTACCCGCAAATCAGTCCCTGACTACTTGCATGGTCCATCCTAAATGACTTTCACTAGGTTATTTAACTGGCACCCCACCCATCTATTTATATACTACCTGAGGAAGAAACCGGTTCGGTTTCGAAACTGTTCACTGTTAAACAGTTGTGTTTTATATTTTCTATTGTACCAATAAAATCCTTATATTACCGACCACATTGGTACCCTTGAGGAATTTGGTTTTACGTGTATGGATAACCATACTGATCAGTAGCGCATGGAAAACGGCCGTTTTTTGCTTTTTTGCTTTTATTCCTCCATTCATTATTGAGACTTTGCATTCCAAGTTCTCAAATCGGGTTCTATGCTGCAATTGGATCCTGCCACCAATACATCGTGGAGGCTACCTATCTGGAATCTACTACACTGGATGTTATGCTCCCAGCATAACTGCATCAGGTGAGCACTATTTAACACCTTGTTCACACGTGTACCATCACAGTGTCATGCACTATTGTGCGCTTTGTGTTTTTTCTACCCTCTTCTAGCATCCTAAATGACGGCATACAACTGGGCGACGGTCCCTACGCTCAGTAAGTGCAAAGACAGACAACACAAGACAAGGGCACACAGAAGCAAGGGGGAGTAAGGCCAGTTGCACACAGAAACCCGTGAGCAACAGGCAGTGGTGAACGAGTCAAATAAAACCAGGAGAATACGTAGTAGCAAAACAGAGCAGGAGAATAGTCAGGCAAGACAGGGTCAAAAAGTTACAGCGGTCAATCAGGTAAATATCAGGAATAGCAGAGCCAGGAATCAAGAGAATCACAGCCAAGGAACATGTTGCAAGTGAGGGTAAAAAATAGACCAAGGGCGGGAGCTAGAACCGTCAGGCCAGGCTGTGATAGGTTCTCCCTGTCCTCAGCCTGCAAGCCTGAGTGGTAACAGATTGCGTCACTCTAGCAGACCTTCGAGCTGATGAAGGCTGATTAACCCTGGGCGTCGACACAGAACCTGTGTCAGGCAAACCCTTTACAGTTCCCTCCCTTTTATGAGGGGCCACTGGACCCTTCCTAGGTGAGCCTGGCTTGTTGGGGAACCGAAGATGGAACTTCCTGAGCAATAACCCGGCGTGAACATCCCGGGCGCGTACCCAAGTCCTCTCCTCAGGCCCGTATCCTCTCCAATGGATCAGGTACTGGAGGGAGCCTTGGACCATCCTGCTGTCCACAATCTTGGCTACCTCGAATTCTACCCCATCAGGAGTGAGAACAGGGACCGGAGGTTTCCTTGATGTAGCCAAGGACGGGGAGCAGCCTTTCAAGAGGGAGGCGTGGAACACGTTGTGTATCTGAAAAGATGGGGGTAACTCCAGCCGGAAGGAGACAGGGTTGAGGACCTCAATGATCTTGTACGGCCCTATATACTGGGGAGCAAATTTCTTGGACGGAACTTTAAGGCGCAAATTTTTGAAGACAGCCACACCAGATCCCAGACCACAAATAGGGGGTTAGTTGAACGTCTTTTATCTGCCTGAGTCTTTTGGATGCTTTGGGACGCCTCAAGGTTCTTCTGAATCTGGGCTCAGACTGTGCACAATTCCCGATGAATGACATCTACCTCAGGATTGTTGGAACCACCAGGTGTAACGGAGGACAACCGCGGATTAAACCCAAAATTGCAGAAGAAGGGGGAGACCCCCGACGAGCTACTGACCCGTTTATTAAGGGAAAATTCAGCGAGGGGAATGAAGGAGACCAAATTATTTTGACAGTCTGAGATAAAATACCTCAAGTATTGTTCTAGAGCAGGGGACTCAAACTCAGCCGGGTAAGTGGGCCGCATATAGAAAAAATGGGAAGTTGACGGGCCGCATTACTTTCAAATTTGATACAACACAAAATTATTGTTAATAAAATACTTATGTGAACTACTATAACACTATATTACTATAATAATAATAATAATACTACATTACTATAAAATGAATGCTACATTACTAAAATAATACCGCTAGGTTTAAAATTTGAGATATTTCTCCACGTGCTTATTTCAACAATCCAGTTTTCCAGTTTAAGTGTCGCTAAATGCTGTCCGGCGGCTCAGTTGGCAGCGTTTGGCAGACACACATGTCAAGATTGGGCAGCCCCTTTTTAGATAGTGCCACAGTGCCCTCTGTATATGCTGCCACAGTGCCCTCTGTGGATGCTGCCGCAGTGCCCTCCGTGGATGCTGCCGCAGTGGCCTCCGTGGATGCTGCCGCAGTGCCCTCCGTGGATGCTGCCGCAGTGCCCTCTGTGGATGCTGCCGCAGTGCCCTCTGTGGATGCTGCCGCAGTGCCCTCTGTGGATGCTGCCGCAGTGCCCTCTGTGGATGCTGCCGCTGTGCCCTCTGTGGATGCTACCGCAGTGCCCTCTGTGGATGCTGCCGCAGTGCCCTCTGTGGATGCTGCCGCAGTGCCCTCTGTGGATGCTGCCGCTGTGCCCTCTGTGGATGCTGCTGTAGTGCCCTCTGTAGATGCTGCCGCAGTGACCTCCGTAGATGCTGCCCCAGTGCCCTCCGCTGCCACAGTGCTGCCACAGTGCTGCCACAGTGCCCTCCGTAGATGTTGCCACATTGCCCTCTGCAGATGCTGCCAGAGTGCCCTCTGCAGATGCTGCCAAAGTGCCCTCTGCAGATGCTGCCACAGGGTTTGCCCAGAGCTGGAGTCCCGGAGCAGAGTCGCTTCTAGCACTCTGCCTGGGATTCCAGCTCTGCTCCTGACATCACTGTCCATATATGGACAGAGATGTCAGGGGCAACCACAGAGCTGGAGTCCCGGGCAGAGCGCTAATAGGCTCTTCCTGGGACTCCAGCTGTGGTACTGACATCACTGGGACTCCTTCTCTAGGGAATTCCACAGAGTCCCGGAGTAGAGCTTGTACTAGCGCTCTGCTCGGGACTCTGCTCTGAGGAAGACCCTGACACTCTGTCCATATATGGACAGCGATGTCAGGGAATTCCACAGAGTCCCGGAGCAGAGCCGATACTAGCGCTCTGCATGGGACTCCGGCTCTGGGGAAGCCCCAGACATCGCTGTTCATATGTGGACAGCGATGTCAGGGAATTCCAGAGTCTAGCGGCTCTGTGTCCCGCGGGCCGCAGATGACAGCCCCAGGGGCCGCATGCGGCCCGCGGGCCGCGTGCTTGAGACCCCTGTTCTAGAGACTGATTAGTCCTCTCCGTTTGGCCATTAGTTTCAGGATGGAAGGCCGAGGAAAAGGACAGATCAATCTCCAGCTTCTTACAGAAAGCTCTCCAAAACAATGAAACAAATTGTACCCCTCTGTCAGAAACAATATTGACCGGAACCAAATGGAGGCGCAGGATGTGTTTGACGAACAAGGTAGCTAATGTCTTGGCATTGGGTAGTTTATTGAGGGGTACAAAGTGGCACATCTTACTGAAGCAGTCTACTACAACCCACACCACCGACTTGCCTTGGGATGGAGGCAGATCGGTGATAAAATCCATGGAGATATGGGTCCAGGGTCTCTGGGGAATGGGCAAAGAACATAGTAAGCCCGCAGGTCGGGACCTGGGAGTCTTGGACCTAGCACAAATTTCACAAGCGGCGACGTAGGCCTTAACGTCTTTAAGCAACCCAGGCCACCAATAGGTTCTGGAAATGAGGTACTTGGTACCCAGGATGCCTGGATGGCCAGATAGTGCGGAGTCATGATTTCCCCTGAGCAACCTTAGCCGGAATTGCATGGGAACAAACAGCTTGTTCTCAGGAAGGTTCTTGGGAGCAGAACCTTGATCAGCCGCAATTTCGGAGGCTAAGTCTGAATCCACAGAGGATATGATTATACCTGGGGGCAAAATACAAGCGGGATCCTCCTCAGGAGGAGGGCTGGCCATGAAGCTACGCAACAGAGCATCAGAAGCAAAGGGGAGTAAGGGCAGTTGCCTACGGAAAACCGTGAGTAACAGGCAGTGGTGAACGAGCCAAATCAAACCAGGAGAGTACGTAGTAGCAAAACAGAGCAGGAGAATAGTCAGGCAAGCCAGTGTCAAAAAGTTACAGCGATCAATCAGGTAAATAGCAGGAATAGCAGAGCCAGGAAACAAGAGAATCACAGGCAAGGAACATGCTGCAAGTGAGGGTAAAAATAGACCAAGGGCGGGAGCTAGAACCGTTAGGCCAGGCTGTGATAGGTTCTCCCTCTCCTCAGCCTGCAAGCCTGAGTGGTAACAGATCGCGTCACTCTAGCAGACCTTGGAGCTGATGAAGGCTGATTAACCCCGGGCGTCGACAAAGAACCTGTGTCGGACAAATCCTTTACATTGGGAGAGGATTTGGCGTTTGGCCACAATATAGACTCAAACCTGAAGAGCATCTGCCCTGTTTCTCCTGCTCTGACAATTAAATTCTTTACACCTGCATAGGTTACTCTGGTAGAACGATGGAGGAAGGCAATAGAGCTCTTTGGAACGAGGGTGCTAGTCTGTAGAAACGCCTCTCCCACCGAAACTCCTGAGCACGTTCCTGGATCTTCATGTCGACAAGGGTTGGCAACAGGTTAAGAGCATCCAGAGTGGAAGGAAGATTGCGAGCTGCTAGTTCGTCTTTGATGTGCGTGGACAGTCCTTGTCAAAAGATTGCCACCAAGGCCCCATTGTTCCACGCCAAGTCCGCTGCCAGTATACGGAAGGAGATGGCATATGCTCCTGCCGTCGACTCCTCTTAGAGAGAAGCAGCTGCAGAGGATGTTCGACCTGGCTCTTCGGACACTATACGAAAAGTCTCCAAAAATAATGCTAGATCCGAGAATTCCGGGCCCTCCCGTTCAAAGCGAAGAAAAATTATGAACTCTACCTTGGCCTCATTAGGGGGAAGAGTTGAGCACGCAGTCTAAAATAGTGGGTACATTGGTTAATGAAGCCCCTACAGGTTCTATGATCTCCGTCATAGTGAGGCGGTAGAGGAAGCAAAAATGTTGATCCGGAACCGGCAGGAGGGGTAACAGACAGTAGAACAGTAGCAGCATCCATAGGATAAGTAGGAGGATGATCCACAAGAGTGATAATAAAATTTAGTGCCAGTAGGAGCAGATCCTGGAATGCACACAGGGTATGCATATCCGTTTGCATCACCTAAAATGCAGTCTTAGGTTGGCTAGCGGGTTCCATGGCCTGAACGTACTGTCACGATCTAGGGGTATGTTTACCCACTAGGCCGCTCCGCTGTAGTGGAGTGGCAACTGGCCAAAGAACAGTCTATACAGTCTATGCAAAGTCCTTAGAACAAGAGTACTTGTATGTGTCCAGACATTAGCAGAGGGTTTGGCATGGATGGAACTTGATGGCAGATGATGCCAGACGTGGAGGATAATACCAGACGTGGCAGATGATGGCAGACGTGGCAGGTGACACCAGGCGTGGCAGATGACACCAGGCATGGAAGATGATACACACGACTCCAACTAAATGCTTAGGTACCGGAGACAATACAGCAACAGGATACAGGATACAGGAAGCAGGATACGGGAACACTGGGATCAGGATACCTCTAAGGGATCGTTTGCAGTATGAACATGGGTAGACAGCAACAATGCTCAGGCAAGAAGTGGAAGGGCGGAGCGGACTATAGTCCAGGGTGATCTGGGGATTGGGTAGGGAACTTTTAGTATTCGCGCGCTGGCCCTTTAAGGCTGGGGACGAGGGCACGTGCGCACCCTAACACGCAGTCCAAGACAGGATGGCCGCGCAAACTGGCATTTCCAAGGAGGTAGACGCTGACAGGAGGCCAGGAGTCTGCGTCGTGGGCCTCCGACAGAGTTGAGTGGCGACGGTCTGCGGCCGCAGCCGTTACACAGACAAGCCACTAATGCAGCCGAAGACAACTTTTTTAAGCACATTTTTCAATGGAAACCCATTGGAAAAGACCAGAAATTGAATTTACATGCAATGTAAGTCATCTGGATGCAGGTGTGCCACATCACTGGACTGGATGGAGCAGGAGGAAGAGACTTAGCTTGTGGATTGTGGCTTGGCTTGTGGCTTGTGCTCCACATCCATGCTGCCCTAATTCATTTTTGCCTGAATAAAACACGAATAACCTGACTGATTGTTGAGTGCTCTGGACTTTCTCTACCTACATTATTTTACTATTGCTTACCTTATCAACCACTGAGCACCACCTGTTGTGGATTTAATTGAACCCACTTGATAACTGTGATCTGTGTCAGCTGTTCGGACCTATAGTGCTCCGAGAGGCATAACTGTAACGTCTAGGGCCGCTACCCGTCCTCCAGACTTACCGTCTGACGGCCGCGGCAATGGACGAGCGAGTTCCCGGCGGCATCTCCCTCCTGGGAGACGCCGGCACTCACTTCCTGGTCCGGACACTATCTCCCACAGGGCGCGCGCTCCCGTGCGTGCACAGCCTTACAGGGCCAGTACGCGTACAGTTGCAGAATACTGCAATTAGCCCAGAATGCTTCAGGACTATAAAAGGGGCTCCGCCCTCTCGATCATTGCCTGAGCGTTGTTGTTTGTCCTTAAGTTTGTCCTTGCAAATGGTCTCCTAGTGTTTTCCAGTTCCCAGTGTTACCCATTCCCGCTGCCTGTACCCTGTATCCCATGCTACCATGCCTCTGTGCCTTCAAGAGTTGGAGTCGTGTTGTGCCCTCTGCTGCATCTATTGTGTCGCATCCCGCCGGGTGTCTATTTACTGTCGGAGCCTCATCTTAGCCTGATTCCACCGCTACTGTCTACATTGCCTCAGGTACATTTTCTGAATGATAGACATTGAATTGTACCTGTTTGGCAAGCTTCTATCCCGTTACGCGGTACGGCCTAGTGGCTCCACATCCCGCGCCGTGACAATAACAATGCTGATCTTTTTCCTTATCTCCTGGACATTTGGATAGAAGGAGACTTGAGTGGCACATCAGGAGAGATTAACTGCCAGCATCATTGGGGCAGAGAGAGCAGGAGGAGCAGAAGTTCCAACACCATGGAGCATCATAGGAAAGAAGGGAGAAAGAGGAGAAAGCCTGTCAGAGAAAGGGAGGGTGTAGCACTGCACTTACAGCCCATGGGATTGCTGAGCAAGGGAGCCTGCAAACTGACACTGGGGTGTCAAGGTTAGCAGTGAGGGGGATATGGAGAGCGGAGCCTGACTCGGGTCTAAGAATGAGGGTTGCCATGCTGGTGTACCATATAAGAATGAGAGGGGGAGACATGCTGGGGACTAGGAATGGGAGTGGAGCCTAAATGAGGACCAGAAATGAGAGGGAGCTTATGTTGGGGAACAAGAGGATACTCATTCTGTGAACACAATTTAGAGGGGTGCCATGCTGGGGACCGAGAATTAGTGGGGTGCCATGCTGAGGACTAGAAATGAGAGGAGCTATGCTGGGGAACATAAATAAGTGGAAAGCTATGCTGGAGAGTAGGAATAAAAGATGAGCCATGCTGGGGACTAGGAATGAGACGGGAACCATGCTGGGGACTAGGAATGAGAGGGGTGCCATGCTTGGGACTAGGAATTAGAGTGAAGCCATGCTGTGGACTAGGAATGAGAGTGGAAATTCTGGGAACTAGGAATGAGTGGGGGGCATTCTTGTGACTAGATATGAGAGGGGAGCCATGATGGAGGCTAGAAAAGAGGGGGGTAGTCATCCAGTGAGTTGGAAATGAGAGGGGAAGTCATGCTGGGGATTAAGAATGAGAGGGGAGCCATGCTGCAATCTAAAAATGAAAGGGCTATTTATTTGTGCACTGTACATGTTTGCTGACTGCATTACACACTTTAAATTGCATTTTGTATACTTTTGTCTTTGTGAGGACCCCCCCATTAAAGATTTTTCTGTGCAGTTTTCGGTGGTCGGTTCAAAGAGGTTTCACCATACATGATATACATGGAGGATAGTGGTGTTAATATAATGAAAATGGAACAGGATGTTATAGAATGGCAACAGCTTACTAATCAATTTTCACTTGAAGATAGATATCTTCAGGATACCACAACAGACGTCTAACTATTAGATCCCACCAATATTTCCCTCCATTAAGGAATAGAGAGTGAAGAGAAAGAACAGTGTGGGAAGGGGTCAATGCTAACCATATGTACAAAGTATGATAACTATTTCCTACTCCTTTTAAAATTAAAAATGCATTTAGATATTCCACACAAAGCAGATGAATAATTTAGCTGGTTCATATGCCGGAAACCAACATATCTCTTTTACACAACAAATTGCACTCGACTAGGCTAGTTATGTTATGCCTTTTACAAACCGTCACTACTTTTGTTGACATATGACTGTCTTTATTAAAGGAAAGGTTCACATTAATCTTTATGTGTCTGACACTTTATATTTGCTGATTCTACAATACTAGCATTACAGCATAAAAACAATCAATACTTCTTCACATAGTATTGCTGTTTCATAGACAATATTGTACTCAAGACCAGGATTTCAAGATCAAATCCTATTATATGTGAATGTATTTTATGTACCTTTACTTGATCTTTAAGAATCTGTGGAACAAGACATTTTGTAATCACAAGGGTTCCTTTGATTGAAGCCAGCAATGTTCATAGTGGATTAAAGCTATGCAGTGTCACCAACCTTAATAAAGCTGGTAAACCCAGCAACACCCATTAGGTCTTTTCCCTATAGTGGGATCCCACTGATTTTTGACAATGTCTGTTTTGCATACTTCATATACAGGAGCTTACACAGAAATCAAAGCACCCCATTGCAAAACTCAGTATATGATCTACTCCCCAGTGAGAGCTCTACCAAATGTACTATGTCTTTACTAAAGATAATGTTCACTATTCCATTTTTAGGAATGAAATTCTTTGTTCATTCATTTCATTATACAGTATATCTGTATTGGGGAGATCTGTTTTTCTGACATGATTCTCGCTGCATGTAGCCACAACTAGAAGGAGCTAACTGAATATGGATTTAGACAACTAGTATTGCACTTAAGGGTGGCACTCATCCATTAGTGGCAGATGCAGGTAGCAACTTTGACAGTATACAGTAAACAAGCAGAGGAAGCAGTTAATTTCTGGGACCCATAACAACTATTTAGGGTTATAACCAGGGTATTTTGTTGTGTACTATTTTTCACATAATTTTGATATTGTATTGTACATTTATATATCTATATGACATTGGTTCAAGTTGCACATTATGATGTGACCCCTTTTTCATGGGGTATTCTCTTTGGATATACATATGTGTCTGCCTAATCGATAAAGTTTATATATGTAGTTTTTTCACATGTTGCCATGATTTGCAACATCTACAAATTGAAGCTTCTACTTTGCTCTATACATAGTTTCATAGTTACATAGTTTGTATGGTTGAAAAAAGACACATGTCCATCAAGTTCAACCAAGGGATGGGAAAGGGGAAGTATATTGATTTTTGTTATCATTATGTAGTGTCACAAAGCGCCATCACATTGAATAGATTTCAATATTATTTCAGACACTGGATAATCAAGACAGGACAAAAGGGAGTAAAGACAAAGACAAAAATAAAATCAGCCTTGTTTAGCAAAGGGGAAAGAATAGACACAAATGTGAACAAAAAGGTTAAGAAAATTTAAAATGAGAGGTTACAAGAACATACAGTAAGAAGTATTGAAATATGGTGACTAATAAGCCGCAAAAAGAGAAAATAAGATGTTAATTAGCAGGAATAAAGTAGCTATGTTAATGTACACTTTTGGTGGGTATATTTAAAGGGGTTGTCTCAAGAATACACAGGGCTGTTTTTAGAGGGTGAAAAACTAGGCAAATGACTAGGGGCCTGGGGTCCTGTCCTCTGGGATCCTAGGAGATCCCAGAGGACAGGACCCTCAGAGCAACATGAGAGTGAAGTGGAGTAGCACTGTCAGTTCGCTGCCTGTCAATACAGAAAACCTTGAGGCAACTAAATCACAGCAGCAAAGTTCTATCTGTCTATTGCTCTGCACTGATCTGTATGATCAGTGCAGGGGACTGGACAGCCAGTGATGCCAGTATTAATAGTTTCAAAATCCTGGACTACAACACGGTCATTTTTAGGAGTTGACTTGTAGTATTATGTGGGAACTTTATGTCATTATTATTTAGTGTACTTAAAGGCTATGTACACCTTTGAAATTAGTGTCTATCTGTAAAGGATCTGCCAGGCACAGCTTCGGGGTTAACTTCCTTAGGTAATCAGTCTTCACCTGAGTCTATCTCTCTGAGACTGACTCCAGCTTCCACCACTCAGGCTGGCAGGCTTAGGAGTGGGAGAGCCTATCGCAGCCTGGCCAGACTCAGCTAGCTCCCGCCCTCTGTCTATTTATACCTGCCTTTCCTTTTCCTCCTTGCTTGTGATTCTTTCCGTGTGGTTTCCTGGCCCAGCTACAGCTCCTAACAATTTGATCCTGCTCCATTCTGACCCTGGCTTTCTGACTACTCTTCTGCTCTGCGTTTGGTACCTCGTGCTCTCCTGGTTTGACTTGGCTCGTTCACCACTCTGTTGCTCACGGTGTCGCCGTGGGCAACCGCCCCTTTCCCTTTGCTTTATATTCCCTTGTATGTTTTGTCTCGTGCACTTACTGAGTGTAGGGACCGCCGCCCAGTTGTACCCCGTCGCCTAGGGCGGGCCGTTGCAAGTAGGCAGGGACAGAGTGGCGGGTAGATTAGGGCTCATTTGTCCGTTTCCCTACCCCTATCATTACATAATCAGTGTGTTTGGTGCAACTTTCTAAATTTTACTTTTTGATATACAGCTGCTTTGTACTCAATATACAGAGCAGCTGTATCTTTCGCTGACACCTGAATCCGTCAGGTCAGCGGCACTGATGGGTTCAGTGACAGCGGGTCCAGTGGGTCAGATCCACCTGTTATTGATCACATCTAAGTTATGAACTTAGATGTGATCGGTAATAGCTCGATCCTGCGTGTCAGAAACACGCAGGACCCGCTGACACTAAACCTGTCAGTGCCACTGACCTGACTAATACAGGTTTCAGCGCTAGATACAGCTGCTCTGTATACAGAATACAAAGCAGCTGTATCTCAAAAAGTAAAAATCATTTTGACTAAAAAGTATTTAGAAAGTTGCACCAAACACACTGATAGACATTTTTTATTACAAAAAACAAAACGATTTCAAAAGATATATATAATATTTTATTTAGTAATATGTAAATGTATATAATAATATCATTCTAGCGCTATATGGGGGTATTTGTGGGCTATATATATATGCAGTGTTATTGGACACTGTAAAAGAGAAAAAAAATTAGGCAGTATATGGTTGTGTTTGCGGTTTATTGAAAAAAAAAAAAACCTGTTAAAATATGGCATGGAAGGCCCTACTTTGCTTCTTGCCCAGGGACCCATTCTCTATACAACTGGCCTTGTAGCCCAAGGGATTTGGATTTTTTAGCCCCCAGCGATCCAAAGTATATACATTATTACCTGTCGGCCATTCATATTCAAGTCTCTTCCAACACATTATTTATTTTAGTATATCTAGACAAAGAGTAAAGCCATCTTAGCCAACAGTGATGGTGGTAAAATTGACAGTGCTTTTTAAAAGAAAAATCTTTTTTCACAAAGCTTTACAACCTGATCAAAAATACTACACAAAACAAAAGGTTTTCTGTACTTGGGAATGCGGTCTAAATATTGAACTATTTCAATAATGTGCTGTCTACTTAAATATGTGTGAATATTTTACGATTCGTACACTCCCATTAATAAACTCTACATTGATTCCGGTTAAAGAAATGTGTACCAGTAAAAGGTTTGTTATGTACCATAATATACATATCTATTTCTGAGAACCCAATTTACCAGCAGAATAAGCATACAGTTGCTAGCTTATAGCATTTTAACTGTCTGTTTGCATTCTTTTTCAAGCCTAGCTAGCCAAGCTAAAGAAAGGAAGAAATACACAGGAGGCTTTGCATACTCAATACAGAATAGTGCATAAAAAAAGCTGAAAACTAAGCAGTGATGGAACCGTTTAAAAATTCAGCAGTCCAGAAAAATCAATAAAATAATGTATAAAATAATAATGACCCATTTTGAAATTATGATTTCCTTGCACAATCTTCATAAACAAATCAAATGTTACAGTTAATAATGCAATGGTCTGTCTTCCATTGTCTTTTCCATAGGTCTTGTCAGTGACACAATGAATAGTACATCTGTTATATTGGAAATATTTAGCAAACAGTTGTTATTTTCTATTAAAAAAAAATATAACTTTAATTATGCAACAAATGGCCCTGGTATCTCAATCTCAGGAGAGTAATGTAAACAACAACAACAACAACAACAACAACAACAACAACAGAAGTGTACCAAAGCAAAACTGCTACAAGATACCACAACAATTACTCAAGAGTTACAGTCAATTAGCAAGTATAAGGTGTCATGGTGGCAGTGTACTTACTTAATAATATATTAAGCCCGTGGCTAACACATCAAATCATCATACATTTAGTTATTGAGGCTGGTGAAAGATTTATATCAAGAAAAATGATCCTAGCTCATGTTTATGAAAACCATAAAACCTTTGAGAGTTCTCATATAAAGCACATACAACTCTCTGTGGTATGCCTCTTAGTATTGATAAAACATTCATTGACTTATTGTAAATGTATCCATATTCCAAACACCGAAATGTGGGGAAAGCAGAAAATGTGCATCTTCCTCCATAACTTATTTTCAGTGTAAGGGATTTCAGTCACTATTGAATTTTAAACCCTTCCCATATTTTTCTATGGTTGCTGAGTATAAATTCAATATTTATTAGTATTAAAAAAAAACACCAAAATATAGAGAAAATGTGAAAAAATTAGCATTTTTCTAAATTTAAATGTATCTGCTTGTAAAACAGATAATAATACCACACAAAATACTTATTAGTCAACAATTCCCATATGTCTACTTTATGTTTGCATAGTTTTTTTGAACATCCTTTTATTTTTCTAGGACTTAGAACTTTAGCAGCAATTTCTCACATTTTCAATAAAATTTCAAAATGAATTTTTTTCAGGGACCAGTTCAATTCTGAAGTGGCTTTGATGTAATTATATATTATAAAGTCCACATAAATCACCCCATTTTAAAAACTGCACCTCTCAAAGTATTCAAAACAGCATTCAGAAAGTTTGCTAACCATTTAGGCGTTTCACAGTAATTTAACCCCTTAAGGACGCAGACTAGTTTGAGGCTTAAGGCTCAGAGCCCATTTTTCAAATCTGACATATTTCACTTTATGTGGTAATAACGTCGGAATGCTTAAACCTATCCAAGCGATTCTGAGATTGTTTTCTCGTGACACTTTGGGCTTCATGTTCGTGGTAAAATTTGGTCGATATATTCAGTCTTTATTTGTGAACAATTGCAAAATTTAGAGAAAATTTACAAAAAATAGCATTTTTCAGAATTTAAATGCATCTGCTTGAAAAACAGACGGTAATACCACCCAAAATAGTTACTACTTCACATTTTCCATATGTCTACTTTAGATTGGCATCTTTTTTGAAATTTTTTTAATTTTTCTTGGACGTTACAAGGCTTAGAACATAAACAGCAATTTCTCATATTTTTAAGAAAATTTCAAAAGCCTTATTTTTAAGGTACCAGTTCAGTTCTGAAGTGGATTTGAGGGGCCTATGTATTAGAAAGCCCCATAAAACACCCCATTTTAAAAACTAGACCCCTCAAAGTATTCAAAACAGCATATAGAAAGTTTTTTAACCCTTCAGGCATTTCACAGGAATTAAAGCAAAGCGGAGGTGAAATTTGCAAATTTCATTTTTTTCTGCTGAATTTCAATTTTATTCAATTTTTTTCTGTAACAGAGAAGGTTTTACCAGAGAAATACTACTAAATCTGTATTGTCCAGATTCTGCAGTTTTTAGAAATTTCCTACATGTGTCTCTACTGCGCTCGTGGACTAAAACACAAGCCCTAGAAGCAAAGAAGCACCTAGTGCATTTTGAGGCCTCTTTTTTTATTAGAATATATTTTAGGCAGCATGCCAGGTTTGAAGAGGTGTTGAGGTATCAAAACAATGGAAACCCACCAGAAGTGACCCCATTTTGGAAACTACACCCCTCAAGAAATTCATTTGTGGTTTTTGTTATCATTTTGACCGCACAGTTTTTTCACAGCACCTATTTGAATTGGGCTGTGAAATGAAAAAAATGATATTTTTTCCAAAAAGATGTCATTTTTGATCAAAATTTCTTATTTTCACAAGGAACAACATACCCCATTTTGTTGCCTAATTTGTCCTTAGTGCGGCAATACCCCATTTGTGGTGATAAACTGCCGTTTGGGCCCATGGGAGGGCTCAGAAGGAAAGGAGCGCTATGTGTTTGTTGGAGTCCAGATTTTGCTGGATTGGTTTTCGGGTGCCATGTCGCATTTGCAGAGCCCCAGAGGTATCAAAGCAATGGAAACCCACCAGAAGTGACCCCATTTTGGAAACAACACCCCTCAAGGAATTTATTTATGGTTTTTGTTATCATTTTGACCGCACAGTTTTTTCACAGCATCAATTTGAGTTGGGCTGTGACATTAAAAAAATGCCATTTTTTCCAATAAGATGTAATTTTTGATCAAAATTTCTTATTTTCACAGGGAACAAAATACCCCGTTTTGTTGCCCAATTTGTCCTTAGTGCGGCAATACCCCATTTGTGGTGATAAACTGCCGTTTGGGCCCATGGGAGGGCTCAGAAGGAAAGGAGCGCTATGTGTTTGTTGGAGTCCAGATTTTGCTGGATTGGTTTTCGGGTGCCATGTCGCATTTGTAGAGTCCCAGAGGTATCAAAGCAATGGAAACCCACCAAAAGTGACCCCATTTTGGAAACTACACCCCTCAAGGAATTCATTTATGGTTGTTGTTAGCATTTTGACCGCACAGTTTTTTCACAGCACCAATTTGAATTGGGCTGTGACATTAAAAAAATGCAATTTTTTCCAATAAGATGTAATTTTTGATCAAAATTTCTTATTTTCACAGGGAACAAAATACCCCATTTTGTTGCCCAATTTGTCCTTAGTGCGGCAATACCCCATTTGTGGTGATAAACTGCCGTTTGGGCCCATGGGAGGTGTTAGGGATCTGCCAGGTACTACGTCTAGGTATACTCCTGGGATTAATCAATCCACACCTGAGGCCAGACCTCTTAGACTGACACCGGCTCCCACCAACCAGGGTGGCAGGCTCAGGAGTGGCCTGGTCAGTTGGAGTTAGCTCCGCCCCCTGTCCATTATTACCTGCCGTGTTCTCTTCCTCAGTGCTTGTAATTCTTCTGCATTCCTGGCCCCACTGCTGCTTGCTCCAGCCTGCTTCTGCCGTGCTTCTGCCTTGCTGCAGTTCCGCTTAACCTGCTTCGCTTTGCCCCTGGCTTGCTTCCTTCTCCGTGCTCACGTCTGTATACTCCACTTCATCCTGGTCCTGACTACTCATTCACCGCTCCGTTTCCTCGCTGCGTTCCGTGGGCTACTGCCCCTTCCCTTGCGTGTTCCCTGTTTGTTCTCCCGTGCACTTAGACAGCGTAGGGACCGCCGCCCAGTTGTACCCCGTCGCCTAGGGCGGGTCGTTGCAAGTAGGCAGGGACAGGGCGGTGGGTAGATTAGGGCTCACTTTCCCTTCACCTCCTTCCTGCCATTACATAATTACAAGCCAGGAAGGTGCGCCAGGTCCTTCGGGAGAATAATCTGTTTGCTAAGACTGAAAAATGTGTCTTTGGGGTACAGGAGATACCATTTTTGGGTCAAATCCTCACTCCTCATGAATTCCGCATGGACCCTGCCAAGGTTCAGGCTGTGGCGGAATGGGTCCAACCTGCCTCCCTTAAGGCGTTACAGTGTTTTTTAGGGTTCGCCAACTATTACAGGAGATTTATTGCCAACTTCTCGGTCGTCGCTAAGCCTCTTACGGACCTTACTCGCAAGGGTGCTGATGTCCTCCATTGGCCCCCTGAGGCCGTCCAGGCCTTTGAGACCCTCAAGAAGTGCTTTATCTCGGCCCCCGTGCTGATTCAGCCCAACCAAGAGGAGCCATTTATTGTGGAGGTTGACGCATCCGAGGTGGGAGTGGGGGCCGTCTTGTCCCAGGGTACCAGCTCCCTCACCCATCTCCGCCCCTGTGCTTACTTCTCTAGGAAGTTTTCGCCCACGGAGAGTAACTATGATATTGGCAACCGCAAACTTCTAGCCATTAAATGGGCTTTTGAAGAGTGGCGGCACTTCCTGGAGGGGGCCAGACACCAGGTAACGGTCCTTACTGATCACAAGAATCTGGTTTTCCTAGAATCGGCCCGGAGGCTTAATCCTAGACAAGCTCGGTGGGCACTATTCTTTACCAGATTTAATTTCTTGGTTACCTATAGGGCTGGGTCCAAGAATATTAAGGCTGATGCTCTGTCACGTAGTTTCATGGCCAATCCTCCTTCCGAGAAGGATCCTGCTTGTATTTTACCCCCTGGTATAATCGTTTCTGCCACGGATTCTGATTTAGCTTCTGATATCGCGGCTGATCAGGGTTCAGCTCCCGGGAACGTCCCTGGGGACAAACTGTTTGTTCCCCTGCAATACCGGCTAAGGGTACTCAGGGAAAACCATGACTCTGCTCTATCTGGTCAGCCTGGCATCTTGGGCACCAAACACCTCATTACCAGAAACTATTGGTGGCCTGGGTTGCCTAAAGACGTTAGGGCTTACGTCGCCGCTTGTGAGGTTTGCGCTAGGTCCAAAACCCCTAGGTCCCGACCTGCGGGCCTACTACGTTCCTTGCCCATTCCCCAGAGACCTTGGACCCATATCTCCATGGATTTTATCACCGATTTGCCCCCATCTCAGGGCAAGTCGGTGGTGTGGGTGGTAGTAGACCGCTTCAGCAAGATGTGCCACTTTGTGCCCCTTAAGAAGCTACCTAACGCCAAGACGTTAGCTTCTTTGTTTGTGAAACACATTCTGCGTCTCCATGGGGCCCCTGTCAATATCGTTTCTGACAGAGGGGTACAATTTGTTTCCTTATTTTGGAGAGCTTTTTGTAAAAAGTTGGAGATTGATCTGTCCTTCTCCTCCGCCTTCCATCCCGAAACTAATGGCCAAACGGAAAGGACTAACCAATCCCTGGAACAATATTTAAGGTGTTTCATCTCTGACTGTCAATTCGATTGGGTCTCATTCCTTCCCCTTGCTGAATTTTCCCTGAATAACCGGGTCAGTAACTCGTCAGGGGTCTCCCCGTTTTTCTGTAATTTTGGGTTTAACCCAAGGTTCTCCTCCGTTTCCCCTGGTTGTTCCAATAATCCTGAGGTAGAGGATGTTCATCTGGAACTGTGCACAGTCTGGGCCCAGGTTCAGAAGAACCTAGAGGCGTCCCAGAGCGCACAAAAGATTCAGGCTGATAGTAGACATTCTGCTAACCCCCGGTTTGTCGTCGGGGATTTGGTCTGGTTGTCGTCCAGGAACTTGCGCCTTAAGGTCCCGTCCAAGAAGTTTGCTCCCCGATTTATTGGACCTTATAAGATCATTGAAGTCCTCAACCCTGTATCCTTCCGTCTGGAGCTGCCCCCATCCTTTCGCATACATGACGTCTTCCATGCCTCCCTCCTTAAACGCTGCTCCCCGTCCTGGTCCCCCTCGAGGAAACCTCCTGTTCCCGTTCTCACCCCTGAGGGGGTGGAATTCGAGGTGGCCAAGATTATGGACAGTAGGATGGTCCAGGGCTCCCTCCAGTACCTGGTCCATTGGAGAGGATACAGGCCGGAGGAGAGGACTTGGGTACCTGCCCGTGATGTTCACGCTGGGGTATTGATCAGGAGGTTCCACCTTCTCTTCACTACTAAACCGGGTCCTCTTAGTAAGGGTCCGGTGGCCCCTCATAAAAGGGGGAGTACTGTTAGGGTTCTGCCAGGTACTACGTCTAGGTATACTCCTAGGATTAATCAATCCACACCGGAGGCCACACCTCTTAGACTGACACCGGCTCCCACCAACCAGGGTGGCAGGCTCAGGAGTGGGAGAGCCTATCACGGCCTGGTCAGTTGGAGTTAGCTCCGCCCCCTGTCCATTATTACCTGCCGTGTTCTCTTCCTCAGTGCTTGTAATTCTTCTGGATTCCTGGCCCCACTGCTGCTTGCTCCAGCCTGCTTCTGCCGTGCTTCTGCCTTGCTGCAGTTCCGCTTAACCTGCTTCGCTTTGCCCCTGGCTTGCTTCCTTCTCCGTGCTCACGTTGGTATACTCCACTTCATCCTGGTCCTGACTACTCATTCACCGCTCCGTTTCCTCGCGGCGTTCCGTGGGCTACTGCCCCTTCCCTTGCGTGTTCCCTGTTTGTTCTCCCGTGCACTTAGACAGCGTAGGGACCGCCGCCCAGTTGTACCCCGTCGCCTAGGGCGGGTCGTTGCAAGTAGGCAGGGACAGGGCGGTGGGTAGATTAGGGCTCACTTTCCCTTCACCTCCTTCCTGCCATTACAGGAGGGCTCAGAAGGAAAGGAGTGCTATGTGTTTGTTGGAGTCCAGATTTTGCTGGATTGGTTTTCGGGTGCCATGTCGCATTTGTAGAGTCCCAGAGGTATCAAAGCAATGGAAACCCACAAAAAGTGACCCCATTTTAGAAACTACACCCCTCAAGGAATTCATTTATGGTTGTTGTTAGCATTTTGACTGCACAGTTTTTTCACAGCACCAATTTGAATTGGGCTGTGACATTAAAAAAATTCCTTTTTTTCCAATAAGATGTAATTTTTGATCAAAATTTCTTATTTTCACAGGGAACAAAATACCCCATTTTGTTGCCCAATTTGTCCTTAGTGCGGCAATACCCCATTTGTGGAGATAAACTGCCATTTGGGCCCATGGCAGGGCTCAGACGGAAAGGACCACCATTTGGCCTACTGGAGCTTTTCTGGTGCGAAGTCATGTATGAAGAAGCCCCTGAGGTACCAGTACAGTTGAAACCCCCGAGAAGTGACCCCATTTTAAAAACTACACCCCTTAAGACATTCATCTAGAGGTGTAGTGAGCATTTTGACTCCACAGGTACTGTGTAAAAGATAATGCGCAGCAGATGGTGCAGAGTGAGATTTGCAATTTTCTATATATATATGGCATGTCAGTGTCCGATATAGTGTGCCCAGCATGCGCCACCGGAGATCTACACCCCATAAGCTGTAATGTGGGTTCTCCCGGGTACGGCAATACCCTACATGTGGCTGTTATCAGCTGCCTGGACACATGGCACGGCTCAGACGGAAAGGACCACCATTTGGCCTACTGGAGCTTTTCTGGTGCTAAGTCATGTATGAAGAAGCCCCTGAGGTACCAGTACAGTTGAAACCCACGAGAAGTGACCCCATTTTAAAAACTACACCCCTTAAGACATTCATCTAGAGGTGTAGTGAGCATTTTGACCCCACAGGTACTGTGTAAAAGATAATGCGCAGCAGATGGTGCAGAGTGAGATTTGCAATTTTCTATATATATATGGCATGTCAGTGTCCGATATAGTGTGCCCAGCATGCGCCACCGGAGATCTACACCCCATAAGCTGTAATGTGGGTTCTCCCGGGTACGGCAATACCCTACATGTGGCTGTTATCAGCTGCCTGGGCACACGGCAGGGCTCAGAAGGGAAAGATGAGGGGGATAAGCTGTGTGGAGTGCATCAGGGTAAATTAAAAATCAAGGGATGTATGATAAATTCGAAAACAATCTTTCATACAGAGCCCTGGTTTTTCGGGACACGTGTCACATTGGTATATTGTTTCCCTCCTTATCCCCCTCTTTGAGCAGACTCTGCACCTCTTTTGACTTTTTCCCTTCTTGCCAGTTTGGGGAACTTCTCCTGGAAAGTGTTGCCCTGGTACGATGCGTGTGGCCTCGCTTCCAGAAGTACTGGGTGCCCCCCCTTCTTGGTCCCTAAAGATTAGGTTCTTGATAACCACCTCTTGAAATTCCAGGAAAGTTCCCCTCTGGCCTGCACATCGATATAGCACGTACGCATTGTACAATGCCATCTGTATAATGTGCACGGCCAGCTTCTTATACCACACCCTCGATTTCCGCATGGCGCTGTAGGTTTTCAGGACTTGATCGGACAAGTCCACCCCTCCCATGTACCTATTGTAGTCCAGGATGCAGTCTGGTTTGAGGGTCTCTGTACTGGTACCTCGTACAGGTACATGGGTACTGGTGTGGCCATGTATTGTTGTCAATACAAGGACATCTCTCTTGTCCTTGTACTTGACACACAATAAATTGCTGCTAGATTGTGCCCTGCTCTCACCCCTTCTGAGTGTTTGCCCAAGCAGAGTCTTAGGGAGGCCTCTCATATTTTTTCTAGCAGTGCCGCATGCCACAGTACTTCTGGAAGCGAGGCACTTGAAGAGTGGGACACTGGTATAAAAGTTATCCAGGTAGAGGTGGTAACCCTGGTCCAGCAGTGGGTGCACCAAATCCCACACAATTTTTGCATTAATTCCCAGTAAGGGGGGGCATTCTGGGGGCTGAATACTGCTGTCCTTTCCTTCATAGATCCTGAATTTATATGTATACCCTGATGCACTCTCGCACAGCTTATATAACTTCACGCCATACCTTGCCCTCTTACTCGGCAGGTACTGGCGGAATTGAAGCCTCCCTTTAAAATGTACAAGGGATTCATCTATAGAAATACACTTCTCGGGGGTGTATGCTTGGGCAAACCGGGCGCTGAAATGGTCTAATAGGGGTCTCAGTTTGTATAAACGGTCAAAACTGGGGTCATCTCGGGGTGGGCACTGCTCATTATCCGTATAATGCAAGAAGCGAAGTATTGCCTCATAACGCATCCTGGACATGGCCATACGGTACATCGGGGTGTGGTATAAGATGTCCGTGCTCCAGTAGGTCCTAATGGACGGCTTTTTCAGAAGCCCCATGTTCAAATGAAGTCCCCAGAACTTGCCCAACTCTGCTGCATCTACAGGGGTCCACCTGTGGGACTGGGCATAAAACGATGTGGGGTTCTTTGTTATATACTGTTGGGCATATAAATTAGTATGGGTGACCATTAGTTCTATGAAGTCATCAGTGAAGAAGAACTTAAAAAAGTCCATCTCACTGAGCCCTGCCGTGTTAAATTTTATCCCTGAGCTGCCCGTGTACTCTGGGATTTGGGGCTCATAAACGTCTGGTGTGGGGGTCCAAATGGGGTCACTTCGCTCGGGGGCTTGAGCTGCAGCGGGGTCATTTCGCTCGGGGACTTCAACTGCAGTGGTGGTCCTGGGGCGTCTCCTAGGGGGTTCCTCTTCTTCATCACTGGATGAGGAGGTAGACAAATAGAACAGAGTATCACCACCCGACGACTCTGTGTCGGAGGCAAGAAATGAATACGCCTCTTCGGCAGTAAATGTCCGTTGGGACATGTTTGATTCCTTCCCAATAGGCTGCTAAACCAGCAAAAAAAATTTGTTTTTATAGAACGAGTGGGCTTCCCTGACACTAAACCTAACTAGGGCGAGGGTTCCTAACACTAAACCTAACTAGATCTTATTTGAACTTCCCTGAGACTAAATCTAACTACGGCGACTATTCCCTGACACTAAACCTAACTAGATAATTCCGAGCTTCCCTAACACTAAACCTAACTACGGTGACGGGTACCTGACACTAAACCTATCTAGATTATTACGAGCTTCCCTGACGCTAAACCTAACTACGGTGACGGACCCCTAACGCTAGATCTAACTACGGTGACGGATTACGGACGCTAAATTCCCTGACGCTATACCTAACTACGCTTTTTGACGGTTCCCTGACACTAACTAACCCTAATACTAAACTAACCAGTTAAATTATCAAAATTGGCTAAACTAACAAATTTATTTATTTATTTTTTTGTAATTTTTTGTTTTATATGAAGAAAAAAAAAATATAATCTCCAGGGACCAAGAAATTGGTCCTGAAAACTAAGAAGTGGTCAGTGATAGGAGATCAACTGACCAAAAACGTGGGGGGAACACAAAGAGGAAGGGTATAGGACTGGATAGTGGATTGGGGAGGTGGGAAGCACAAAAAAGTTGTTTTTTAACTTGTAATTTGACTTTTTTCACACTTTCTCTTCTCTCTCTCTCTCTCTCTCACAACTGCTCCGAACGCCTCGCTAACTCCAACAGGGCGTTCAGGGCGGATGTGAGGTCAGGGAGAGGAAGTGAAGCGACTGATCGCCAGTATTGGACAGTTGCTCACTAACTGTCCAATAGAGGCGATCGTGGAGGCGGGACCATCGCGGCAGGTCCCGGCGTATTGAGCTGTGATAGCCTGCTGTTGGAAACAGCAGCTGTCACAGCTCGTGCACGCGCCGGGGGAAAATGGCGATGCATTTTCCTCGCAACGTAATAATCCGTCACTGAGCGCTAACGATATAGTTAGCGCGACTGATTATTACGTCGCTGAGCGCGAAGGGGTTAAGCAAAGTAGAAGTGAACTTTACACTTTTTTTACATTTGAAATACATTGTTTCCTGTAACACAGAAGGTTTTACCAGAGAAATGCAACTCAATTTTTATTGCCCAGATTCTGCAGTTTTTAGAGATATCCCACATTTGGCCCTAGTCTGCTAATGGACTGAAACACAGGCCTCAGAAGCAAAGGAGCACCTAGTGTATTTTGGGTCCTCCTTTTTTTTTTAAATACACTACAGTTCAAAAGTTTGGGGTCACCCAGACAATTTTGTGTTTTCCATGAAAACTCACACTTATATTTATCAAATGAGTTCTAAAATGACTAGAAAATATAGTCAAGACATTGACAAGGTTAGAAATAATGATTTTTATTTGAAATAATAATTATCTCCTTCAAGCTTTGCTTTCGTCAAAGAATGCTCCATTTGCAGCAATTACAGCATTGCAGACCTTTGGCATTCTAGCTGTTAATTTGCTGAGGTAATCGGGAGAAATTTCACCCCATGATTCCAGAAGCCCCTCCCACAAGTTGGATTGGCTTGATGGGCACTTCTTGCGTACCATACGGTCAAGCTGTTCCCACAACAGCTCTATGGGGTTGAGATCTAGTGACTGCGCTGGCCACTCCATTACAGATAGAATACCAGCTGCCTGCTTCTTCCCTAAATAGTTCTTGCATAATTTGGAGGTGTGCTTTAGGTCATTGTCCTGTTGTAGGATGAAATTGGCTCCAATCAAGCGCTGTCCACAGGGTATGGCATGGCGTTGCAAAATGGAGTGATAGCCTTCCTTATTCAAAATCCCTTTTACCTTGTACAAATCTCCCACTTTGCCAGCACCAAAGCAACGCCAGACCATCACATTACCTCCACCATGCTTGACAGATGGGGTCAGGCACTCTTCCAGCATCTTTTCAGTTGTTCTGCGTCTCACAAATGTTATTCTGTGTGATCCAAACACCTCAAACTTCAATTCGTCTGTCCATAACACTTTTTTCCAATCTTCTTCTGTCCAATGTCTGTGTGCTTTTGCCCATATTAATCTTTTCCTTTTATTAGCCAGTCTCAGATATGGCTTTTTCTTTGCCACTCTGCCCTGAAGGCCAGCATCCCGGAGTCGCCTCTTCACTGTAGACGTTGACACTGGCGTTTTGCGGGTACTATTTAATGAAGCTGCCAGTTGAGGACCTGTGAAGCGTCTATTTCTCAAACTAGGGTCTCTAATGTACTTGTCTTGTTGCTCAGTTGTGCAGCGGGGCCTCCCACTTCTCTTTCTACTCTGGTTAGAGCCTGTTTCTGCTGTCCTCTGAAGGGAGTATTACACACCATTGTAGGAAATCTTCAGTTTCTTGGCAATTTCTCGCATGGAATAGCCTTAATTTCTAAGAGCAAGAATAGACTGTCGAGTTTCACATGAAAGCTCTCTTTTTCTAGCCATTTTGAGAGTTTAATCGAACCCATAAATGTAATGCTCCAGATTCTCAACTAGCTCAAAGGAAGGTCAGTTTTATAGCTCCTCTAAACAGCAAAACTGTTTACAGCGGTGGTAACATAATTGCACAAGTGTTTTCAAGTGTTTTCTAATCATCCATTAGACTTCTAACACAGTTAGCAAACACAATGTACCATTAGAACACTGGAGTGATGGTTGCTGGAAATGGGCCTCTATACACCTATGTAGATATTGCCATAAAAACCAGACGTTTGCAGCTAGAATAGTCATTTAGCACATTAACAATGTATAGAGTGTATTTCTGATTAATTTAATGTTATCTTCATTGAAAAAAACTGTGCTTTTCTTTCAAAAATAAGGACATTTCTAAGTGACCCTAAACTTTTGAATGGTAGTGTATATTTTAGGCACCATGTCAGGTTTGAAAAGGTCTTGTGGTGCCAAAATAGTGGAAACCCCCCAAAAAAGAACCCCATTTTGAAAACTACACGCCTCAAGAAATTTATCTAGGGGTATAGTTAGCATTTTGACCTTTACGGTTTTTCTGCTAAATTTATTGGAATTAGTCTGTAAAAATGAAAATCGACTTTTTTTCTGAAAAAAATTTGACGGTTTACATTTTTACAAGGAATAAAGTAGAAAAACACATCAACATTTATAAGGCAATTTCTCCCGATTATGGCCATACCCCATATGTGGTAATAAACTGCTGTTTGGTCCCACGGTAGGTCTCAGAAGGGAAGGAGCGCATTTGGATTTTGGAGCACAGATTTTGCTGGAATGATTTTCAGTGCTATGTCGTGTTTGCAATGCCCTGAAGGGACCAAAACAGTGGAAACCCCCCAAAAGTGACGCCATTTTGGAAATGACACCCCTAAAGGAATTTTTCATGGGGAATAGTTAGTATTTTGACTCGCTTTAATCCTCCCAGCTCTGCACGGGTCTCCAGGGAGCACGCACGCTCGATCCCGGCCTTAAAGGGTCAGCACGCACATATGTAATTAATTAATTATCCCCAGATCACCCTGGAGTGTAAAAAGGGCCCTGCCCTTTCACTCATTGCCTGAGCGTTGTTGTGTATTCCCATGTTAGTCTTAGCAAATAGGCCCTTAGTGTTATCCTATTCCCAGTGTTCCCGTACCTGTATCCTGTATCACAAGCTGTGTTTGTTCCTTAGCCTTATCTAGTGTTGGAGTCGTGTTGTACCACCTGTCACGCCTACTGTCAAACACCACGTCTGGTATTATCTGCCACTTCTGATATCATCCGCCACGTGTGGCGTCATCTGCCTTCAAGTTTCATCTGTGCCTAAGCCTCTGCTACTGTCTGGAAAATTACAGGTACTCTTGTGCTTGGACTTTGTATAGAGTTGGTACATTGTTGTTTGGCCAGCTGCTACTCCGCTAAGTCGTTGTGGCCTAGTGGGTCCACATACACATGGATCGTGACATCTGTAACAGCGTGATCGATGTTCCTGTCCGTTAGTCCCGGGTGTCAGGTGTAAGGGCACGTTCAGACGTGGCGGAATTTTTCCGCTGCAAATGTTGGTGCAGATTTGGGGCAATTAGGCAATGAATATGCACCAACATTTGCATTTTTGACAGGTAATTCAGACATTGCAGATATCACAGCGGACTTGCCACAGATTTCAGCTTTTGCATTGCAAAGGCTGAAATCCGCAGTGAAATTCCGCTTCTTCTCCGCAACGTCATAAGCATGCTGCGGAGGGAAAATTCTTCACCGCAGTCTGATTTCCGCACAGTTATTTTCTGCAACGTCTGAACTAACTTTCCTAAAAATGTATAGAAACAAATGTAAAAAATGGCTGCTGCAGAATTCCACTACAGACTGTCCGCAGCGGAATTCAACAGCAATTCCGCCACGTGTGAATGTGCCCTTATTCATAGCTGACACCCACAGAGTATGGAGAGGCTCAACACGTGAGCCTGCTCCATACATCACCCCCCGCACCACAACGTGCTATAACTACATGGTGCGCAAAGAGGTTAATGCGCACCGGATGGTGCAAAGTGAAAATTGCAATTTTCCACTGATATGGCATTTTAGTGCACAATATATTGTGCCTAGTTTGTGGCACTAAAGACAAATACCTCATAAAATGTTAAGCGGGTTCTCCCAGGTATAATGATGCCATATATGTGGACATAAACTACTGTTTGGGCATGCTGTAGGGTTCAGAAGGGAGGGAGCGCCATTTGGCTTTTGGAGCGCAGATTTTGCTTGGTGGTAGTTCTGTTTGGGGTTTTGCGGGTATTTCAGTTTATAATGTGGGGGGCATATGTAAGCTGTGCGTAGTACATCAGGGCATAATTATAGGGTATAATAATGTAGTAAATAAATAATAATCAGAAGATGTGTGACCAGTGTCACACTGATAAATGGTGCCCAATCTTATCTGCTTTTGAAACACTCTGCACATTTTGCATCGCTATATTCTGAGAGCCAGAACTGTTTTCATTCTCCACCGGAGCTGTTCAAGGACTTATGTATTGCAGGACAATCTGTAGTTTTCATTGGTACCATTTTGGGGTACATGTGATTTTTTTGATCACTTTTTATTTCATTCTTTGGCAACCAAGGTGACCAAAAACATGCAATTGCTGTTGTTTTTTTTACAGTGTTCACCGCGGGCTATAAATGACAATTTTACTTTATTTTGCAGCTCGGTACGATTAAGGCGATACCATATGTATATAGGTTTTTTAAGTTTTGCAGTGATTGCACAATAAAATAATAAATTTTTTGTGTCAACTTATTTTGATAACTTTTTTATTTTTCAGTCAAAAAAGCTGTGTAAGGGCTTGTTTTTTGCAGGACGGGTTGTAGTTTTTATTGGTACTACTTTGCGACATGCGACTTTTTGATCACTTTTTATTCTATATTTTGGGAGGGTTGGTGACCAAAAAATAGCGATTCTGGCATTGTTTTTTATTTTTATTTTTTTGGTGTTCACCTTGTGGGAAAAATAACACTATAGTTTTATAGTTTGGGTCGTTACGAACGTGGTGATACCAAATATGTGTACTTTTTTAACATTTTCATTTTTTTCCTATGATAAAAGACTTATAGGAAAAAAGCAGTTTTTGTTTTTTTTAACTTGTAACTTTTTATTTTTACACTTTTATAAAACATTTTTATTAACTTTTTTTCTTTGTCCCACTAGGGGACTTGAAGACCTGTAGCACTGATCGCTGCTAGAATATATTACACTACCTATAAAGTGATGTTGACAGTTACTCTGACAGGAAGCCTATGAGGACCAACCAGAGGCTTCCGTACATGGCAGACACGGAGGCCATTTTCTGGCCCCCAGTTGCCATGACAACCATTGTCAACCTCCGTGATTGCATCGTGGGGGCTGCCAATCTGTAACAAACCCTTAAATGGGGCGAGCGCAATCGAGCGCGAGCGCTATGGAGTTTTACTCGACTATGGTCCGCAGCGGATGTACAAACGGCCGCTGGAGAATTCCACTGCGGACTGTCCGCAGCGGAATTCCACAGCAATTCGGCCACGTGTGAACATGCCCAAATACTATGACTTACCACTAGGTAAGCCCTGTAAGCAATTGTCTGGAACTGAACTACCTTGACTCGAACTCCAGGCTCTCAAGTCTCTACCACTCTGCTACAAAATGCATTGATTGCTTTCTGTGACCAATTATTCTGGCCTTCCAGTAATCCAGGTTCTCTCTGCTTGAAGCACTATAAGATTGTTAACACATTGTAGACTTTATTTAGATCTTGCATGTATTTTTTAAGCCAAAACCAAGAACGGAGCCTAAACAGAAGAAATATATAAAGGAAAGCCTTATAGGTTTGCTCTCCTGGATCCAATTTTGGTTTTGGCTTAAAAAATGCATCCAAAATCTGCATCAATTCTGCACTGTGTGAACAAGGCTTTAGGGTATGTTCACACGCTTAACAAAAAAATCTGAAAAATACGGAGCTGATTTCGGAGAGAACAGCCTCTGATTTTCAGGCGTTTTTGAAGCTGAGAATGAAATTTGGAGCTTCTTTTGAGGCTTCTTTTCAGACGTTTTTTGAGGCTTATTTTTTAGGCGTTTTTCATAGTGTTCAATGGAAAATCAGCTCCAAAAAACGCCTCAAGAAGTGACATGCTACTTCCTTTTATGGAGCGTCTTTTTACGCTCCGTTTTTTGACAGCGAAGCGGAAAATAAAGGCTTGTGGGAACAGAACATCGTAATTCCCATTGAAAGCAATGGACAGATGTTTGTAGGCGTATTAGGGGCGTTTTTTCAGGCCTTATTACGAGGCGTAAAACGCCTCCATTACATCTGAAAAGAGGTCGTGTGCACATACCCTAACTCTCCTGTGTACCGAGGAGAAGGCAAGAGCCACTGTAGGACGATGCCGATAGACCAGCTGTCTGACGGAATTAGCTGAAAACTGAATTTTTCAGGTTATATGTGCTGTGGTACATAGAAGATGCTAAACTGTACAACTTTTTTAATAGAAGCCAATTACAATAGTAATTTTATGTGAAAATACAAGCATTTCATAAAAATAAAAAAAAAGCCCCACAAGGTGTCCATAGCCTTTAAAAGGAATAGAACAAAAAAATAATAGTAAAAAGATAAACGGTTCTATAGTCCTATTAGTAAAGTGATCCTTTCAAGTATTAGGAACAATTGGCATCTCATTGAGAATGATCCACTTTTAATCGGAAGTTGTAGTAAGGCATCAGAGAGTATCTTTCCGTAGATGCAAAAATCGAAGAGGTGTACTAATAAGAGGACGTTTCAAACCTGGTACAGACAAAGAAAACTAGTTACCAGAAGCAATGTCGAGAGGCAAACATAAATGTGGACAATACAGATTCTGCGATTACCTGATCCACACAAGGTGCCTTAATATATTTGTAATATATTTTGACAACTGCACATCTGGTTGATTATACATTGGGAGAAGTATACGTCCCATGTATAAGAGATTCGGTGAAAACATTCGTTCACTTACCACAGATGAAGGCTAATACAGCATGTGCGGGAAAAACATACTAATAATCCAACATGTATGCAGTTTGCAGGTATTCCCAAAATCAAACAACCGGCTGCTAGGGGGGATCGACAAAGGTTGCTGCTCTAAAGTAAGGCTGAACTAATTCTTAAAACAGAGGCACTATGACCACTCGGTCTTAATGATCGCAATAAACTCAGTGCTTTTCTTGTATAAAAAGAGTGGAGTAACTTTTTATTGTTATTATTATTATTATTATTATTATTATTATTATTATTTTTTGTTTAGAGACATGTATCCTTTGATGTTTTCTTCATATGTGCATCCCTTGCCCCTAAGAATGTATTTTGAATAATTAACTGCATTGTAATTGTTAAATGAATGAAGTTCACATGTTATGTATATAAAGGACAGTGTAGGAAATGATGGCAAGGCCTTTTCAAAGCGTTGGATCATGCAAAAAGGCCATAGGCCAGTCCTTTCCACATCCTACAGACCATGATGGTTGAATAAAAGGAACCTTTTTCAATATCGGTGAGTGCTGCAACATTTATTCTACTATCAAAGACATTTACATGCGTTGTGCAGTCCTGGTCGCTGAGCACCCCCTTGGCAAAAATCACTGCTAAGTCCGCTTTTTGGGCAGAGTTTCCCTGGAGAAACTCTGTGCATCTGCAGTGTCTTTTACAGTATTAAGCATTGCCAGCGTTTTCCCATCTACTTTTAAGTATTGAATGTCCATAGCCTTTAAATTAAAAAAAATTTATAACGTAAGAAAGGGCATATGTTTGCATAGTAAACGTATGTAGAAGAAGAATAAAAGTAAAAATGTTCAATGTATGCAAATGTATGCCTTATTTTGACATTTGAAAACTTGATTAATTTGTGAACCTAGCCTTAGATTGTTATTCATTATTTGAGTTCCGCAATAGCTATGACTATTGGCCTTTCCACGTGCATTTTATATCCAAGCAACAAATTGAGGATTTAGCTTGTTTATATTTACTTCACATTTCCTACCTCTACCATGCCGTTGAAGTAGAACGTGCACTTATACACATAATGAAAGTTTTCGACACTATGGCGAAAGTTGTCTGTATTTCAACTTTTAGGGCGGAATTGCTGTGGAATTTTCCGCTGCGGACAGTCCACAGTGGAATTCTCCAGCGGACGTTTTTTTAATTTCTTTCTATACATTTTTAGGAAACTTAGTTCAGACGTTGCAGAAAATTACTTTGCGGAAATTATGCTGCGGTGCAGATTTATCCCTCCGCAGCATGCTCTTTCCATTGCGGAGAAGAAACGAAATTTCACTGCGGATTTCAGCTTTTGCAATGCAAAAACTGAAATCTGTGGCAAGTCCGCTGTGATATCTGCAACATCTGAATTACCTGTCAAATATGCAAATGTTGGTGCAAATTCATTGCATAATTGCCCCAAATCTGCACCAACATTTGCAGCGGAAATATTCAGCCACGTCTGAACGTGCCCTTAGACTAATGTTGGAGGCTTCCAATCTAGAATTTATGCAAAACACAAAACAAAATATGATGGAAAGTGGATACAACATTGTACAGTGTCCATCACATTGAAATGCATTATGTTGCACTAAATGTGAAACTAAAATAGTAACGGTATGTTCACATGCTTAACAAAAATCCTCATATTTCCCTTGGAAACAGCTCCTGATTTTCAGCCGTTTTTTAATTAAACTAGTGGTTTTTGCAGCGTTTTACTGCCTTTTTTGGAGTTGTCTTTCTATTGAGTCAATGAAAAACGGCTCCAAAAATGACACAAAAGTGACATGCACTTCTTTTTACAGGGCGTCTTTTTAAGTGCCGTTATTAGAAAATGGGGCGTAAAAAAACGCCCCGTGAGAACAGATGTTTGTAGGCGTTCTGTTTCCATTTTTTAAGCCATTTTTTAGGACGTTTATGGCCCGAAAAACGGCTGAAAATAGCCCGTGTAAACATACCCTAAGGGAATAAAGCTGTGATTCAAATCACACAGCACAATTTGTTACAGTTTTTTCAAAAATTGACAATTCAATAAAGGAGATATATCACAGCTGGTGCAAAGGAAAAGCCTAGTAGTTGTCCAAAGCTACCAACCAGGTTCAAGCCCTAGTTTGTCAGAGGCCCTTTGGAAAATTAGTAAGTGCTCCACTTTTCCTTGTCACCAGTTTTGATATATCTCCTCCAACGACTTTTTTATGGATCCACTTCTGGTTTTAAATAAAAGAAAAAATGCAACAAAAACTTCATTGTGTGGATCAAAATTTAATTGTGTGAATAATCCCGCAATTCATATCGGCAATACTCTCTTGAGCAATACGCTACTGGGCACAAGTGGTTAAATACTGCAAACAATAGCATATATTCAGTTACAATATAAAAAATTTCAGGATGACAGATTTGAATTAGAAATGTGACACTATTTGTATATTTTGTTTCTCCACTTTTTTCTCACTTCAACCGATGCTAACCAGAACATTATACGAAAACCTAAGTGATTTAAGCACAAAAAGAAGAGGAAAAATCCACGGCACTCATTATTCAGTAGAGTGCCGTGTATTTTTCCTCTTCTTTTTGTGAATTTGTTGAACTTGCTTTCCAATACTACAGAGCGCCACCTGTTGTATATGTTATGTGAGTCGTGCGAAGGTTCATGCATGATGCTGTTATACATAGTGCTCCAAGAGACAGAGCAGTGCCGATCATTGTGTTTCTCATATCCTTTGCTAAGTGATTTAAGCAAAGCATTGTGAGGTTTCCACATTTTAATCTGGAATCTGATCAGTTCAAACTTGGGGAGAAAAAAAACATTGGGGATGCTTCACTTCTTTTCTAGTCCATTATGAGGCAGGGACAGGGCGGTTTTAATGAAAATGAGCCCTAAAAATAATCAAAGTAGGGCCTGACATTTTTATATTCCTCTTGTATTTTGAAAAACGAATACTACTGTACAACGGACAGATACTACTGACAGAACAAGTCAGTCACAATAATATACAGCATCCAAATAATACTCTGATAAAGCATCCTGTTAAAGGCCCCACCGCTCCAGCGTCGATGCTCCGGTCGGTGGTCCTCAATGTTTTTTGTTTACTTGTCCTTCAGTGAGGACGTGAACACATGACTACTACCGTCAATCACTGGCCTCAGTGATCTCGTGTTGTACTATGCCAGCATCGCACGGAGGCCAGTGATTGGCTACAATAGTCACGTTAATGTACGGCAATGCAAAAAGAATAAAGAGGACAGCATGCAAAGCCAAAGTCACTTGTGATACAAGTCAAACTGTGGGCTTTGTCCAACTGATTCCGACACAATATCCACCAACAGAGTAATAGACAGCACTAACATCTTGATGCAACGTTTCAGTTTGAGAAAGGCTGTTGAGCCGAAACATTGCACGACCGGATTAAAGTTATCACTTTTTTGCATCAGGACATGAGTGCTGTCTATTAGTCTGGTGGTAAATGTACGGCAAGTCATTGCTGCAACAAAGACCATCAGGGACCACTGGAGTGGCGGTGCTGCAGCGACGGGAGATTCAACAGGTAAGTATTGGTTATTTTTAATCTTTAATGTTACTCTAATTTTTTTAACTCCTAGAATACCACTTTAATCTCCATTGTGGGTAAAATGTTTAACCCATTCCCGACATATCTTGTACGTATACGACATGGAAAGCCAGTGCTTCCCGCAAAATGTTGTATACTTACGCCAAATGCTTGGCACCTGCTCAGAAGCTGAGTCGGTGCCATCATCGCTGGATCTCAGCGGGATCTTACAGCTGACATCCGGCTGTAACGGCGGGGACCGAAATTAGCTTTGATCCCCACCATTAACCCCTTCAATGCAGCGTTCAAACGTGATCGCTACATTTAAGGTGTTTGCAGCTCATCGGAACCCCAGCAATGAAATTGCCGGGGTTCCGGTGGCTGCAATGGCAACCGGAGGCCTAATACTGGCCTCCCGGTCTGCCTAGCATGCAGGCTGGTCAAGATCCGCCCGTCGGCGGAGCCTGATCGGCTTCCGTAGCTGCCGGCAAGATGGCGCCGGCTGAGGAGCTGATCCGGAGTCATCAGCGGTGGAAGTCAGTTGTATGTTACAGCTGACATCCACCAGTAACGGCAGGAACCGGAGCTAGCTCCGATCCCTGCCATTAACCCCTTCGATGCAGCAATCGAAAGCGATTGCTACATCTTAGCGGTTGCTAGCAAATCGCCAGCCCTGACAGGCAATCAGGAATGGCGACTGCTGCTATGGCAACAGGAGACACAATGGCCTCCTGCTCTGCCATTACGGAAGCCGATTAGGCCCCGCCGGGAGGCGAAGCCTAATCGGCTTGCTGTCAGTGAATAACTGACAGATCTAATACATTGCACTACATAGGTAGTGCAATGTATTAGAAAAAAATATTCTGATAGTTGGACCGTCAAGTCCCCTAGTGGGCCTTGCGAAAAAGTATAAAAAAGTGTAGAAAAAAAAGGGAAAAAAATTAACGTTTGAAAACAATAAAAGTTTCAAGTAATAAAATAAAACACAATCGCCCTTTTTCTCTTATCAAGTCCTTTATTATTGAAAAATAATAATAAACCAAACGTATTTGGTATTGCCACGACCGTAACGACCTAAGGTATCAAAATATAATATTATTTATTGCACACGGTGAACAGCGTAAAAAAAAAACGTAAAAACCTTTACCAAAGTTTCTGTTTTTTGGTCACTTTGCCCTACAAATATTGGAATAAAAAGTGATCAAAAAGTCGCACGTATCCAAAAATGGTACCTATGAAAACTATAGCTCGTCTCGCAAAAAACAAGCCCTCATACAGCTCAGTCGTCAAAAAAGTTAAAAAGTTATGATTCTCACAACTTGGCAACAGAAAAAATACATTCTTTTTACAAAAGTAATTTTATTGTGCAAAAAGTTGTAAAACATAAAAAAGTGCCATAAATTAGGTATCGCCGGAATCGTACTGACCCACAGAATAAAGTTAACATGTAATTTATAATGCGTGATGAACGCTGTTAAAAAAAACTAAAAAAACGATGCCAGAATTGCGGTTTTTTGTTTACCTGACCTCCCAAAAAATAGGATAAAAGGTGATCAAAAAGTAGCATGTACCCCAAAATGGTACCAATAATAACTACAGCTCGTCTCGCCAAAAAAAAGCCCTCATACTACTACGTCTATGAAAAAATAAAATTAATTAAGGCTCCAATAAGTCAGGAAATAAAAAATATGCAGTTGTGCCGGCCGGAGGGGAACATTTCTTCTGTTTCAAGAGGCGATTTATCAAGGACCTAAAATTAGGGAACCAGGAAGGGGAGGACTCAAACATATCTGCTAGCAGCGAGGGTGCCCGTATTATACCAGGACAACACTTTCCCAGCAAAATTCCCCAAACTGCAAAGGTGCGGAGTGTGGACCAAAAGGGGGATAACAAAGGATGCCATATATCAGTGCGACACCGGCTTGTGCAGAAAGGATTGCTTCACAGCGTAACACACATCTATGGATCATATTATTGTTTTTTTACCCCATTATTATGCCACCTGACTATGCCCCTGACATACTCTGCCCAGCTTACATGTATCACCATATTATAAATGGAAACACCAGCAATACTCAAACAAATCTACTACCAAGCAATATCCGCTATCCAAAAGCCAAATGGCGCTCCCTCCGCTCTGAACCCTACAATGTGCCCAAACAGCAGTTTCCTTCCACATATATGGCATCGTCATACCCGGGAGAACCCTTTTAACAATTTTTGGGGTGTGTGTCTCCAGCATCATAAGCTGGGCATGACATATTTGCCACTGAAATGGCATATCTAGGGAAAAATATAAATGTTTAATTTGCACCATCCGCAGTGCAATCATTTATGGAAAAGACCTGTGGGGTGAAAATGCTCACTACACCCCTTAATAAATGCCTTGAAGGGTGTAGTTTCCAAATGGGGTCACTTCTCAGGGGTTTCTTTTTATTATTTCACATCTGAGCCTCTGCAGTTGTGAACCAATACTTTGTAAATCGCCAAATTAGGCCTCAATTTTACATGATACTCTCTCATTCCTGAGCCTGGTCGAATGTCCAGGCAAAAGATTAGTGCCCCATGTAGGGTGTTTCTAAAACCGGGAAACACTGCATAATAATTAGAGAGCTGTATTGTTATGGTGGCACAAGCTGGGCACCACATATCCGCATATCTATGGAAAAAAATCCCATTTTCACTCTGCAACATTGAGTGCACACTAATTTCTACAAAACACCTGCAGGGTTAAAATGCTTCCTACACCCCTAGGTAAATGCATTGAGGGGTGTAGTTTCCAAAATACGGTCACTTCTGGGAGGTTTCCACTGTTTTGGGCCCACAAGCTCCCAGAAACCAATCCAGCAACATCTGCACTCCAAATGGCGCTCGTTCCCTTCTGAGCCCTACCGTGTGCCCAAACAGCAGTTTATGACCACATATGGGGTATCGCCGTACTCGGGAGAAATTTCTTTACAAATGTTGGGTTCTTTTTTTCCTTTACTTGTTGCTAAAGCTACGTCTTATTGAAGAAAAAGGATTGTTTTTATTTTCACTGACCAATTCTAATAAATTCTATGAAACATCTATGGGGTCAAAATGCTTACTACCCCCCAGATGAATTCCTCAAGAGGTGTAGTTTCCTAAATGGAGTCACCTTTTGGGCATTTTCATTGTTTTGTCCCCTCAGAGGCTTTGTAAATGTGACATTGCCTCTGCAAACCATTCCTGCTAAATGTGATCTCCAAAAGCCAAATAGCGCTCTTTCCATTCTAAGCCCTGCTGTGTGTCCAAACAGCCGTTTATTACCACATGTGGGGTATTGTTTTTCTCGGGAGAAATTGTTTTCCAAATTTTGTGATGCTTTTTCTCCTTTAGTCCTTGTGGAAATGAAAAAAAAAAAAACGCTAAACTTACATTTTCTTTGAAAAAATTTAGATTTTCATTTTCACGGCCTATTTCCAATAATTTCTGTAAAAAACCTGTGCAGTCAAAATGCTCACTATACCCCTAGATAATTTCCTTGAGGTGTGTAGTTTCCCATATGGGGTAACTTTTGGGGGATTTTCACTGTTTTGGCCTTGCAAGAGCCCTTCAAACCTGACACAGTGCCTAAAATATATTGTAATAAAAATAAGGCCCCAAAATCCTCTAGGTACTCCTTTGTTTCTGAGGCCGGTGCTTCATTCCAGTATCACGCTACGGCCACCTGTGGGATATTTCCTAAAACTGCAGAACCTGGGCAATAAATATTGAGTTGCCTTTCTCTGGTAAAACCTTCTGTGTTATAAAAAAAAATGTGATTAAAAATTTATTTCTGCAAAAAAATATGAAATGTGTCAATTTCACCTCTACTTTGCTTTAATTCCTGTGAAATATCTAAAGGGTTAAGACATTTTCTAAATGCTGTTTTGAATACTTTGAGGGGTGAAGTTTTTAAAATGGGTAACTTTTTGGGGGTTTCTAATATATAAGGCCCTCAAAGCCACTTCACAACTGAACTGGTCCCTGTAAAAATAGCCTTTTGAAATTTTCTTGAAAATGTGAGAAATTGCTGCTAAAGTTCAAAGCCTTGTAACGTCCTGGAAAAATAAAAGGATGTTCAAAAAACGATGCCAATCTAAAGTAGATATATGGTGGATGTTAATTAGCAACAATTTTGTGTGTTATAACTGCCTGTCTTACAAGCAGATTCATTTAAACTGAGAAAAATGCTAATTTTTGCAATTTTTCGCTAAATTTTGTTGTTTTTCACAATTAAATACTGAACATATCAAGCAAATTTTGCCAGTAACATAAAGTCCAATGTGTCACGAGAAAAAAATCTCAGAATCGCTTGGATAGGTAAAAGCATTTCGAAGTTATTACCACATAAAGTGAAACATGTCAGATTTGAAAAATGAGGCTCTGTCAGGAAGGTCAAAAGTGGCCAAAGAGGGAAGGGGTTAAAGGTTTCTAAGAAATGCTGTCCTAAAGTATCACAATGAAAATAAACTTAAAAAGGAATATCAGTGTGAGTTTATGAGGGATGTGTCCTGTCAAATTATTCTATTTAGCTTTTGAGGAGGTAAGTTCTAGACCACAGTGAGTCATTAGATGTCTTATATCTTGATTTTTTTTCAAAGCATTTGATCCTACATGTGCATGTGATAACACATAAAAGATTGGTATATAAAGCTTAAATTTACTTACAGAAATTTTTTGTTTCCCTGAGTTCAAATGCAGCACACAATGGGTTAATGACCTGCTTCTTCCCAGCTAGTACAGAAGAAAAGAAGACATAATTAGTCTTAATTACAACCTCGTTAACCCTCAGGCCAATGGCATAAAGCACACCTTGAACAGACATACAATGTGTAGTAATTAAGCAGTAGTCCCAAAAAATAGGGGTGGGAAGTTGTGCTGCCTTTGAACTCAGGAAAAGGAAAAATGTTGGTAAGTAAATTTAAGCTTTCCATATCTTTCCTAAGGCAGCACACAATGGGAATTCAAACCAATAAAAAAAAATAATGGGTGGGTTTACAAAACAGAAACCTTGAGTACCCTACTGCCTCCGTATCAGCCAAGGTATCTAGTCTGTAATGCTTCACGAATGTATCAGCTGAAGACCAGGTTGCTGCTTGGCAAATTTGATCTAGACCTACGTAGAGTCTTTCAGCCCAGGATGTTGATAGGGCCCTAGTAGAATGAGCCCTTATATCAGAAGGAACCAGTAAATTAGCTTGAGAATAAGAAAAGGAAATTACATTTCTAATCCAGTGACTAAGAAATTATTTAGAAGCCCTCTCTCCTTTATGAGGACCTTGAAATTGAAGAAATAGCATTTCTGAATCCTAAAGGTATGACATTTATCTATGTTGGAAAGGACTGACCTTTTTAGTTCTAGAGGATGAGCAGGATGGTCCGGAGATTCTGAGGGCATAGTAGGAAGAAAAATCTCTTGATTGATATTATTGGTTAATGGAACTTTTGGTAGGAATCCCAGCACAGTTCTCAAAATAAGGCAATCCGGCCTGATTTTAAGGTAAGGATCCCCAGACGAGAGAGCTTGGAGTTCTCTTACAATCCTAGCTGAAAAAATGGCCACTAAGAACAATGTTTTCCAGGTAAGGAACATCCATGCTGTCAAATGTAGTTTTTCTGGATCTGGGTGATAGAGACTGTTCTGATATAGAAGATCTATTGATATAGGCAACTTCCAATACCGTCACCTGGAGAGCTCCAAGACAAGAGGAAACAACCTCTTCGAGGCCAGAATGGAATAATCATGATTGCTGTAGCACAATCCTCTATTAACTTTTTCAGTACTCTTGGAATTAAGGGAACCCAGGGAAACACATAGACCAGGAGATGTTTCCACGAAATAAAGAGGCCATACAGAGATTCCGGGTGACCCTCCCTGGAAAGAGAACAGAATCTCTGGACTTATGCATTGTGGACTGATGCCATCACATCTATTTCTGGCAAGCCAAATCTGCATATGATCTGATGAAAGACCTGCGTATTCAGGCTCCATTCCCTCTATTTGAGAAGATTGCGGTTGAGTCAATCTGCCTGGAGATTCAGATGCCCCTTTATATGGACCGCGGCTAACTCTGATATATTTTGCCCAATCCATAATCTTTTTGCATTCTTGGATTAGAGATAGACTCCTTGTCCCCTCCGCCCCCCTGCTTGTTCAGATAAAATACTGAGGCTATGTTGTCTGATTACACAACCATGATGGAGAAATGCCTCGAAGTGGTGCAGAGCTAAGAAGATGGTCCGAAGCTCATTCATGTTGGATGACAACTGTGCTTTCTCCGGTAGCCATACATGTTGAACACACCTGTCACCTAGGTGAGCTCCCCAACCCCATTTTGAGGCATCGGTATTCAGAACTAATTGGTGGTAAGGGACTGAGTGACCTCCCACTGCTGAGACGATTCGGAGTTAGCCACCAGTGGAGATCCGATTTGGTTGCCTCGGAGAGGTAAATCCAGTGGTCTAAACTTCTTGGATATTTGTCCCATTGGGACAGAATCTTCAACTGCAGGCTTCTGAAGTGCGACCTGGCCCATGGCACTGCCTCGAGATTGGAGGTGAGCAGGCCTAGGACACTCATTGCTGCTCTGATCTGAACTCTGTGAGCTGTAATCAACCAGTTTAATTTTTTTATTATGTTGATAATTCTCTGAAGAGAAAGGATAAGTGACATATGAACTGAATTTATCACAAACCCCAAAAAAGGGCAGCGCTGAGTGGGAATCAATCTGGATTTTTTGTGGTTCACCAAAAACTCCAGATTGGTTAGAGTTTAGAGTGTTACATTCAGATGGTTTAGGAGCTGTTCCCTTGAGGAGGCTCTGAGGAACCAGTCGTCCAGATATGGAACCTGATATACCCCTTTTAGTCTGAGGAAGGCCGCAATCACTACTACAATTTTCGTAAACACTCTCGGTGAGGATGAGAGGCAAAATGGAAGGCATGTGAACTGTAGATGTTTGACTGTGGACCCTAGATGAAATGCTACCCTGAGGAATTTCCGGTGGCCACGGATGATAGGCACATGTAGGTAGGTATCTTTTAGATCGATTTTTACCATCCAATCTTGAGGCTGTAAGAGATAAATTACTGACCTCACTGACTCCATCTTGAATTTGGTATTTCTCATGAACCTATTCAAGGAAGTAAGATCTATTAGTAGCCTCCAACCTTTATCTTGTTTGGGGACAGCAAAGACTCTTGAATAGACTCCACACCGTCTGGTGATATGGAACCCCCTCTGGAGCCCCCTTCCACGAAATCATGAAGCAGATGTACTATGATTGGATTGTCTGTAAAATGATGGAAAAATAGTTTGGGGGGGAAAAGACTCTAACTCCAGTGAGTACCCTCTTTCTATCGTGGATAGTACCCATGCGTCTGACGTGACCGCATGCCAACTGATGTAAAAAAATTTCAGGCGAGCACCCACTGGAGGAAGAGACATGGCGTCATTGGTTATTTTGTCTGGACTCCTCTTGCCATTTTTTAACAAAAGAGGAGGCAGATGTTTGGCCTTTTTTATAGGTGAATCTACGATTAAATCTTAAGTTCAAATAAGACCTCTTAAATTTTGGTGAACTTCTGGGTTGACCGCGAATATTACGGAGTCTTCCGTAATTAGACTGGGGAAAGGAAACCCCTTTATTGTGTTTCAGAGATTTAAGAATGCTATCTAGATTTGGGCCAAACAAACTGCTAGGATGAAAAGGAATGGAACAAAAAATTGACAGCTCTGATGAGAGATTAAATGTCATCCTTCCTGAATAAATAATAATCATCAGTAATGCCTAGATCAGAGCCGGATTCGGATCCCACCTCAGCTTCAGACCAAGACTGGGAGGACTGATCTATTGAAGATAAATCTCTAACAGTGGTTCTTTTCCTACATTTAGTAGGAATGCTACATTCCCCTTTAGCCTCCTTAAAGGCTCCCACAAGGTGGCTTTTAAACCAGCCAAAGAACTTTTTAGCCTGTTGGTGCACTGGAAGTACATCGTCATAAGCATCATCCTCCTCATCATCAGTTTTCTGATGTATACAAGCATTGCTTATGTCAGTTTCACAATCCTCAGATAATGGCTGTCCACACTGAAAACATATCCTATGTCTAGCTTTCCTTGAGCGCTTTCCCCTTGAGAGCTAGGCATCTAAAGACAAAACATAGGGATAGTGTGAGAGAGCAGCAGAGTCTTAAGCAAAGCCCTTACTCCTCTTCTCTATAGGAACCCCTAAGAGATACAGGAAAATACACGTCCTACCTTTCTGGCCGACTGGTGTGAGCCTGTCAATGATACTAGCCACCAGCGAGTGAGAGCTGCGCCATTATATTCAAGCGAGATCTCGCGATGACTGCAAGTTCTGCGCATGCGCACAGAGGAATGCCTGTGCGGTCATCAAGTTCCCTCGTGTAACAGCGCTAATTTTCAGAAATGCGCAACTCCGCTGCATGAACGCTGCTTCATATGCGTTTGCATGAGGCTCCACTCCAGACAAGCCAAGCATAAATAATTCTGCTAATGCTCCGGTCGCAATTTGGCAAGACGAGTCGGACACACCTGATCCACTGACCAGGGAGGTGTCTTTCAATGCCTCTCCAAGATACCCTTCACAGGGGAGAACAATGGAGGGCTCGGTGGACGCACTAGAGACCTCCCTAGGATTCCACCAGCGGCCATCATCACATAAAATAAAAAATCCTGTACTAAGAAAAACCTGTCCAGCTTGGACAGAAGAAAAAAAACACATTGTATGTGTTATGTCCGTGGCTGCGGGCTGTCAGCTCCAGCCTCCCGCTGACAGCCGCAGCCACGAGTCGGCAAGCGCTGGCCCCAGCCTCCTCCTCAGGAGACGCCAGCGCTTGCATCCACTCACCTTCGCCGGAGCCCGCAGGGTGCGCGCGCACGCTCGTCCCCACTCTTAAAGGGGCAGCGCGCGCACCGGACATCTTGAACGACCTTTGACCCGTGAGTACCCTGGGCTATAAGAGGGGTCCAGCCCCCTAGTTCGATGCCTGAGCGTTGTAAGTTTTCCCAGTCTGTCTTGCAAATGGTCCCTTAGTGTTTCCCGTTCCTGTTGTTACCCATACCTTGTTGCCGTTCCTGTTTCCCGTGCTTTGCCCTAGTATCAAGTCATGCCACGTCCTGTGTCTTCTGCCACGTCTTGAGGAATCCTCCACGTCCTGTGTCATCTGCCACGTCCGGAGGAATCCGCCACGTCCTGTGTCATCTGCCACGTCCAGAGGAATCTGCCACGTCCTGTGTCTTCTGCCACGTCTTGAGGAATCCGCCACGTCCTGTGTCATCTGCCACGTCCAGAGGAATCTGCCACGTCTGGAGGAATCCGCCACGTCCTGTGTTATCTGCCACGTCCGGAGGAATCCGCCACGTCTGGCGCAACTTGCGGCTCCTGTGTCATCCGCCATCTGCTGCTGCACCCATCTCATCTGTGCCAGAGCTGCAGCCACCATCTGGACTATTCAGGTACCCTTGTGCGGGACATTGTATTTCAGGCGTGTCCTGTTGTTTGGCCAGCTGCCTCCTCGCTGCGGCGGTATGGCCTAGTGGGTCCACTAACCCGCTCCGTGACAGTACGCTCAGGCCATGGACCCCGCTGGTCAACCTGAGACGTTGACTACACAAGCCATGCTGGCTGAGATGGAGGATCTCCAGTCACGACAAGACCAGCTCCTCCTGTCGGTGAACGCCATAGCCCATCGGCTGCTTGCTCCAACCACAGTCATCACCGCACCCGTTCCTGCGGTTCCGCCTACTACACTTCCTGTCTGTACCGGTACCAACCCCCTGTGTTTCTTGCCGCTACCTCCACGCTATGACGGAGATCCGAGGTCCTGCAGGGGATTTTTGAATCAGTGCCTGATCCATTTCAGACTACATGCCAGGTCCTTCTGTTCGGATGACGTCAGGATCGCCTTCATCATCTCTCTCCTTACCGGCAAAGCCCTGGCATGGGCCAATCCTCTGTGGGAACATCAGGGACCAGAAACCCGGAACTTGCAGTGCTTCTTACAGACCTTCCGCTCGATCTTTGAGGAACCTTGGAGAGTTTCTTCGGCTGCTGCATCCTTGCTGACTCTACACCAGGGAGACCTCTCCGTGGGCGAGTATGCCATTCAGTTCCGTATCCTGGCTGCTGAATTGACCTGTAACAACGAGGCTTTGGTGGCTACATTCTGGCAGGGACTGTCTTCAGGGATCAAGGACGAGCTGGCTGCTCGCGATCTGCCATTTACCCTGGACGATCTTATTCTACTCGCCTCCCATGTCGACATGAGGATCCGGGAATGTTCCCAAGAGGTTCTCCGGGGGAGAGAACTTCCCAGGCTGGATTCTGCTGTCCCGCAATCCTTCTCAGTCGTCCCACCAGAGGACCCGATGCAGAGTAATTATGTTAAATTGTCTACCCAGGAGAGACAACGCAGACGCACTTCTGGACTTTGTTTGTATTGCGGCCATGGAGGCCATATTGTGCGTCTGTGCCCCCTGAGGCCGGAGAGACCCCATTACCTAGGATTGGTTGGAGAGACAACCCTAGGTGGAACGGAATCTAACAGAGGATTCGCTTCCAAATTGACTATTCCTGTGACCCTGGTATCCGGCGACAGGACGCATCAAGTCTCTGCCTACCTTGACTCTGGCTCTGCTGCAAATTTCATCCAGAAAGAGCTGGTGGATCATCTTCAGCTGCCCACAGTTCCCCTGGAGACATCTTTAGCTGTTGCCTCAGTTAACGGACTGCCTCTGCCTGATCCCATTATCTCTAAAACCAAGCTGTTGAAGCTCCAGGTTGGAGTACTTCACTCTGAATTTATTTCGTTCCTTGTTTTGCCCAAGGCCATCAATCCTGTTCTGCTGGGCCTGCCTTGTCTTCGACTACATGCCCCAGTCCTGGACTGGAATTCTGGAGAGGTTCTCCAATGGGGCTCCAAGTGCCATGGTCGTTGTCTGTTGCAGATCCATCCTGTCAAGCCTTCTCTGCCTCAGTCGCTGTCGGGACTGCCTCCCCATTTTGCTCAGTATGCAGATGTTTTCAGCAAAAAGGAGGCTGAGACGCTGCCTCCACATCGCACCTATGACTGCCCCATTGAACTCGTTCCTAATGCCTCTCTTCCCCGTGGACGGGTATACCCTCTCTCCTTGCCTGAGTCTCTATCCATGTCGGCCTATATCAAGGAGAATCTGGAGAGGGGTTTTATACGAAAATCTTCGTAACCCGGTCGGGGCTGGATTCTTCTTCGTTAAAAAGAAGGATGGATCCCTTCGTCCCTGCATTGACTACAGGGGCCTCAACCTGATCACAGTCAAGAACAAATACCCGTTGCCACTCATCTCTGAGCTTTTTGATCGCATACGAGGGGCCAAAATTTTTTCTAAACTTGACCTGCGTGGAGCTTACAATCTAGTCCGGATTCGCCGGGGTGACGAATGGAAGACGGCCTTTAACACCCGGGACGGGCACTACGAATACCTGGTGATGCCCTTCGGACTGTGTAACGCCCCCGCAGTGTTTCAGGAGTTCGTTAACGGCATCTTCCGAGATCTACTCTATGTCTGTGTTGTTGTTTATCTCGATGATATTTTAATTTTCTCCCCAGATCAGACGACTCATCGGAGGCATGTCCGTCAGGTTCTACTACGATTGAGGGAGAATCATTTATATGCCAAGCTGGAGAAGTGCGTCTTTGAGAAGAGTTCTCTGCCCTTCCTGGGCTACATCATCTCAGATCAAGGCCTCAAGATGGATCCTGAGAAAGTGAAGGCTGTCCTGGAATGGCCACGTCCCCAAGGCTTAAGGGCCATACAGCGGTTCCTGGGATTCGCCAATTTCTACCGGCAGTTTATTCCTAACTTCTCTTCTCTGACGTCTCCCATCTCGACCCTTACCAAGAAGGGTGTGAACGCCAAAGTGTGGACTCCAGAGGCAGAGTCCGCATTTATTAGCCTCAAGAAATCCTCCATCATCCTGACGTATCTCGGCAGTTCTCACTGGAAGTGGACGCTTCCTCTGTCGGTGCAGGTGCACTTCTGTTCCAGAGGAGCTCCAAAGGAAAGGCAGTAGTATGTGGCTACTACTCTAGACTGTTTTCTTCTGCTGAGCGCAATTACTCCATTGGAGATCGGGAGCTGCTGGCCATCAAATTGGCTCTGGAGGAGTGGAGACATCTTCTGGAGGGTGCTGCTCACCCCATCCTGATCTTCACCGACCACAAGAACCTCACTTACCTTCAGTCCGCTCAAAGACTTAATCCTCGTCAAGCCAGGTGGTCGCTGTTCTTCACCCGTTTTCTGTTTGTGCTCCACTACCGTCCCGCGGACAATAATGTGAGGGCCGATGCCCTGTCCAGATCGTTTGAGACGGAAGACACGGTGGAGTCCCTTCAGATCATCATAGACCCGTCCTGCATTATCACTGCTAATCCTCTGCATGTTAGAGACATCCCTCCTGGGAGGACTTTTGTTCGGTTGGCAGAAAGGAGTAGAATTCTTCGCTGGGGACATAGTTCTAAACTTGCTGGGTACGCCGGTGTCCGTAAAACCAGAGACCTGATTGCTCGTCACTTTTGGTGGTCCACGCTACCTAAGGATGTTCTGGACTTTGTCTCTTCTTGCACGGTGTGTGCCTCTAACAAGATGACTCACTCCAAGCCTGCCAGCCTGCTTCAACCTCTGCCTGTACCCAGTGCCCCCTGGCAGCACATTGCGATGGACTTCGTCACAGACCTCCCCCCCTCAGCAGGATGTAACACTATCTGGGTGGTGGTGGACCGGTTCTCTAAGATGGCTCATTTTATCCCGCTGACCGGCCTACCTTCTGCTCCTCGTCTGGCAAGTCTCTTCATTCAGCACATCTTCCGCTTGCATGGCTTGCCTCTTCACATTGTGTCCGACCGGGGGGTTCAGTTTACCTCAAGGTTCTGGAGAGCCCTCTGTAAACTCCTGGATGTGAGATTGGATTTTTCTTCTGCCTATCATCCCCAGTCCAATGGGCAAGTTGAGAGGATCAACCAGATCATGGAGAATTATCTCCGCCACTTCATCTCTGCACAGCACGATAACTGGGCACAGCTTCTACTATGGGCCGAATTTTCTTACAACAACCACACAAGTGAATCCACCACTTCCACTCCGTTTCACATCGTGTACAGTCAACATCCCAGAGTCCCTCTTCCTGTGTCAACTTCATCTCTGGTTCCCGCTGCTGACTCTGCATATGGGGACTTCCTGCAAATCTGGCAACAGACCCTGTCCTCTATTCTGCTGGCAGTAGATCGCATGAAGCGAAAGGCAGATACTAAGAGAAGAGAGCCGCCTCAGTATCTTCCGGGGGACTAAAGTCTGGCTATCCTCTCGGAAAATTCGCTTGAAGGTGCCCTCATACAAGTTCGCTCCCAGGTTCCTTGGACCATTCGAGGTCCTGCAGCAGATCAACCCTGTCGACCTACAAGCTTCGGCTGCCTCCTACCCTCAGGATTCCCAACTCCTTCCACGTCTCCCTCCTGAAGCCTGTGATCCTAAACCACTATTCCAAGACTCCCAGCCCTGCGGTTGCTCCCAGCGACTCCTCGGACATCTTTGAGGTCAAGGATATCTTGGACACCAAGAGAGTGAGAGGAAAGACCTTTTATTTGGTGGATTGGAGTGGGTTTGGCCCCGAAAAGAGGTCCTGGGAGCCAGAGGAGAACCTCAATGCCCCAACTCTTCTAAATAAGTTTTTCTCTCGCTCCGGTCCCATGAAGAGGGGGCGTAAGAGGGGGGATACTGTTAGGTCCGTGGCTGCGGGCTGCCAGCTCCAGCCTCCCGCTGACAGCCGCAGCCACAAGTCGGCAAGCGCTGGCTCCAGCCTCCTCCTCAGGAGACGCCAGCGCTTGCATCCACTCACCTTCGCTGGAGCCCACAGGGTGCGCGCGCACGCTCGTCCCCGCTCTTAAAGGGGCAGCGCGCGCACCGGACATCTTGAACGACCTTTGACCCGTGAGTACCCTGGGCTATAAGAGGGGTCCAGCCCCCTAGTTCGATGCCTGAGCGTTGTTAGTTTTCCCAGTCTGTCTTGCAAATGGTCCCTTAGTGTTTCCCGTTCCTGTTGTTACCCGTACCTTGTTCCCGTTCCTGTTTCCCGTGCTTTGCCCTAGTATCAAGTCGTGCCACGTCCTGTGTCTTCAGCCACGTCTTGAGGAATCTGCCACGTCCTGTGTCATCTGCCACGTCCGGAGCAATCCGCCACGACCTGTGTCACCTGCCACGTCCAGAGGAATCTGCCACATCCTGTGTCTTCTGCCACGTCTTGAGGAATCCGCCACGTCCTGTGTCATCCGCCACGTCCGGAGGAATCTGCCACGTCCTATGTCATCTGCCACGTCCAGCGGAATCTGCCACGTCCGGAGGAATCCGCCACATCCTGTGTTATCTGCCACGTCCGGAGGAATCCGCCACGTCTGGTGCGACTTGCGGCTCCTGTGTCATCCGCCACGTTTGGCTCCATCTGCAGCACCCATCTCATCTGTGCCAGAGCTGCGGCCACCATCTGGACTATTCAGGTACCCTTGTGCGGGACATTGTATTTCTGGGGTGTCCTGTTGTTTGGCCAGCTGCCTCCCCGCTGCGGCGGTACGGCCTAGTGGGTCCACTAACCTGCTCCGTGACAGTATGTCTGTTCAAGGTGTGCTTTATACCATTAGCCTGAGGGTTAACGAGGTTTAATTAAGACTAATTATGCATTATTTTCTTCTGCACTAGCTGGGAAGAAGCAGGCCATTATCCCATTGTGTGCTGCCTTTGGAACGATAGGGAAAATAAGAATGCTTGGACTGAGGGAATATGTGTGTAAGTGGGTAAATAACTGTCTCAATGACAGCAAACAGAGGGTGGTGATTAATGGTACATACTTAGGCCTCATGCACACGAACGTATTTTTTCCCTCCCGTAAATACTGGCATAAATACGGGTCCTTGGTCACACGTATTCGACTCGTATTGCACCAGTATTTACGGACCTGTGCCCGTAAATACGGGTCCGGTGTAACCAGTATACACCTTTTCGCTGCAAAATTGCACTGTACTTATCGGCAGCCCCATCTCTCTATCAGTGCAGGATAGAGAGAAGTGGCACCCCTTTCCGAGGTAAAAGTAAAAGAAATTCATACTTACCCGGCCGTTGCCTTTGTGACGCGTCCCTCTCTTGACATCCAGCCCGACCTCCCTGGATGACGTGGCAGTCCATGTGACCGCTGCAGCCTGTGATTGGCCTGTGATTGGCTGAAGCGGTCACATGGGCTGAAACGTCATCCCGGGAGGCCGGACTGGACGAAGAAGCAGGGAGTTCTGGGTAAGTATGAACTTCTATTTTTTTTACACGTTGATTTATATTGTGATCGAAAGTCACTGTCCGGGGTGCTGAAAGAGTTACTGCCGATCAGTTAACTCTTTCAGCACCCTGGACAGTGACTATCCACTGACGTCGCCTAGCAACGCTCCCGTAATTACGGGTGCACACACGTAGTCACCCGTAATTACGGGAGCCCCATAGACTTCTATGGGCCTGCCCGTGCCGTAATTACGGCCTAAAATAGGACATGTTCTATATTTTTCAACGGCCCGGGCACCTTCCTGTAAGCATACGGGGAGGTACCCGTGGCCAATAGAAGTCTATGGGCACGTAATTACAGCCCGTGATTACGGGTGTTTTTACGTTCGTGTGCATGGGGCCTTAGATTGGGTCACCATTACTAGTGGGTTATGAGAGGGGTCAGTATTGGGCCCTTTTTTAGTATATTTATTGATACCATGGCAACATTCGCCATTCATGTATTGTGCTGGTGCTATGTAGTTAGTGGCAAGTGCTGTAAATGTACAGTGAAAGGTTGGTGTGAGGACAGGAGCTGTGCCTGCATTATCTGCAGCGGGTATCAGTTGTATGTTATAGCTGCTGCAACAGCTAGGATTAGAAATAATTCTGGTCCCCATCATTTAACCTATAAGATGCCATGACCAATAGCAACCGCAGCCACTATGTGGATAGGAAGATGGACGAAGCTCCCTCTTTCACCCCATGCATCGTGGGGTGCCGATGGGATGGATTCCATGACAGCCGGGGGCCTGATAAAGGTCTGCGATATGTGTATGCTTAATGGGCCTTGCAAGAGGCAGTTTTACACTGACAGTTACACAACACTGTAATACAAGTCGCATGGCCACATCCCCTAGTGAAAAAACATTTTTAAATAAGAGGTAAATAAAACGTTCAAAAATATAAAAACAAATCCTAAGAAAAAAAGCCTTTATCCTGCATTTTCCAGCTTTTTATTTCGATCATCTGCTTCCCAAGAAAGGACTAAAGGTTACTTAGTTGCATGGCCACCCAAACCTAGGGACAGACAGCTGCATTGGATGTAGCAGTTTTCCTGATCAGACACTGTGTTCACGCTAACTTGGCTTCTAAACTTTTCTATACGGCCGAATTCAGATGAACGTGGAGAAACTCAGACGTTAAAAATGGACGTTTTTCAGGTCCGAGTTGCCCCCATGCAGGTCCCGTTTTCACGGATCCCCATAAACTTGAATCTATTGAAGGAGCCGTGAAAATGGAACAAAATATGGCATGTTCTATTTTTCCATGGACCCTTCACACGGTCTGTTGAAACAATGGCTGTGTGATCGGCCCCACTGAAATACATGCGTCCGTGTGATGGCCGTTGTTTCAACGGTCGTCACACGGACGTATAACATGGTCGTCTGAATTCGGCCTTACATGGAGATTTGCTGATATCAAATGACTTCTAAATCCTCTCTACTGCGCTACACTGATCTCTATAAATAAGCTTGTTCAGCTCACCATTGCACGTGGCAGGGAAACCCACTTGTAGAACAAAAAGGAATCCAGCACCAGAAGAAATACGTAAGCCAGGCTGAACGGATTATTTTCTATTAACTTTTTATACATGCAACAATTCATTGTTTGTTTTTATTCAAGAATTTCTTATAGTGATAGATTTATTTTTGTTCTACACTGATCTCTTTGATCTATACAGGACAGGAAGCTGTGCACTTGGGACAGGATGGCTGCACTCCGATTACTATGACAGGTTGCAATACAGAGCCGAAACCTGAAGGGGCAGAACACCAAGTAGTTTAGAATTGGCCTCAAAACACCCTAGACCACCAGAAATAAAATTAACCCCTAAAACGCCATAGACCACCAGGGCTACTAACATTATCACATAAAATACCATTCTGATGCAGATGATTGTTTGAGTGGGCTTGGACATGGCATTTGAATACTTCACGGGAGAACAAATACAGGTTGATGTTGAGGCACTGCATGGCTGTTATTTCAGCACTGTATAGCACTGCTAGTTTTTGCATAGTATGGAATGGTTTCTTATACACTAACTGGCAGTATTATTTGGGCACAAAATGGTATGTGCCCAAAAAACGTACAAGGTGTCATTCAAGGCCAGGTCTGTACACATACTATACACACACTGTACACACACTGTACACACACATATATGTATATATTGAGAGAGCACGTGAGAAAGATAGATTATTTTTCGTAATTAATATAGCTTTACTCCAGCTTTTGAGCAAAAGTATATAAATATATATGAATTTTAAAGTCAAAGATCTTTTCGTTTTCCTGCTTGTTCTTTCCATCTCTTTCACAAACAAAACACCTTGTGTGTATCAGCAAGGCATAAATAATTTATACTACTTAATTTGCTTCTTCTTTTAACATTTCCTGTTCAAAATCTATAAATCTTTTAAATAATGAATTACTGTTTAGTAAACCATGAAGTTGGGGGTTGATGTCCATCATCTTTGTACACTATAGTAAACAAAAATTAGCAGGCGTTGCATATATTCAGTTCTATTTAAAGCCTTTCCAGTTATGGCTATAGAAATATGAGCTTAGTGTCCTGTGTTTATAAATGACTGCAATTTTTGGAAAATTGATTATAGAATGACATTTTAGCTGTTCTGCAGATATTATGCACATTCTCTTCTCATAAATTCAGAATTTTGACCTTAATCCCAAATGGCATGTGGGTAGATCTATAACAATTAAATATAAGGGTATGTTCACACGCAGTGTTCTCAGGCGTATTTCATGGCATTTACGCCTCGAAAAACGCTTGAAAAAATGGAAGCTGAATGCCTACAAACATCTGCCCATTGAAATCAAAGGGAAAAACAGCATTCAGTTCATACAGGGCGTTTTTTTACGCCGCTGTTTTAAAAAACAGAGCCTCAAAAGAAGCTCCAAATTTTCAGCTTCAAAAAAGCCTGAAAATTAGAGGCTGTTTTCTCTGAAAACAGCTCCGTATTTTCAGACTTTTTTTGTTAAGCATGTGAACATACCCTTAGGCCCTATGCACACTAACGTAAAAGCGCCCATAATTACGGGCCCATAGACTTCTATTGGCCACGGGTACCTTCCCGTTTGCTTACGGGAAGGTGCCCGGGTTGTTTAAAAATATAGAACATGTCCTATTTCAGGCCGTTGCTAGGCGACGTCAGGGGATAGTCACTGTCCATGGTGCTGAAAGAGTTAAACGATCAGTGCGGGATAGAGGGAGGGGGCTGCACTGATCGGCAGTAACTTTTTCAGCACCCTGGACAGTGACTACCGCTGGACAGTGAGTACCATGCGCGGCACTCACAATATAGATGTCTAATGTTAACCTCAAAAACCCGTAACAAAAAAAAGTTAATACTTACCCAGAACTCCCTGCTTCATTCTCCAGTCCGGCCTCCTGGGATAACGTTTCAGCCCATGTGACCGCTGCAGCCAATTACAGGCTGCAGTGGTCCCATGGACTGCCACGTCATCCAGGGAGGTCGGACTGGATGGCAAAAGAGGGACGCGTCACCAAGACAATGGCCGGGGTACGTAGGAGCTTCTTTTACTTTGAATCGATGTGTTCCGCTGTGGAAACTCTGCCCGAAAGGGCTGCCCTTCTCTCTATCCAGCACTGATAGAGAGAAGGGGCTGCCGATTAGTGCAGTGCAATATAGCACAGAAAACGGGTCCGTAAATACTGGTGGAATGCGGGTGACAAAGGACCCGTATTTACGCCAGTATTTACGGATGGGAAAAAATAAGTTTTCTGTGCATGGGGCCTTATAGTAAATAAGCAATGAGTGGTATGATTCTGTCTAATTATGTAATTAAAGCAAATTGTTTTATACTTTCAACTAACTGAAACACATATAAGGATAGGTTAGCATCACGTTCGGTAGATCCGTTCTTTCGTATGTGTTTTTAGATCTAGAGAGGGATTGGGTCGCAGAACTAGGGAGAATGTAAAGATTCCCTAAAGGAAATACACTATATGTACAAAGGTATTGGGCAGGGGCATTGCTAGGGACTTAAAAAATCAGGGGCACAAGCCACGAGACATTTTATTACCATCCCCTCCCCGTATTTTTTGTATTTTATGTGTTTTTACATACATACAAGAGATAGCATATCTATAAGACTAAGGCCCCTATAGCTACACCACTGGATAGAATTGGATGCATTGTCTCAGCAGAATTTATCACATATGATAGGCTTAGACATAAGGCCCACCTCGCTGACATTGCGGCTAAAGTGCTGGACCCAGGAAAGGTAAGATAGTAATTGCTTTGCTTATGTGTTACTCATTTTTTTTGTGTGTTTGTGTTTTTTTACAGGTTCGGTTGTTGGACTACTTCAAATTCGAAGACTACTTCAATGATGGAATTTTTTTATTCTAAATAAAATGGTTAACGAGAATTGTGTGGTGGTTTTTCATTTCAATAAAATATTTTTTCTATGTCCTTGTATTTTTTTAAACTTTATTACTACCGCCTTAATGGCCGTTGGCTGATTGACACCAGGGGTGCCGGTAAGAGCCGGGTACTATCGAGTACCCAAACATCTGTAGTGATGGCCGGGCACTGGGGCGGCCGCAGGCTGGTATCATTAGGCTGGGAAAGCCCAAAAACAGTGGGCCTTCCCACCCTAGTAATGCTAAGCTGCTGCTATGTTGTAGCTGGCTGGTTATGAAAAATTGGGGGAACCCCACATAATTTTTTCTTATTATTATTATTATTTATTTTTTTAATAACGTTGGCTCCACCCATTTTTCATAACCAGCCGGCTACAAAATAGCAGCAGCAGCAGCATACCCACATGTGAGATCTGGTCTGTTGGACCTGTATCTAAGCCTACCACATGTTTGGCTTAGATAGAGGGCCCCAGCAGACAGTAATCTTATACAGTATAATATCACTGTCTGCTGGGGCCCTGTATCTAAGCCTACTATGTGGTAGGCTTAGATACAGGGACCATCAGACAGGATCACACATGGGCTATGTACCTAAGCTTACCATGTGGTTGGCTTATATTCAGGGCCCAGCAGACAGGAACACACTATGTGTGATCCTGTCTGCTGGGCCCTGTATCTAATCCTATCACATGTTAGGCTTAGATATAGGACCCCAGAAGACTAATTGTATAGAGTATAATATTGCTGTCCACTAGGGCCCTGTATTTAAAGAGGCTCTGTCACCAGATTTTGCAACCCCTATCTGCTATTGCAGCAGATCGGCGCTGCAATGTAGATTACAGTAACGTTTTTATTTTTTAAAAACGAGCATTTTTGGCCAAGCTATGACCATTTTTGTATTTATGCAAATGAGGCTTGCAAAAGTCCAAGTGGGCGTGTATTATGTGCGTACATCGGGGCGTTTTTACTACTTTTACTAGCTGGGCGTTCTGACGAGAAGTATCATCCACTTCTCTTCAGAACGCCCAGCTTCTGGCAGTGCAGACAGCCGTGTTCTCGAGAGATTACGCTGTGTCGTCACTCACTTCCTGCCCCAGGTCCTGCATCGTGTCGGGCACATCGGCACCAGAGGCTACAGTTGATTCTGCAGCAGCATCGGCGTTTGCAGGTAAGTCGATGTAGCTACTTACCTGCAAACGCTAATGCTGCTGCAGAATCAACTGTAGCCTCTGGTGCCGATGTGTCCTCGCTCGTCCGACACGATGCAGGACCTATGAGTGACGTCACAGCGTGATCTCTCGAGAACACGCTGTGTCTGCACTGCCAGAAGCTGGGCGTTCTGAAGAGAAGTGGATGATACTTCTCGTCAGAACGCCCAGCTAGTAAAAGTAGTAAAAACGCCCCGATGTACGCACATAATACACGCCCACTTGGACTTTTACTTTAAACACGCCCACTTGGACTTTTGCAAGCCTCATTTGCATAAATACAAAAATGGTCATAACTTGGCTAAAAATGCTCGTTTAAAAAAAATAAAAACGTTACTGTAATCTACATTGCAGCGCCTATCTGCTGCAATAGCAGATAGGGGTTGCAAAATCTGGTGACAGAGCCTCTTTAAGCCTACTATGTGGTAGGCTTAGATACAGGGCCCATCAGACAGGATCACACATGGACCATGTGTCTACGCCTACCAAGTGATAGGCTTAGATACAGGGCCCAGCACACAGAATCACAACCTGTGTGATCATGTCTGCTGGGCCCTATATCTAAGCCTATCACATGGTAGGCTTAGTTACAGCGTCCATGTGTAATACTGTCTGTTAGACCCTGTATCTAAGCCTACCCTCCTCTTCGGCTCCAGACACGGCGGAGTTCCTAACGCCATCCAGCATCGTGACATTGTGTGCGGCGCACAACGTCATGACGCAAGAAAATGTCAGGACCTTCGCTGCGCTCGGGAACGAGGAGCGTAAGTATATTGTTATCACTATAGTAAAAGGGGCCCATGTATTTTATTATGTGTGATCCTGTGTGCTGGGCCCTGTATCTAAGCCTATCACATGGTAGATGTAAGTACATGGCCCATGTGTGATCCTGTTTGATGGGTCCTGTATCTAAGCCTACCATGTATTAGGCTTAGATACAGGGCCCAGCAGACAGGATCACTTATGGTGTGATCCTGTCTGCTGGGCCTTGCATCTAAGCCTATCACATGGTAGACATTGACACATGGCCCACGTGTGATTCTGTTTGATGGGCCCTGTATCTAAGCCTATCACATGGTAGGTGTAGACACATGGCCCACGTGTGATCCTCTCTAATGGGCCCTGTATCAAAGTCTACCACATAGTCAGCTTAGATACAGCTCTTCTCTGATTGGGGTTTACTTTTTCCTTTTCTTCCAGCCTATTCCGTACATATAGCCATACAAACAGTGCTGCCTTTACATAGCACCACATACTGTTCCCCCTGGAAATAACAATGTTACAGATGGTGCCACCTGAATATGACAGTGCCACACACATTGCCCCTTCAAAAATAGTGCCAAACAGAGAGCCTATTAATATAACAATGCCACACACCATGCCCCCTGAAAATAGTGCCACACATATTGCCCCCTGATAATAAGAGTGCTGCCCTTAGTGCCCCCTGAAGATCTCTGTGCCACCCATAATGTCTCCCAAAAATTTAAGTGGCACCCCTGATATGAGT